>NW_028301714.1:49095000-49720000 GCF_037042655.1 Diuraphis noxia | reverse complement strand
AGTAGTTTAAAATTCATTAAGAATAAGTAAAGATAATTTTAGTGTTTTATTTCTTATGATTTTTAACAAAACAAAATTTATAATCCTCATTTATATTAAGCATCTTCATATAAAGTATTTCAATTGCATGATAATCAATTCAATAATGTTAATTTTAAAAACATGTGTGTACGTTACCTTGAAATATAAAAGAAATACAATATTTGATCTATAGTGTGACTCATAGTATCTAGATTACTATAGTTACATTTGTTTTAGTAAAAATGCAATATTATAATATGATAAGTATAATCATATAATTTTACACTTTTGAAGTAAAAGCAATTTAAAGTATTGATAAATAAATAGAAAAAATTAAATTAATTATTATTTATTTAAATGTCAAATGTTAAATCTATTTTATCCATTTTAAGGCAAACTTTACTAATGTTCATACTATAATTCGAGTATTGAACTAGGTAATACATTCTTGTAAGCTATTAAAGTTAAAATAATTTGATTGAACTAAGTTTAAAATATACCCTGTAAAATTATGTTAAACATGGAAAAAATTTGTTTAATATTTGATAAATAATTTGTAAGAATGAATAAGATACACGTCATGAAGGTTAAATTTTTTCAAAAATAAAATATAATTCACTCATTTTTAATTATGATATTAAATAAGTACTATGAATAATGTATTATATTATTATTATTTTTGTATGGATTGTGGACATTTTCCTCAATAATAATAATATCTCAAGTTAGTATTTATTTAATTACCTACTCATTTCATATATTTTTTTTTAAACTATGAAGTAAGTATAAACTGTATAGTTATTAATTCAAACGTGAAATAATGAAATTGTTTTTTCTGATAATTTAATTTTAGATTCTGAGCAGAGATTAGATATACGTGGTTCTTGCTTACAAACATATTTGTATAAATAATTGATACAATCTCATAACAAAACATCTAGTTTTATTTAAAACACTTTGATTTTTAACTAATATCGGGAACATAGTGAAATGTTTAGTTTTAATTTGATGTTAGCACACTGAATCAAGATTATAATATTTATAGATACATCACACGTACTATAGTATATTTTTTCACAGACATAAAACGAATTTATAATACATTTTTTAGATATTTTACGAATGCATTCATATTTTCATACTTTGAGGATAGGTACGCGAATAGTTTAAATTCTATTTAAAATGTTATCTCAACTCAAATAATTAATAAATGTTCAATGTAGTCAACCCGATTGCGTTTTATACACGAAACATCAATATTTGGAATTTTTTAATCTACAATTATTCATTTTTTATCAATTGAAGTAAATATAATAAATTTATAATTTTAAAATGTTTGCATAATACATACAAGTTTAAAATTAAAAATAACAATCGGAATGATTTGAAAATAATGAACATTTATTTAAAAAATATAAATATACGTGAGTAAAAAATTAAACACAGTAGTTCTACATATTGAAATTAAATACTTTTTCTGAAATATTTAAATGTATTTAAACAATTGTATTTTAAGATACTATCACAGTGTGGTTGACGATAAAAACTTGTACTACTACATATAACATCAAATTTTAAGATTTATGACATACGACTTCTTAAAGAACGATATTGCTCAATCTAGTTGCATATGAACTTGGAATTCTATGTTTAATAACGTATACCTACCTTTATGTATACCTACATTTATTCTTGTCTGTAATTTTATCGACTTTAGTGGCTTACCTTATTATATCATATTTCCTGAGAAATATATTTTATATACGTAGGAACAATGCAACCACTAAATATAATAATACTATAAATAACACTATTGGATTTCAAGCAAAACAATATAATATGAATACACATAGGTACATATTATAATTTATACATGTTACATGTTATGCATACATCTGATATTTGGCAACACACCGTAAATCGAGTGTGTATACTTTGTTGTATTTTATTGTATGTGTTTGATTTAGAGACGAAACGACAATTTCTTAGTCGAGAAAAATGTATAAGATCATAAAAGGCAAAGGAAAAAGTATAAAATTGAATTCGTTTTCCGTATATGCGTATTATTTCATTTTGATAGGAAAAAAAATTAATCTCCTACAGTTTCTTGCGGATGTACCTATATAATATGTTATGCGCAGAGAGAATATGTTTTTAGGTCAGGACTATTCGAATTCCAGGGGTGTATAATGAAATCGATAAGTATGGGGATCCAATAATAATATAGCGTTCTTATATTGAGTAAAATTTAATGAGCCGAGTCATTAAATAATCGAACTGTTACTACCTATATTACACACAAACAGATGAAAAAATAACAAATTTATTTCGATAGTATAAGTATAAAATATAAAATATAATACCATAATATAGTCTGTTGCCTCTGGTTACATTGTTGTTCGGTGTTTGATCGTTACGTCATACATATAGGGGTGAATCGGTTAAATTGTATATTGGCATAAATTGACGTTGTGTCGAGGGGAAAATAATGCAATCGCCTTAATGACTAATTTCAGTACGATATAAATATTTATCATATTATTGTAAATATGATTAATTAAACAGAAGTACTTTGGTTTTGTAATTAATATATATTATAATATATTATTGTAATTTTTCTTAACAAGCACCATGTGCAAAATCCCTGGCTTATTTTGAGACAGGATTATTAATATGACTATGTGTATTTTTTTAGGAGAAAGCGATCAACATTTTTTGTTTGCCGATAACATTTTATGCTCTATTTTTTTCCACGTGAATATCCGCTAGTTCAGAGACTTAAATAAGGTAAATGTCGCTCGCTTGTAATAAAGTTGTATTTACCATTAGATCAAACGACTGTCCAGTAACATTTTTTATAAAGTCACTTATTTTATTACACAATCTAACGTGAGATGATTCGAAGAAATATTGGTATTTTGTTTTGAATATTATGCAAATTGATACTGAATACTTCGATGCAGTGTGAAATATATAAAAATAATCTTTTATCTTAATCGAAATAAGTCTAAATTAATTCATATTTCAGTAAAAAGAGTTTATAGTTTATACGCATTTATTTTGAAAATCATTCACTTGAGCTTAATTTTTTTTTAACCTCGTATAATATAAGACAAACGTTATTCATTTGTAAATACTAAATATAATACACTGTATATCAATATTTAGATAACTATTTTCAGTTTGATTCGCATAAATAGTTTTTGTTCTATGGACAAAACTTGTTACCAAAAGAAGCAGTTTATTTTTTTATTTAAAGGAATATTCGACTCTGATATTAACAATTACTTTATTGAAGTGTTTTTAATTTTAAACTTGCAACAATCTTGATTTAAAAAAGTTAAACACAATTAATTTTTTATATTAACGATTTATTGCATTTGTGTAGAAAAAAATATTGTTTACATTATTTAGACAGTATTTAGACACTCGATCTATAACACTCTGTGTATTCTATTTGCGTATACTTATAGATCTTATATAATTTTTGGAAAACTACTTACAAAATCGAAATAGCTAGACCAAATTGTCAAAAACTAATAAAAATGGTATCTATACAGACATGCAGTAAGTATATACATAATCTGTGTTTAATATCGTAAAAGGTTGTGTTCCATTTTAAAAACTAAAATCATATAAAAATACAAAACTTATAATACTAAAATATATGAGTAGAAGATAGTATTTTATTCAGTTATGGCTTATCCATATAATACCTAAAATATTGTATATGATACTAAATATATAATATACGTAAGTAAAATATGATAAGGTTTCCGTATTGTATATTATATTATAAACTAATTCAAAGAAAAACAAAATCTGATATTAATTCATTCATTCAATTTATTAATATCATTATTATTATTTATTCTCTCACTCGTTGTAGTTAGTAGGTACCAGCATATATAAGGAAAAAATTGTTTGTATACAACGTAGTACTGTATATTTTAGATAATACCCATGTTTTCAAAGAACGTCAGAGGGCTTAGCTAAAGGGTTAGAAGGGCTTTTTTGTTTTAAATTTGTACTCATAAAGAAAGTCCTCCAACTGCATATTTCTTTTTAAAAATTTACTACACTAAAACAAAAAAGTTGACCTGACTTTGGCAATTGTTTGACCCCAGGCACGATACGTCCTTTGTACGTTGATTGTTATGGAATTGTATACATATATAGGTATAGCCAGCCGTTCGTTTTATTTTATTTTTTAAATGTGTGATCAGAACATGCTTAATAATACATTATATCGCTATCTACTATCTGTTCCATTCGTAGGAAGCCAAAATATTTTATGGAAATAAATTATATAAAAAGACTTGCTGAGTAAAATTATGAAAAATATACCACTTTATACATAGGTAGTATAGTGGTCGTGAATTAATAAAATGTTCTCTACGTAGAAATTCAAACGGCATTTGTTTTATAACCATTTAAAAATAACTACATCAAAATACATATCATATTGCGTAAGTGCATACTATTATAATAATATATTCTCAGGTGTTCGGGTTTCAGCCTTTTCGGTTTTTTATGCATACATATTCTTATTATTTTTGCGTGGTTTTTATTTAAGCGTTTTCTATAGGTACCCTATTGTTTTAATAAAAAAGTACTTGTATTAGTACAATAATATTGTATTTAAATTTTAAGTATGTTTTTCGTTTACTTAGTCAAAATCGCTCACTTCAGAGATAGAATCGAAGAAATATTAACCAACCATAATTTCCATTCTTATAGCCAGTTGATTCTACGAAATATGTTTTGTTTATTTTTAATAATCATTTATTATTTTACATTAAAATTTAATAAAAATAAACAAAACAAATTATTGAAAATAAAAATAATAAATCAATGAAACTGCATAATCAATATATTAGATTTCCTTTAAGCGTCACGCAGGTTATTTTTTAACTAAAATGACATGATTATGACTATGTTATGATAATAATCAGTTCTAATTTAGACTATTTAAATCCATATAATATAATAATTAAAGGTCATAAAAGTGATTAAATTACAAAGCTAACAGTGATTTTAAGTTAAGATCAATACAACAATACAAAATTCCAATAAAAAATTGATTCTATAAGTCAGTGATCACATTAAATATAATTTAAATTATGTTATATACAATAAATTCATTGTTGAAGAGTGTAAAAAATATAAAACAACAATATATTTTTACTATTTGAGATTTATATTATGTTTTTATATAGGTATTTATTATTTTCCCGATTAAAAATGCCGTTATTATTTATGTGAAATAATGTTGTGTTCGTGTACTAAACTTTACATTTTATTACGCAGTTAGGTTTTAAGTATAAATATAATGAATGATGACTTCATGGTTGAATTACATAATATATAGAAATATTATACTTGGATAATCATAATAATATAATATATTCCATGTAAAATTATTTAAGAAATGACCAAAATAATAAACGACATTCTAAAGGTGTATATTGGTCTAAGTCATGACTATTATTATTGTATAAGTGTTTACTGTTTAGGTTGCCAAGCAACGTGTATTTTCATCTGATAATATGTGGTTTTATTTCATGCATAAAAAATGTGACCATTTATATTTTGCCCAACACAAATAATATCCTAAGAAAATAATTGTTTTCCCGTTATATTCAAGAATATTTTATACTCACAGCAGGTTTATTAAAAAATTAAGTTATCAACTGAATCATATAGAAAATAATCATATATGTATTATACTAATGAGCGTTTGCACAGGCCTTATAAAACTTGAAAACCTTTAATCTTCAAACCTAAACATATGATTATATATTATATATAAATTATATAAATTAAAATTTGTTTCTTATTTATATAATCAAAAGCCACTCGACTAATTTTGATGAAAATGACGTATTGTTCTTACTTCTTAAATTTATTAGCAGCGTGTAGAGTGTAGTACTAGTTTGAATCACTTTCGAAAAATCGAGTGCTATACTAAAATATCCAATTCATTATACATGTATTCCTTATTTCGATCAAATTTGATCATAAAACTAAGTACACTGAGGCCAATTTGCCCATGAAACGATTTACACTAATAACGACATACATCTATATATATGGCACTGTATTGTATGTTTGTTCCTTTTTTTCTCGAACGAAGTTGAACTATATATAGATAATTCATTCATAAAAAAAAAAAACTTGGCATTATTATTGCGAATAACTTCTTGATTGGTGGCAATATTCGTGCTATTAATATGGACACCACACACATTTATGTGTGACCTATCATTTTTGTTTCGATTTCTAACGTGCCGAGTTCATATAACACGATATATTTTTATCCATCATCTGTCAGTGTGTCGGCATCGCTGAAACAGGTTCCAATATAGGTATGTACGAGTATAATAGTATTTCAAGCCCAAATATCCTGAAATCCGTTCAACATATTATAGGTAGCTGGTAGGTGTAGTAATTATATAATATTGTCATTAATATCCGAGTATTGTTAGTACGCGACCTTCGACATATACCGATTAACAAAAAACCTGCGTAAGTCGGTAGTCGAACATAAACGGTCTAATATTATAATCGTTATTCTGAAACAAAAAAAAAAAAAACGTCGGTACACACGCCCTACAAACAATATTTATAATAATAAAAAATAAAATTATGTATATGCGGTCAAACACGCAGTGGTGGATCGGGGCAAGGACGATTGTCTCGTATATATAATAATACTATAATAGTCGTATGGGTATGGTATAGACCATGAGCGGGGGAGTAGGTATCCGTTGTTGATCACACACGAATGGGTTATTATTATTATTATTTTAACGGTCCATCAGCTGTGTGCAACACTGCCATCGGTACAGCATCACCGTAATTGTCAGAGAGACCATCGGAGAACGCGATTTTTTTTTTAAATTGTTCTACTCGCACACGCCATATGGAAAACAATGCAATCGTCGTCGTCGGTGGCAGTGGTGGAGATGGAGGAGGAAGGGGTTATACGGCCGCCGCCACCGCCACCGCCCGCCAAGCTTCCTGTTCCGGTCGGTTCGGCGCCGGTCGTGTTCGGTCGCCGTCGTAGTCGCCGCCGCCGCCGCCGCCGCTGCTGCCGCCGTCGCTACCACAGCTCGGCCCTCGGCGTTCTCATCAGACGCAATTCCGACACGGCGGCAGTCGTACGTTCCGCGATCACACGCACACACCGCGACATTTTTACCTTTTACACACTGAACACACCACCATCACTACCTACTCCACCACCTCAGTCACTTCACGTTCCAAAATCATAACAGACACACCACACACATCGTTCAAAGTCCCTTTTTGTTGTTTTTTTTACGTTTTTTTTATCATTTTCGCGTATTTTACACCGATTAATACAAAAAATAATTTAAACATCGATCGATTGTAAAACTGAAACTTAATTTTTATTTTTGCCGTCGCGTGTGTGTACACCCACCCCACAAAGAATATAATTTAACACAAATCGGAATACTGTTAAAACGACTGTGCACGGTCGACCGTCTCCACCAACCCTGCAGTAGTGACTTGCCGTCATAACTGAGTCAACCAACGGCCGTCGTCTTCTTCACCATCGTCTGGAACAAAAAACACGATACTACCGATCAGTCGCTTCAGGAAACCGTGCCGGTCCACGGTAGTGACCACATGTTGGCGCTGGTAGTGGTCGTCACGCAGCATTACACCCACCCGGTTGAATCGTGGAGGCCGTCGCCGTTGGAGGGTTGAAGAGGGCCCGAGGTGGTGCGTACAACGGACCGGAGGCCGCCGCCGCCACCCTCAAGAAGCTCAGACTGGACGCCGCCACAGCCGCCGCAGCCGCAGCCGCAGCCGCAGCAATGAACATGTCGCCAACAGGTCACACGCCACCACTGCAAGTCCAACAACAGCAGGGACCAGGCAGTGTATCGGTTGATGGCCAGCAGTCTGTCGTTACTGGCATGTGCAACAGCATCGATTCCGTCGGGCCCGGCGAGGAAGAGGTAAACATAATAATAATTTATCAATTATCATCTAAAATAATCCGATTCATAATATTAATAATCATCTATTCCGATCGAATGCGTAGACATATTTGTATATATCAAATGATTATATATATATTTAATATTTGCATTTATGAATCGCTGTTATACTATGAATACTAGGTCGGTGAGGTATATTTAGGCAAATAATCAAAGCGAGTCATATTTAGTTGTAGGTACGATATGGGTACTTATCTATTCGATTTAGGTGTATGGCTACTTAATAGTATTATTATCGTAACTATACGATTCGGTGGACGTACGGGCCGAGGGCGTCTCCCCGTGTCCACCGTGAGAACATTTTCTAATAATAATAATAATAATAATATTGTATTTTTCGGCGGATGTATGTCGTATAATCCTTTACTCGTCCGTCCCGTCATGTATCCCCCACCGCCCGTCCACCCGCAAGCCTAACATTTTATTATAATATATAGGTGCACTATGTATATACGCCGCAACACGCTCGTTATTTGTGTGTAAAACTTGCACACACACGACACTGTATGCGTACGTTTCATAAAATATACACTAGCGCATAAAAAAAAAACAATATGTTTGTTAGGGCTTGGCTCGTCGTTGTCGTAGACGTCGTCGTCGTTGAATGTGATAATTGCTCTGAACGAGGACACTATAACGATTGCAGCAGCAGCGTGGTTTGTATAAGTCACGTGTTATATTATATAGGTACATATTATATCTTTAATATGTATGCCAAGTGCACTGCACCCTCCTCTCCTCCACCAGTGTCAACGTTACCTCTAACCCAGTATCGATATAGTTACCAGTTCTTATCAGCACTCCCGTCGAAATATCATCATTTTCCCGAAGATCAGTGACAACGCTCAATATGATTTAGAATCACAAATATTGAAGATTTTTGCTTACGTATATTATTCAGATTTAACTTGACTTACAATGGTTTTTGGTTTTATTCATCGCAGAAATTAGTTTAGTTTAGTTATATATTAATTATGTATAATAATGATACGATAATTGCTAACTGCCAGAGACGAAAAATGCTATAGTCTGTAACGAGACCCTTGCGATGTTTAAAGTTTTTTTTAACGTCACGTGACTCATTCTTTGGCTTTGTCTTTACTATAACCACAGCGAAACATGGAAATATCTCCAACGAACTGCATTTCTAGGTATAGGTACTAGTTTTAATACGCTCTGATTTAGCGATTGAACACACCTAATGCCTCAAATGATCAAGTTCTTATCGTCATCTTGTTGACAAAGTATAATCACGCCGATTGTGAATAAATTTATTTTTTTTCAAAGAAAATAATAATGTATATAAATTATTTTCAAAACCCGTTAAATAATTCACAGTACGCGTAGGGCACGCGCACTTGATCATTTCATTGATTACATTTGGCGGATGACGGTTGTATTGCGAGAGTTTTTCGCGCAGGTGTGCCACTCGTTTCTCCTAAGTTTCGGGTGAAAACGATTCCATATGCAAATAGTGCTATCGGTCGAGCCTATGTTTTTTTTAGGTTATATAGATTTCAGGTGTGGGTGTCGCGCACATAACGTCATCGTCGTTCATCGTTTTGTAGTCGTCGTCAGCGGCGGCACTACCGTGTACACAAAATAACAATACTTGCAGGCTGCAGCCAACACGCGCGCGATCCCACCTCGGCGCTAATTACCAGTCGTTCACGGTCCGCCAGATACGCTGTTCAAATATACACACGCCCAGTGGTTGCCAAAACGAAAAGACCGAGCGCATGATAAAGTTTATGACGATAACGGTAATAACGCGTAAAGAACGTAAAATATTATACTCTGCTGCAGAAAAACGGTCGTAAAATGACGTTTTATAATATTATTATTGTTATTATCGGTAGGTAGGTACCTATATTATAATAGTGTGTACAACCGAAGTTTCGTAAGACGCACACACGGGGAGCGCGGCAACATGTGTTCACCTGAGGGGCAGCTGCTGCTCCCCGCTAGAACAGCTGATCGCCGTCGGGGTGGTTGCCGACGACGACGGTGGCGGGTATGCGCGTATCGTCTGTGACGGGATTCGACGCGCGAGTGCGTGCGTGCGTGTGTGCTCGCGCTAACAAGACTCCCTCCAAAACAACAAAATAAATGCGTCCTGTCAAAAATATCACGTTTCCGGTGACGACGCGATCTCAAAGCAATCGACAGCTACGGAAACCAAATAAAATCTTCCCCAGGAAACCCTGCATCAGGATTATCATTATCAGATATTATATTCGGGTGCTTCTGTCGCAGTGAATACTATAAAATTATATGGTATAATGTATAATATTATGTAATTTTATGCACAATACTGGTGATATTGCACTATTACGAATATTTCACCAAATCGCGACGGTATCGTTACATGAGTAAAGTCGAAATATTACACTCGGCCAAAAATCACTTCGACATGGTAGTGGCTAGGGGGAAGACACGGTCATCGTACACTGCAAAACTGGTTTCCACGGTAACCCTTTCGACTAGAATATTCTGAAATACCGGCAGAGGTCCCGCAATAATATCCCATCTTCATTACAATATTGCATGTGACTACCGCGGAGACCTCTCGCCGCCACAGCCGTCGTCGTTATTATATAATACACGTATACATTATATTAATGCGCACCCTCAAACGTGAGCGACTATATAAGAAATCAGAGTCTTCCATAAAATATTTCACAGAGGAAAAAAATATTAAACGCGTCGGCATGCGGAGACTACGCGTTTTATTATATATAACTATATAAGTATAATCATAATATATATATTTCTATACAATCATAGTCGGCAGTGAGCTGCAGCTGCTGCTGTTGTTACTCGCGAGACAGAATTTTATATACATATAGGTAGGTGCGGTTTGGTCGTTTTGTGTGACGCACTCTGTATACATAAGTTTATGCACCATCCTGTATAGTGTATATTATAGTATACGCCGTCGACCCGCGTATAATTTCTACTTAGGGTGATCTGGTTATGAAATGGAATCTTTTTATTATTATTTTGTTTTATATTTGAGAGATTTTGGCATGGCTGGGTGATGAAAACATCGTTTGCATATCAAATCATATTGTATTTGCGTTGTGTGTAGAGATGATCGTCTTTGAAACCACTACAACAATCTGATGATAAAACCACACGTTTATAACGGCATTACAACGACATGATAGTGATGTGTACTGTGTGATAATATAGTGTTTTATCACATATATTAGGTATTTGTGTATTTTGTCAGAATATTTTATATTGTGTCGCGTCTCACAAATACACACACACACACACACATATATATATATATGCAATATATTATAATGTATGTTAGAAGATTATGATATAAAAACTTTAACTTCGTCGGCGGGCGCCAGTCGGCGCATAACTCAACGTTCTCTCAACGAGCAGCTCCGACGCTCTCAAGCCACTCGAGACGACGTCTATACCCACACGCACACAACCGGGTCTCGCCCTACATTATGGCCAAGAGTACACACGGTTTTCATCACAACACCGACAACCTAACCCTCCTGTAGTCGCTTACAACATAAGACTTGTACGAAAGTATCAAGAAACGAAAAAATGTCCCCTTATTCATCTCTTGCGCTTCGAACTCGATAGCGGCGCTAATTACGCCGGGTGACTGTCAGCCACCGGGTACGTGATATTTACACAGAAATATACAGACCATAACGCAATAACAACACTCTGTCACGGACGTATGTTGTACGTGATTTTATATCAACAAAATTTACGTTTTCCGAAATTTTATTCAATTCTACCGAATAAAATGTTCGTCTCCGCAAAACTCGTAAACTCTTTTATGCACGCGTAACTCACGCGTGCAGTTGTAATACTCGTAAATCTCTCGGAAGTGGCTGCGAGCATATGGCAAGCGGGGTTCGTGTGCTAGCGTTCGCCGTATGCCGTTTCCGTCCGGAGGGATAGTTGTAGTCAACGACGACGCCACCGCCAATGCCACTGCTGTCGCAGACACTTTTCTGACGAACTCGATCTTTTATTATGTCTTCTGAGGCGTTAGTAATCATATTGTCAATACACTGATGGAGACGACGATGACAAATTAATTTATATATAATCACAAACGTCATCATAATATCAATTCCGATAAAAACAAATACGCATACGAATAATAATTATAAATATCACTCTAACGGTATCTATATACACTTATAAATAATGCACATGCAATACGTACAGACGCTGCAAATAATATACATACCTCCACAATTTTATACATAAGCTTATATTTTATATACCAGTGAACGACCGTATCTGGTCAAGCTCTGAAAACCAGTTTAAGCACGAGCCGAAACGCCAATTGAACTACGTCGTATACGTCTATGACGATGATAATAATGATGATAACGGTGATGGTGACGATGATGGACAATGTGTTCACACCGCGAAGTTCCTGTGCAGCCGCCACTGCCGACTTAGTCTGATAACAAATTATATTATTATACAAATCTTGTGTTTCCGGTGCATCGCGATCACACTGCAGCAGTCGTTCCTTTAGACGAAATATAAAACCATTAAACATATTGCATACGATACTAAGTATTATAAAAAGGTACAAAATGTATGCATATTATTATACTTTGATGTACGCTAGATATTATGATTATTATAGCATATTTTATCTATAGTAATATAATTTAGGTTTCAAATCATTATATAATGTGATAATAGCATAAAAGCTCGGAAAGAAATCAATACATTCTATCTGTTATTTTTTACTTCTACAGTATAATATGTAAAATTATGTTTCATTATATTTTGAGTGCTATGTGTATATTTGCGTTCCAATTGTATACTAATATATTTTAAATATTATATCCATAGTTTTTATTTCCATCATAGATAATATATATATTGGCATTTTCAATTAAATTAAGTACGACTGCTGATTATTACAACACTAGATTTACAATAAAAGTATGAGTGTTGGTTTTTCAAATTATTCGAACTGTTTACGGGTACAATATAACTATATAATGTGACGGCGTATAGTACTATAATACATTTACATTCACTTAGAATATCGGTTTTGTTTATTATTGCACACGTCCTGCAATTAGCTATCTAACAATAATAGGTTCCATAAAAACGGACGCAAATATAAACGGCGTCAGTTCTCGGTAAACATACTATTTTTTTTCTCGTTTCGCGCGACCGTGTATCTATGTGCAGTTTTCTTGATTATTCGTATAAATTAGAGGACGTCTATGCAGTAGTACCTCGCATTTCTATATGCATATTTTTTATGATTCTTATGAATATCCGTATAGCTTATGATTAGAATCATAGTAAATATTATATTATAATTTCTAACATAATAATATAACCAATAAATATTCCAGAAAAATGTTTTTAAAGATAGTTGGTTTTACTTTTGTCGAAATACGACGAGTATTACATCGATTTTCGGTATTTAATTTTAATCAAGCTCTAATGAAAATTTTTACTGTTCGTGCCATAATGTTTATAAATAGCGAAACTTTCAAAAAAATGTCTTCCCAAACCCTGTTTCCCGATTATGGTTTCCATCGGTGTTGTAACAAGTCATTTCGTGTATCATATAGGTATTTTATAAAAAATTTATTATCTAATATAAATTATATAACAGTTCTTAACTATACATTACTTAAACCCTAATTGTATAGTTTGTATAAATCCGTCTTTATATTTGTTGTATGTATTAAAAAGGTTAAATTATGGGGGAAAATAAAACTTATGACCGGTAACACACTCAGAGTTCAATAGAAATTTAAAAAAAGAGGGTAAGTCGTGGATGTAGCTCTGCTGTACAGTAGGTTACAAGTGGGTTACTTTAATGGATGGAATTAAATTTTAATCCAATGATATTATATCATTGTATGCAAAAAACGATTCTGAGTGTAGAAGGTTTATCTGTCTAGGATATATTATAGATTATTAAAAATTTTCAAATCTTACATTTAAAAAGACAAATTTTATGAATTTCCAGCTTAAAATAAGTTGGGAATTATTGTGATTTATAAAAAAAAACTGTGGCTATGTATTTATTTTATTTTTCAACTGCTATTGTAAAAATATGTCAGGAGCCTTGTATTAAATTTTCAAATATTAGATTTAAAAAGAAAAACTTTTATGAATTTCTATCTAAGATAATTTAAACATTGCCGTAATTTTAACGTATTTAGTGAAAATTTGAACTTTAAATACTTATAAAAAAAAAACCTCTCTATAGTACCAGCTTAAGAACATTACCTTTCAGAAAATATGTTACGCTTGATACTTTGGAACAAGTTTAGAGGTAGAAAAAGAGTTTACAGAATACAAAATAAAAATAAATAAACATAATTGTAAAACCAATACATTCCTCGCTACGCTCAGAATCTAAAATAAAAACACAAACATTGATTATATCAATGAATTAATTGAGTTGCATTAAACGTTAAAGTATTAGCGGATAAGGGATTTTAATCTAATATAATAAGTCTTAAAAGTTACAAATTCAAAAACAAATTAAAGCGATATAATAAATATGTTTAGCTACTATATACCTACAATATTAGATTATTATTGTTCGTCATAAATTAATAAATAAATAAATCATACATTTTACATGGTAACTTTTAATAAATGTTACTCAAAATATCTGAATTAAATAAATTCTAGTACCCACTATAGATTCTAATGTCTAACATAATTTTTAAAATAAATTAGTAAATCGACAAATTTTTGCATACTTATAGGTACTCTTATTTTTATTTAATAACGCTTCCAATTCAACTCCCAGTGGTGGATTAAAGATTTAAATAAAAGTCGAAAGAATCATGAGAGGGGTCTCGAACAAAACTTATCAGTTAGTAGTGCTATACGCCCGTGCCCACCTTTTACAAAACCTTTCCACTATAATTTAGGTGGGCACCGATCATAATATAGCCAAGGGCCTTGTTAGTATTTGCCGACTAAACAACGTTATATCTAACACGTTCAACTACATATTGATAGCAAATACAACTAACTTTAAAATCTGCATATCTTCTAATCACATGATATAATTTAATAAATCATAATTTAAATAATATACGAATTTATTGAAATTAAATTTAACGCATTGTGTTTTAAAATTATAGTCATAGTAATGAATTTAAAAAAAAATGCATTATTCATAATTACTTAAAACAACTTAGCTAACAAAAACAATGCATCAATATAAATGTACAAACTGTTTAAAACTCTGAATTTGGAACGTTGGCTAATTTGAAAGCCGACAATATTTTATTATGTTTTATAGGATTTATATATCTGTTACCTATACACAACTCTAATGTTAATGTGCATATATTGTCTATAGACATCAAAAATAATGAATATAACCAAGAGCTCACGCATTGAGTTTTACACTCAATCTAAAAAATGTTTGTAGAATTACTATATTTCATTGAATAAACATTATTTTTTTATATAAATATAGCGTTTGTGATGTTTTATATGAACGCTCGGTGGCACCGCAGCTAATAGCATATAACATATCGTATGAAAATTCACAATCGTTTTACTTATATTTTAACTAATACACCATTTAGGCCTTCTATATACATAATTCGACAAAAACTGTGTAGAATATAATGTGGTAAATAAAAGGAACAGCATTGGCGTCTATAAACAAAACGTGACCGGAGTGATGCCACTGACGAGAGTACACCTCTGCACGAAGTGTGGGCATATTATTATTATTCAGCGTTTGGGCGTACACATGTAGTATTACTATATCATCTTAGCCCCAAAGCTCTCGGTCATCTCTACACCTACGACAGTTCCTATAGATTTTTTTTTCTTGATTTTTCAGTATTATAATTATTATATTATTATTATTATTGTTATTTTATTTTAATGCGATTTTTTTACCATTGCGTGTTTGGTTTTATTTTTATTTTCTTCGTCCAATTAAATAGCTTCGTGACACTTAGTTTTTCGATTTTAACACACGAATGAGTAGAATTTTTTTGTCCAAAACCATCACGATATACGTGGAATATCTGAAGATATTTCTCTATTTTGAGAATCATTCGAATTCGGCCATTTACGTTCTAAATTACAATTTGCACACAAACTTCATGCTTATAGCAAGATCCAATTTTTGAACAGGAAATTCACTTAGATATTAAACATGAACATCAAATATATATCATTATCATATCATAAAATATATAACTGTAGGTATAGTTATGTATATTAAAACTGTCATCCATTAGAATACAAGATAAAAGAAAACGACAACATTTATAATAATATTCTCTTTGCTTTTTAAAACTTTAAGTTAACTTCTGGTTCTGACTTAGTTTTTTTCTATTCAATAAATGAGTTGTTGAAATTTTAAATTTCTTAAAAACTGTTCATTTAGAATCCATCTGCTGGTGAAAATCTCTAGACGTTAAACATGATAATTTTCAACGGGAACGAAATACCCATCAAATGGGTAAAATGTTTTATTTTGCCGTTTTTTAAAATATTTTTGTACGAAATCAAATCAAGAAAGATGAAAAACCTTTAACTTTACTTTCCTCTTCCTTTTAGGTACCACTATCGAAATGAGTGGGATATTGGAATGGTGTAGTGGTAGGGCTGATGTGAAAGAGCCACAATAAGGACGTTTAACCATGAGTATGCATGCGTTCTGCCGTTATTATGATATTCATATTAGATAAATCGGCGATACACTCATAAGTCATAAATAGGTTACGTGCAGCACTGCAAACGTAGCCATTTCAGTCGGTCAAATACCGTGGATGGTAACGAGCTGCGTTTATTTCTCGATACACTATGTTTATCATACTATTATTTATTAATTTTGCCCACACGTTCCATTAATATCACTTAAATGGTTTTAATATATTCCCAGGGCAGCCACGTTGCATCGACCGACGGGATAACATAATATAATATAATATATTAGGTACCTATTATATATATATGTATAAATACATGCCATTCCACACATATGATATCAAATAATATATAATATGTGATATAGAAAGAGCGGTATGTTTAGACACTCGAACGCCGCACGTTCAAAATCCCAAAAGGGACTTCCGGGGTATTTTTATATCTAGACCGATCAATACTTTGTGCTCGAAAATACATACGTAAGTCCAGCGTATATTATATTCACGTGTGTGTGTGTGTGTGCGGGCGCGTGAGTTTACCGTGTCGAAAAACATGAATCCGTCTGAGACGTGAACAAATATATAGGTGTAATAAGAAATACATAGATGGGTATAAAGAAAAGGGCACGCGAGTATGAGACTTAACGTCTTTACCGTTGTCGGGAAGACACAGTCTTGCGATTATAACGCAATACAGGTAAACGGATACCCGTGTGTTCGCATTTTCGGACTCGCCGTACCGAAACGGAATAACACAGTGCACACTCACATGCTCGTATATCACATATATCGTGAACGCATAATCCGGCATCCGTTTGCGCATTTTTACCACGTATTGAGAAACTTTTTTTCACTCTCCTCGTTCTCCGCTCGCCATGCCCACCATCGCCGACCACTCTCGTTTTATGTGTAACATGTACACGTTTTATTTGTATGTTTTTTCCTCATCGCGATGGAGACACTTCGTCGGCTACAACACTAAAATGATGGAATTCGGCGGATTTAGGAATATATGTACATATAGGTACATATATACATATGGGCACGTGAGTTGTAACTGCACTTACATTATTATAATAATATTATACGGCGGCACAGTGTCTACCCAGCACGAAGTCAAATGAAATCCTCGTTCATTGTTAGAGCTCAATTTCAAGTATCGTCGTTAATGCGGCTGCGAATCGATCGGGTGTAATAACATCGTTGTGTATCATACGTGCAACCGAAAAGGCTATGCATAACTGTCGAATATAGTATTTTGTACCAAACAAATGCAATCAAGAATTCCAGACTTCAGTTGATAATAAGTGCACAAAATTATTTCGGACTGGAAAATTATTCGTCGTCGCGACGAGCCCACATACACTGATGTCGGTACATATCTGTATAATATTGTTGTTATCATTAGTGTTATCGTTTTCTATATATTTTGATTGTGAATTATATTCCGTTGGAAATTGACCATTACATAAACTATACTGAGTATATGAACGATTTGGGATCATTTCGTATGACATTAGGAACACACATTTCGACGCATACAGAAACCTAGCACGTTTAAATAAATCGTTGCCATATAATATATTTATATTATATTATGATATATCGAGACGCCCTCGCCACGGTCTTTGAATAATAATTTTCATTATTCGCAGCGGCATCGTATACTGTTTGAGAATTTTGACTATAAAATCGTTTTTAATTTTAAATGCTTTTTTTCTTTTTTAAATGCAGCACGTGAAATATTAATAACAATAAATTCGTATAGTCTTCCGATTGCTATTGTAACAACTATAATATATTATTATTTTTAAGATCTCTTGAAAGAATACAAGTGGGGCAACGCGCGGTATACCTAATGCAAAACAACCATTACGCGACGTTATTTGAATTTCACGAGATACGGTTGATTAAAAGCGTTTACGGTGGATCGTCATCGTTCGAAATTAACCCGCAGATACTGGTCGCGGTGCACGAAATGTATATATATATATACAGGATGATTGTTTTAACGCAAGGCACTAGGTACCTAATTATTTCGAATAACTATTAACGTTTTTTTTAAATACTTTTATTACAAAACTATATAATATGAAAACATTTTAAAATAAAATATTTGAACAAAATGTGTTTTTCTATTTTTGACTTCATGTTCCGAGAAGAATACCTTTGGAATAATTTTAATACTTAAACATTAAATTTTGTATAAGTATAGTGTTAGTCAGTTATACTAATTGAATTTTTAGATATTATAGATGATTGGAGTAGTGAACAAACGTGATGTTCAATCGTTCGTATTTTCTACATACAATTGATAATGATTTAAAATGGTAAATATATATATATTGGAATGGTTTGTTATCAATTAATATTATTATTTAAAACAAGTATTTTCAAAAACCTTATAAGTTTTTAACATAACGAGTGTCTTACGTAAAAAGAGTCACACTGTATAATTTGAGAAGCGTTTGCCTACAACATATAATATAATACTCTATATTGCGCGGCGTATCATAAGACGTATTATATTTTTTTCGTGTCAGTTCTTTCCTCGACTATGTGTGTATATATATATAAATGCACGAGTATATATTACGTTATACATCAGCTCCTCTCGACAAACAGTAAAGTCAACACACAGTTATATCTAATGCATATGTGACGTGTATATATTATATATATATATATATATATATTTATGAAACAATGTTATGTATATCACATTATCTCGTGCGGTCTAGATGAAATAGTATAATATGATATATGTTTACGGGACAATGAGTAATTATATTATCAGTCGATATTATAATAATATGTATGTATTATACAATATAATGTAAAAGTCGGCTGAAGTACAGTGACGACAACGTTGACTACACATTCGATGGAATACCTTTAAAATATTATATAGGTATATGAACCCTTCATGTGAGATTACAAATTTTCTCGAGTCTAGGATGAATGATAAGAATGGTATAACTATTATATTCCGTCATTAATAATATAAAAATGACAGCTAGTGATGACTGACGAGTATAATGTTAAAGGATGCGATTGACGCCGTTTACAAGTCACATAGGTATTATAAACTCGTCGAAAATTGTATGTTTCAATTGACACGTATAATTTACATTTATTCTTCCGCCATACTTTAATAAGAAAATATAATTATTTTATTACATTTGAACCTCGAAACGCGTGCGAATCGTTGGTGTAGTAAAATAATATTATAACTTAGCGGCGCACGAGTTATGAAACAAAGTCACTAAGTCAGTTATCATTAGTGTATTATATCGACGTTGATAAGTGTTACAGCCGAGTATGATGATAATAAATTGTTAATGATTTACCTCTAACAGACTCGCAGCTGAAATAATTCTATACGTAGGTATATGAACATAACTCCGTGAACCCGTGTACCTCACTTATTTTTATACATCATGGATCGATACTTCATAATATAGATCAACAAAAATAATTGTTGACATAATCGTTGTAGCTGATTGATGTCTGTTCAAAATACTTTTCTGAATTTTGTGGTTTTTACTATACCGATTCTTTTTTAAATCCATAATAATAATCCTGTTATATTGGTGCAGTGAAAGTGCTCGATGCGTTTTATAATAATAATGTACTTATATATCAAATAATATTCCCCTGAGCCGGCGCTTAACACCGTATACTGTCGTCGACCTTTCCGAGAACAATGCACGAGCGCGTTCTATAATATTTTAAGAGGTGTATTATTTTTCACCGAAACACGCGCTACATCAGAAAATAATAAAACGTGAATATTTGCAGCACATCGCGTATCATTTGAAGGAAAAAAACTCTGGACAAGAGCAGTGCGAAACGAGATTACTTTACGAATAATTTAAGTTCTTATTCGGTGCGTAAAAGAAAATAATGTTTATTATAAAAAATAAAACACGAAGAAAACGGTGCGTTGTAGAAGATTTCAAAGCATTATTGTAACTGCGAAATACTATGCGCCATTTATTGTTTGCCTTTTTATTTACGCTTCGGCATTGTATATACGTGTTATACACGTATAATATAATATTATTATTTTATAAGTATAGTTGCGCTCCCAATCATTGTTAGTATATTATATTCTCCCAGTCTGAAGACGAGTTATGTGTATAATAATATTATAAAAGTCGAGCAGGTACATAAACCTAATGTATTGGGTTTACCTCATATTTGCGAAGGTTATCACAACTATCCGACAATATTTTACGATCACATGTTTTTAATTTAAAATATAATATGATGTAATCTGCAGTATACATACATTCAACGGTACCTAATGAGTAAACGGTACACGCTATATTTTCACACAGTCAAGGAGGTCATGTCTCATGACGTTTTATATGCCGCACCTCCGATATCGGTCACTGGACCAGCATTAGACGTAAGTCATCTCCGGCTATTTTCATTTAAGTCTTCTGCGTAGGAGGATTAAACTCGATGTGAAAATTAAAGGGTCAATTAAGCGTGTCGATAATTTGAAACAACATATTTTGTATGGACGCAGTTATAATTGTAGGTAGCGATTTCATCTCAAGTGAACTTCAATGCGATGGCAAAGGAATGTTTGAATAGTACCAGAACCCAAAGGTATATCCTATTCTATATTATATAACTCTTAGACGTGTATATTTTGATAATTATTCAAAACCACTGTGTTCCGTGCACAGATTAATGGAAAGTGGATGGTAATAGAGTTTTCAGGTTGCGTGCGATAATCAATATATATCGTGTGAATTATTTTGACGAGTGCGGTTAGGTTATTTCGGAAAGCTGGTTTGGCGCCAGCTTTTCGAAAAACTGTCTATGGGTAAAACGCGCGCGCCGTTTATCGATCCACCGCCGTCGCGCCTTTACATCTACGACTGTACTTGGTCTGTGTGCAATGTACGACGAAAGTTAACAGCGGGAAGCGGCGGAGTTGTGTGCGTGTGCGGTAACGGGCGCGCTGCGGCCAATTACGAAAAATAAATATTGAAATTTATTCCTACGCCGCCGCCACGAGGGCAAGTCGAAAAGGCAAACGCCTCTCTGGCCGTATATCAAAATGATAATAAAAAATATTGTAAACTATATAATACATTGTATACAATTTATAATATTATAAAAAATATATATATTCTATTCGTTCTTTCGCACAATCGTGTGACTATATATATAATATATACTTATATATCGTGTTAAATTATTATGATTTATATTTCGTTCATATTCGCGTACAACCCTACAAATCAAGCGCCTCTAACGATGCCGCGGGTAAATCATCGAAATATAACGTAAATATACATAACTGCAACGTTCGCAAAGATCTTGCCGACGTATCTCTCGGAGAACCACTTGATTTTTGGTTGACAATGTTTGCACATAGGTTTTTTTTCTTAAACACAACATTGTATGTGAATGTGATACATCATGCATTAGCATTATTCATAATATTATGCTCATGATCGATAGTCGATACAATGTTACAGTAGATGGTACAGTGACAACGATTGTTTTACGATACAGCAGTAGTTACTTATAAATAATAATAGTATAATAATAGTAATTGTATCATAATACAAAAACTCAAATTCCGTCTATAAGTACATTTAAATGTCAGGTCTTTTTCAGTTTTTTTTTTCTCATACAATAACTCTATAGATCTGACATGAAACCTTATTCAAATATAATATGTGATATCCGTTAATAGGTTGGTGATTCTAAAGTGTCTGGACACACTCGATGTAAAAATACTCTAACGTAATATGATGCGATTATGTAATACATAACTTTTTTACAACATCTTCGTTTTGAGGATTACTCAGCGTGTGTGCTTTTAATGTAGATTATATCTTATAGTTTTCGTGTATTAGTGAAACAAACATCTAAGAACAAACGTAGCTTGGAACTATAGCTGTACAGGCTCGTTTGTACTTTGGAAAAACTAGAAAAAGAGGTCAACCGTCCGTCGTCGTTTGTGTGGTTCCCACGGTGCGGCGGCGGTTCTAATTTTTTTTTCGTTGACCTTGAATGGCGAGATGTGCTGCAGTGAAACCATAATAGTATATTATAATACGAATAAATACTGATATTTTCGGCTTGTGTACAAAACAATTTGTTTGAAGAGCCGTCGTGTGCATATATACAACTATAAAGGTATTATGTTATAATATACGATAGGAAATGGTGACGATGGCGGCGGTATACCAGCTGCTATATGACATGTGTGAGCATAGGAAAGACCTCCAGAGCACCTGGTCTTGAAGGCGCGTGCCAGACTATTAAATACATTTTTTTTCACATATATATTATGTACACGATTTCTTCTCTGTTTCATTCTATATCACTACCGTCCTGCGTCGAGGCAATCCATACGATCGACATAATACCTGACATGTGGTCAAAGCATATATACAAACACACACATACACACACACACACACACACACACACACACACACACACACACACACACACACACACACACACACACTACATATATATATTATATACTGGCCCTATTGATTTATGGCCCCAGAGGCGACGGTACGCCGCTACCACCACCAACCGCCTACGCTGTATCTGTCGGTTGTTATTATTATATATCGATTCCAACAGACTTTAGGCGCGTGTGCGGCTGCAAAAACACGAAAAGATGATTCGGCACGTACCTACCTACCTACATAATATTATTATAATATAGCAGTGCACGACGCCGACCGTAGATCATTTGGCGAAATCCTAAAACAGTGTAAAATCGTGGCGGCGGCGCAGTGATGATGATGTTTTCCTTTCTCGTATTTTGTCTTAATCGCTGTCGCTGCTGCTGCAGTCGTGTAATCTATTAAATTTTCATTAATGTTCCGGAACACGGATAATCGTCGTTAGGCCGTTGACCGAGGTCATATACATAACAATATAAATCGGTATAATAAACGTTCGACCGGTACACGTCACTTAGTGCGCGACCGTCGCATCAGTTGTTACACACGTCTTACGCAAGATGGTAATTAAAATTTAATTGTGTCGTTGTGGTGGATTCGCAATGTTGTGCATTTAAAGAAATACCGCATTTGCACGGTGCCTAAAATCCAGAATAAATCGTACATAGGCATAATAAACGTACCTTACGTACCTTGTACCTACTATGATTAAATTCTAGACGAAAGCAGTGCACAAATCTTCTAAATCTGCAGTGTTTACATGGCGTGTACCTATTTACAAGTAATGACGAATCTCGAACGCACAATAATTATACGAGGTGGACTGCGGAAAACTAACCAGCAAACCGTTTTGAATTTACCCTCGGACACCTTATACGTTGTTTTTCGCACGGTGCTCGCGTTCTCGCCTACTTATAATACACGGCCTCAAGAATATTCCCATCGGAAGATTTTTTCAGGCACCTTTCCGTGTGATCCGGTTCGGTTTTACTCTTCACCGCTGCGTGCACAACACCGCAGGGGGGGGGAGGCATCGATAATGATTTATTATTGTTATGCACGCGTCGTCATATTGTGTCGTTCTATAATCCAAACCGATTGCTGCACACGACACTGCGAGGTTTTACGCACCAACCGCAACCACCTCGGCGTGAAGACCCATCATCGGTTTCAGACTTATCGAATACGAGTATTTTAGTGTCAGAATATATTATAGTAATATAACGTGGCAATGCTCACGATGCCACAAAACTCAAAACGAAAATCTCATAACAGCAGCGCGTAAGAGGTATGTATAACTCGACCGACCGCGCAGGGGTTAACAAAACGTGCAGGCCGACCCGGTGTTATTTTTATTGAGCCCAAAGGTCACGCGGTACTCGCACGAGTGTACCACACACACATTTACTTATACATATATATATAGATTTAAGTAGTAATACGTATATGGTATGTATATATTATATGGACAGACAGGCGGGCACAAGCCGATAGCAATTTGGTCCAATTAAACGTTGCACTGCCGTCCATCGCCGCGCCGGCCCGTTGTTCACTTATACAATTTTTCTCTCTTCTAAACGCCATGTTTTTTTCTTCTTTTTTTCCTCGTCAACCGACTCAGCTTCGCTAAAGAGTCATGATATTCTGTGGGTGGGTAGAGTGGGAGGATACGAGTGTTGAACAGTGGGTTTCTTGCAGCGACCAAAGGAACTTCATGACCATCTTTAATGATACCTGTCGGATGTATTAGAAGACAAATCGGATAAAGCTGTGTTTTATGCTTACACTTTACAATATATACGATCGTGGAATGTTTACAGTCATGCAAGTACTCCAGTGGTGGGGAGGATGTGGGATAAGGGGGAGAAGAAGACCACGATGGCGAACGTAGTCGGTTAACCGACCGGCAACGGCAACAACAAAACAACAATAATAACATAATTTCACCGAGAATCGCGCGTAATCGTGTGCTTGGTATAGCTATATAGGAGGTACCAATAGTACTATTACCTACCGTGCGCAGTGCGTGGCCGCCGAGCGCAGTCAACGGGCACGACTTCCTCGCCGAAGCGTCTCGGAGACAAAGACATTTTTTGACTGGGGAGGGGCACGCGTATAAATGATCATATACACGAAATATTCAGTCGCAGTTGTATTATAGCAGCTCTGCAGTCGTCATCGTAGTTGTTTCTCCGTTGAACTCCTTTACAAGACGTATCATATAGGTACTGTACATAGGTAATAGCTGCAGCATATGAGTATATGATGGGCACTGAGCGGCTGTGTGAGCGCGTTTTAATTTTTACCCTTTTTTTTTCATCCGTTTCGTGTTACACTATCACCACGCATTACATTATGCCACAGAATATAATATAATATACTCGCTTACACTGCACCGAGCCGGGCTCGCCCACGACATACCGACGACCGACAGTCATCGGAACAAACTCGAAGAAGAATTACTATATACATAGTAAAACATCATTGTGTGTGCGTATGTATGTGTGTGCGTGCGTGCATCACTTTCACCGTGAGAAACGGTTTTCCTCGAATTTCGTTCCCGTGAGGGGATCACGCGCGGCGACGCGCGACGTCCCTGTTGACAAAAGCCGCCGTATTGACCGGATATTGTTCCGGAAACACTATATACATATGTTTACCTTTATACTTTGTGCGCTAGTTACTTCACTGCTTCGGAATATTGTTTGAATTTGTCAATATAAAAAAAAAAAAAAAAATTAGGGTGATGACCACGTTTTGCCGACTCGAGTCTAATGACATTTTTCAGCATATAAACCGACTACACACAGAAACAACAACGAATATTTATATAAATTAATATTTTATATTATATGTTATACCTGGTTTAAAAAATGATGTATACCTTAGAATCGTAGTTTAGGATTGTGTATATATAGAGGTTGAGTTGATATTTTCTTGCAGAATGATTTATTCGTTCCGTACCAACTGTATATACAATACCTAGGTATAATGTATATACACGTACAAAACTGTGAGCTGGATATTATCGTGATCCTATATAAGGGAACACATTTTGCTTTTGACTATTCAATCTGATAGTGATGAATACGTTTTTATCTTTCCGAATACAATGATGTTTATATCAATTGACGAGTACTTCCTACACACACTGCGGGTTCGAGTTAAACAAGATCATTGTGTAGTGCGCATATTGTATATATATATATATATATATATATATATATATATACATACGCAAATTTTAATGGCGTATTAATGTTATTACATCATTTTTTTTACATCCCGGAATTATTAAACTGATGGTATGAAATTCCTGAGTAGTTGATGATGAAAAATAACACTGCAACCGCCACCGTTCGTAATATAAATCATAAATATAATATTATGTTATAATATATAAATATATTAAACTATTATCACCACAAATTTGGCAAAACATCGTAGTATAATAATATACTCGTAACCATTTTAGTCGATTTTGTGTGTATATAAAATACCCTAGCGCAGAAGAAAAACAATTATACATACGAACGTCATTGAACATACTATGTTGTTATTGGATATCATCATTATTATTATTATTATTATCATCATCTCTTGACACCGTTTGTGCCCACGATAAAATAAATAAATAATAAATATCACTACAGCAGTTGAACGCACAATTATATATCAACGACGATGTTTTGAGTTCGTGGAAAACGAACAATTTTTTATACGACTTTTGGGACGATTCAAGTCGATTTACCAAACAAAAATCATACAACGGCGGTATTCTAAATGAAAAAAAAACGAAATGTAAACAAGATTATGCTAGAGAAACGGCACGTGCTTTTCAAAACCTCGAAATCATCGCAGTACGTAATATAATAGAGTCAGACAATTTTCCTTTTTCGATAAATAATAATTTTGTTTTCCGAACAGATTTAATAGTGTTCTCTTGCGGCCCGGGTCGGCTTTGCCAAGTGCTGAGATTGCTAACAATCATCTTTTTTCTATGGATTTGAATGGCACTTTTGTTCTTTTAAATTATAATCACCATAATATAGCAACGTCTGTATAATATATTTTAAAGTATATATTCGTTCTTTTTTTCATCAAATACACACGCATGCTAATATCATAATAAATTATAGACAGTAGTCGTTGTCGTGTTTATTATATTACAACGTGTTATTAAAAAAAAAACAACTTATTTGTGCAAAGTGATATTGACAAGCATCCTACTACAGTTGATCTATTATACGGCTATTATACCCGTCGGCAGTAATCTGTCAGTTGTTTGATATGTTATATAGGTGTCTATCCACCTATAATAACACTTTAATATCGCAGAAGTTTTTAGTCTTTTTATGTTACACACGAGACAGTTTAATTCTCTCGTAAATATATTATATTATTGTAAGTCTCTACTTCGTCGTCGTCACGGCGCTGCTTATGCTAAGACGCGATGGGGCAGGTGAAAGCCTGCTCGGAGGGGCAGGTGGTCGTCGTCGTCTTTGACGGGACTCTGGTGGATATACATTATACATGTACATAACATCACCGCGTACGACGAGAAGAGAAGACGAGGAAATATTTATTTTTTTAAAGTGCAGGTGTCGTCTCCACCTTGACCACGCGCCACCGCCGCAGGTATTAAATAATATTATATTTTACCTATATATATTATTATAATATGCACGCGTTCGCATATTACCAGACGACCGGTGCAATGTGATCCGACGAAAACCGTTACTCGTCGCCGCCACTCGATCAGCCGGTATAACAATATAATTTGAAATAGGTACCTATATGATATTTACTATACAGTAGGTACTACCCCGCTCACCCCGTATAATAATTTACACGCGTCGTTTGTCGAGTATAATTTATAGCGTTTTAACTGACGGCGGATCCGGGCAAAATATATGTGCGTTATTTTTTTTTTCGTCCTCTTTTTTTTTACACGTTGCGTCGCCCCACAGATCGATTCATCAATTTGATCGAGAGATATGTTTCGTTCGTTTTCATACATTACCTATGCATAGTATAATGTACAGTTAAGTGCATAATATATATACGTATCGCATGTGCGACTGGTAATATAATAATGCAGATAAATAATAATAATTGTGACCGAGATTCTTTTGTGATGTTATTGCTTATAACCATATATTGTAGTTCTCATACGCCGGTCTATCCGGACTCATACCTACATACATATATTTAGTAGTACAGTGTTGAGTGTGCGTGATAATTATTCTAGTTTCGACACAGCGTTTCCTGTTGGGGAAATAAACAGCATAATTAAAAAATGTATGTTATACAGAGGAAATAACTGAAACGTGGAAATTTCGTCAGCAACTAATTTTGAGGCCAAAATAATAATATACTATAGGTACACTAGGTACAGGATAACATTATAATATGTTTGGACGTTAAGTCCTTCGTCAAACGGTCGGTCTGATGGTCACTTCATGTATGGATTATTTTTCTGAAATTTATTTCCTAAAGGTTTATCGCTGTTACAAGTGACAAATCTAAGGCTATAAGACGTAATCGATTAAAAATACTGTTTTGCTACATTGTCTCACAATTTCTAAATGAATATTATTTTTAACTAGGCATTTCAAATAGCATAATTAGTTCGTAACATCTACAGTATTATCACCAGTAATGTCGTATTTTGTTAAGACTTATTGAATAATATTGATGAATTTCCTTTTATAGACCAAATTATTTTTAAGCAAATTGTTGTTTTCATTTTGAACATAAAATGTATATAAGTTTTTAACAGAAGGTATGATGATGGATAATATTTTACTTACTTATAATTCATTCATAAACATAATAATACATGTCATAATTAATATATATTTTAGAAAAAATATTTAACAAACATAATTATTATAAATATATATTTGTATAAAAATAATTATCCATACCTACCAATTAAAATCAGCCTGCCTATAGTATTAAAGAAAATAAATTAAAAATGGACTTATTTGTGTTGAATTTATAAATGTGATTGAATAAAATTACTTTGGAAAAATTCTCTGGTAAAGTGATAAGCATTAAATCATATAACTAAATAGGTATATATAATGACATTTGTGGCAGTATTCTTAATATAATGTTACCATTTCGAGCTACGCGAATTTAACGTGCAGGTTGGCCGCAGAAACGATGGATCATAAAATGTATTATTGATGTGGATTATTTATTTTGGCTGGTCGTCGTTACACGTATACAATAACATAATAATAATAGAGGATGCTATAATAATTTGTCACAAAATATATAGTATCTGTGCTCGACGTCAGACGTAGCTTATTGTCACCGTAATTTATTTCCCGATGCTATAAGTTTTCGTTGTGAAGATAATGAAAAATGACTCCACCCTATACTACTGGCGATATTCCTTCTTATTGGATTAATACTTTTTTCAGCATTCGAATAGAGTAGGTCGAAAAGAGTACGAAGACAGTGAAATTGATTCGTTTTATTGACTCATCACAGCCCCTTTACTAAAGTTGATAATCAATTATAAGAAGTTAAAAGTGTACTATGAAAAAAATAAATATAACCTATAGTTTATACGCAATCGTTACCGTAAATATAATAAAATAATATATATACGGATTGAATGAGATTTGTATATTAAATTAGGATTTATAACTAGATAACCAAATATTTTTAAATAATAATACTTTTTTCTATTATCTATAAATATTGTCATATGTATTTTTATATATTACATAACATTATGTAATTATTCCAGACACCTCTTTCTCATTGGGCACTTTGGGCACATGCACGGGGACCCGCGATCAATAGCTCCTTCCAAATCACCGATCAATAATTGATATTAATTACCGATAAATAAACTTATTTCGAAAAAAATCGAAGGATAATCGCTAATATAGTCATAATGATAATAATAATACAATCGACGGGGATCAGTCGTCCATCGTAGGGGCCCCATAATAATACCACTGCCCATGGCCTCGAAAAGGTTAAATACGGTCCTACGTAATTTATATAAAATAATATGTATGTTTAAATATTTCAAGTAATTAAACATTCAAAGGATTATTTTAATTTTAAATATTAAATGATTTTACAGCGTAGTAAAATTTTACATATTAATTGCTTCTTTTTTTCCACCTGTATTTTACAACTTTTCTCCAACATAACCTTTTACAGCACCCCTTATTACTCTGCTCCTCGAAATATGAATAGTAATATTTATTATTTACTTTTGTTTCTTCAATACAAACCGCCAGCGTTTTCTAAAAATTATTATTTCAGTCAGTCTCACAAAACTTTAATATTCTCTCAAGAATTTTTGTTCGTGAATTTTTTATTTTTTTGAGAAAAGTTAAAAACGAATGATTTCATGATAAAAAAAGTATAATATATGAACTGTCTTAAAAGAATAGCACCGCAAATAATTTTGAAATGATAGGTAACAATATGTATTTTATGGAGGAACGAGATTTGGTGTTGTGTTCCGAGTTGCAATAGTGATGCCAAAATTGGGTTGCTTTAAAAATAATGCTGCTTAAATAAAAAGTCGTGGCAACGTATTTGCTCACAGTATTGTAGATTTATAATAATATATAGCATAATAAACGGCACGGTATATTATGATTTATATGTTATACAGAGTGGGTAAAACGCATTGAATTGAAAACCATTTATTGTAGTGCTATACCACGTTATTTTTATGTTATTTGTTGTTTACCATAATTAACAAGAATGATTTAATAACAAATTGAAAAATTATGTAATCGTTGCATAATCGTATTTTTAAAAATGTTATTTTTTGGCTGTAATTCTACGAATGTGCGTGTGCGCGATTTTGTCCGATAAATATCATAGGTAGGTACCTACCAATATACATATTTTATGGGTAAACGCGAAATAAACAATATGGTGTTGTAACAATATGCCACAATAATGTAGGTACTAAACGTCTATACAAAGTACATACTACATATATTCAAGTGTGTGATCTTTGTATGATTTTTGTTATTCATTTCACATATATATATATAGGTAACTATGCATGTATTAACTACTGCCTACTACCTACGTTATAATTTAATTGTGGTGTTAAGTTGGTTTTCCTTACTATAAACGTTCGAGTAAATCTTTTGCTGTATTGGTTAGCCAGGTTAGGTTATCACGGTACCGTATTGTTGGTCATAGCTGAACATTTTCCGGATTCAAGGCACACGCGTGTAATGGAAACCCCAACCGGCCCAACCGGACACGCGTGCTGCGCCCTAGTGCACAGTTTCTGTCGACAACAGACCAGTGTAATTATGCTATGCCATTATCAATATAATTATCATATTATATTATAATTAATAAAAATAGGCACCTCCAATATTATATTTTATGATTTAAAGATGGGCTGAAAATATATAATTTATCGTGGCTTGTAACTTGTAGGTACCTACCGATGTTTTCGATCTCGTTTGCTATGGTGATTGGTGAATCGGTTGTAGTTATTACTATTATAGTCAGTTGATATTTAATACAAATTTAATGAAAACCCGCATCTGCCGCATCATTTACGACGAACACCTTGTGTGTACTCAGTGAGCGAGCTGCGCGCCTGTGGGTGCGCGTAATGACGTATGTAGTGTGTGTGTGTCGCTTAGGCAATGCTTCTCAAAATTTAAAACCCATATTAATCAAATGATGTAGTATAATATGGTTATGAGCTTGTGACAATAAATGTACAGTCTTACTACGATGATGTTCTGACGGAGTCGTTTGATCGCATCCGGTCCTTTCCCCTTTTTACACTGCTTTTATTTATTATACCTATTTTTTTGTTGATTTCATTTGATCCTTTAACCGGTTAGTTCCAAGTTCAGATTACTCAGATTTTCATAAAAGTTATATAGCTTATAGAACTACTCGTATCTATATGTATGAGTTAGATGGACCTTTATCATAAATTAAAATTTATATAGTACACAAGGCCGTAACCTGAGAGGGTAAAGGGTTCAGACCCCCCCTCCAAATTCTGGCTGCGGCTGTGATGGTAAATTACCATTGGTAATATAAAACGGCTTTTCAAACAAACAACGCAGCAGCCGCCGCCACCGAAAGAAAATGCAAAACGGAAAACCATTTTACGACTTTTGTTCCATATTGATAGTATTTTGAATACCCTCGTTTTACAGTAAAAATAAAACAATTATACTACAGCGCTGAACAATCGCGTATTATTATCTATAATATTTTGCTATTGTTTGACAACAATTGCCTTTTATTGGCTTAGGTGTATATTAATATATTACTGTGTGAGAAATATGAGCTTTATGATTGCTCCCCTTCCAGTTTATATTATATTTATTGACGCAACTGAACAGTGTTTAATGTTTTAAATTTATTATTATAAGGTAGTGTCAGGACTACATTAATGTTTCTGTTTATTATGGTTTTAATGCTTAGTTTAATTAATAATTATTTTTATGGAATTAAATTAATGACAACAAATACGAATAAGTAGATTATTTTATTCACTTTTTCATATTTTGATAACCAACGATGGAGTTAGGTATAGAAATAAATTCGAATTCGTTTAAAAACTGTTATAGTGTCATATTTTAGTTTCACCGATTCCTGCTACATAGATTTATGACGGTGTATTCTTATAATTGATGGTAAAGCTCAATGAACGATATACTTTGATTTCCTTTTTGGAAATTAAATGTCTCAGATGAATTAATGTAGTTTTTGTTTTACTTTCGTTACGATGAAAATTTCCATAAATAGAAGTAACTTTTAAGATGTTTCTTTCCGTTTTCAGAAATGAACAAAAAGTTAGCGCTTCGAAGTTTTTTAGTAAGTACTAAACATCACAAGTTTGAATAAAGTTTTTGTTAATTGAATTTAAAGAAAATCCAATTAATTTGGATTTAAATATATTCAAATCTGTTGTGTTATTGTTTCATAAATGTACGATAGGTATACAACCAAATTCCGTTTATTTAAATCGTTTTAATTTATATAGTCAGAACGACGATGGTAATCGCTTTGATTAAATATTATATATGTAATATGTATTAGAATTTATAATACGCACTATAAAGTATAATAAACCTATGCAGGGTGAGCGGAAATATGCATTAAGAATACCAAAACGTTTACGAACTCCGATATACATAACACTGTTTTTGTATCAGATCCTCTGTAGCCCAAGTCTGTTTAAATTATTATTTCGTTATTTGTCGCGTTTCTAAGTACATTTATTATTGATGATAAATAATATAGTTTACTCCAAGGCGACTGAGGCGTGTATACCTATAAGTGAGTGCTGATTTACATTTTCCGGTACAGTTATCGCAGTATTACACAATATTATATAATATCAATTGTCATTAATTGTAGATCGTAGTTAAATCTAAAATCTAACTACCGAGTAATACGACTTGTTTATTTTCTCGCGGAGAAGTTTCTCGGTCGGGTGGTATAACAATTATTGTTAATTCGTGAAATCGCAGCGCGAGCGCACTTGTTATATATTGTGTTTGCGTTTGCGTTTGTTGTTTTTTTTTTTTTTTTTTTTACCATTACGCACGTCAAAATGTATTTAAACGATATTATTACGGCCCGAGTAGTTTGTCATTTTTGCACGCTTTCTCGGTTCGCGATTGTTCAACCGCGGTTTTAGTACATCCGCTCGTTTTCCAACCCGAGCGACACTTCCGCCGGAACAGTGACTATGCACGCGTATATAATATTATCAACTATCTATTATAATTTACACCTTAAATATTCTACAGTTTTATCAATATGTCACTGGAGCTACAGCTGCTGCCATCGCTGTTGTCGTCTAGCCAAGCCCAAGAGTAAAGGACCTGTGCATCTATTTTGTATCGTTTACACGGGGTAAAACAGTCTACACCAAAACTTTTTTTTTTAATGGGGTTAAAACGTATGCAAAAAATTTAAGCCAATTTAGTATTGTTATAGGTACTATATAAAAAAAGTGTTGGAAACTTGCAGTCAACAATTAATCTTATGGTTTATTTATGTTTTATTATTTAGGATCATATTTTGTATGACATGAATTATTATTATGTAATTGATTATATACAATCAACATAAATATTTTTTAATATTCAAAAAATTATTATTATCAAAATTATTTCAAAATCAACTTTACACAGTTAAATTTTAAACTTAAATATTACATTTTTAGATATTGACATAAGGAAAATAAGTATTAACACTCGTATTTCGACAACAGTCTCCGTTTATTTAGTTCTACAACCGTTTCGATATAATTAAAACGGGTAGTACCTAACCATTTAAGCTTCTGTGAAGAAGTTTTAATTCTTAAATCGATTCAACATTTGAAGACGTTTTGGTTTCTAACCACTTCTACCAGCTTAGTATATAATATTCTAATATTTTATCATACTTGTGGTAACTATAAGTTACTATAGGTAACCTTACATCAAAATATTTAAATAATCGTAATATACATAATATAATATTATTATAAATTATATATATACCTAGCATGTTGTATAAAATTGTACTATGAATTTAATTAGCTCAACATGTTTTGTTTTCGTCGAATGGATTATTATTGTTTTTTCCCACCTAGGTATAATTGTTTTTAATTGGTACACCTACTTATACAGTTATACTATATAATATTGTTATATAATAAAAAGACATTGGCACGTTTTAATGGTAAAATTTGGACAGTAGCTTGAGTGGTCATAATTGATGTCGTTGTAGTTTTGTGTTTTAAGCAAAAAAAAAATAATAATAATAATAATAATACTTTTCAACAGTCGAGTCGGTGACTATTAATATGATTATAATAATATAATATCTATAGTAGTATAGTAGGTACCTACATAGGTCTTATCTCGCATTGCGTGTGTGTGAGTGTCCAATAAATCCGGTGTGATTTCGGTAGCAATATTAGATTCGTAGTATTATTACTAGATTATAAATACTATACTTATATTAGGCATATACGTCGTATGGTACTACATAGGTGTACAGCATGGTAAATACAATTATTAACATTTAATACGTGTATTATCGTATTTTGATATTATATCACATTATTACTTTTTTATAATATCTGCACATTTCACATATGCAGACGACCGCGACGTGTGCTCGTCAGTCAAACAGCTACACATTGGCACGTTATACTTACTAGCATACCTATAATAATAATAATAATATATAACACATAGATATATCATTACTGGAAAAGGATATATATATATTATATAATAACCAACGAAACGGGTATGATTTATTACACATGAGTTGGCGCTCGTATATTATATTATTGAACACGGGTTAGAGACAATGTCGGGACAAAATACCGTGTAATTTAATCTTTTTCCGTACCCGGTGCGCCGTTCGCTTTCGTTTTGTTCAATAAATATTATTAATTATTGTGGTTTTAATACCGTCGGAATTAACGCGTCCGACGACGTATACGCCGATATTTCTATTCTATGAGTAAGACTTATCAAACGCGGATAAAATAAAATCATATTGTTGCTAGTTTTGCCAATGCTCTAGGCAGTTTCTGGGACAAATGTAGGTGCCATTACCGGCTATGACTATACGCTCTGCTATAGCTTAGAACATTCTTGGATACATTTTTATATGAACTCGATCAGGCATTTACTCCGTTACTTTTATTTTACATTTGCATTTCCGATCTTGCTCAATTTGAAAAAATAAACATACAAAAAGTTCAAACGGATATAATACATTTTATAGACGCGAATTCACTAGCTCACTATACATGTATTTAATTTGTCGTCGACTCTTTGGGTATTACGCTTTTGAGCAATAAAACGATGTTGTATTTCGTATTACGACTTACGAGCGCATTAAATAATAGGTGTACCAATATAATATAATGCATATTATATTGTGTAGTATATACGTATAGTAGCCAGTTGGTCATGTCGAAAAATTATTATTATATCCATGATATTCTTATGCCATTTTTGAAATGCATTGTTAACCGGGGTACGAATTTCAGAGAAATATAGCCATATAATATACTTTCAAAGGTTTTGTTATATTGAAGTGAATCATCATATATTATTATATTCTCATAGGAAAATCAACAAAATTTAAACTACTCAACCAAATTTTGCTTTTTATTTGATTATCACAAGCGCCTGGCTTGTTGAACATGCAAACAATTCTACAGTAATGCACATATCATTGCAACTGTAAATGCCGGATCAGTAAAGTTTTTTCGGAATAATAATAGTATGGGTACAAACGCTATAGGTTATTTCGGTGAATAATTTTATTCATTTTTAATGCACTTGGTGGTCTCGAATCCCTCACACCCACTCTAAATGTAGTGAATTTTTTATATTTCATTTTATTACCGTCGGCACCGGGCTGGTCGTATTATATTATGTACCTAGCGCGACGAACACACGCCATTTTGATATTCAAGTCGATTACTACTCATTTTTTCGGGGGCAAAGCTAAAACACATTTCCGGACACACGCGACATTTCGTGCCAGTGTCGTTCTCCCCCGAGGCACTCTTGCCCCTCGACCCGATCCCAAAAAGACATTTCACCGGTCCAAGTTGTGATTGGACAACGTTGAACTTTCCTCTAATTTTCTTTTTTTACGCTCCTGTGCCGAGTCTTATAACGTCGAGTTTCGATCTATTACGATAATGTTCATGTACGAGAAAATCAAATTAGAAATAACTTTTTATATATATTTTTCACATTTCATCTTCTTATTGATGCGTATTACTAGCAGTTTAAAGTTAACTCAATATTTATCTCTCGTTCGTTTCATGATATACGTAACGTACACATCGTTTAAATTATATATTGCTGTAATATATAATTCGTTCAAATTTAAAAATTAAATGCTCTATTCGCACACAGTTATATTACTATATTTTTATATTTATTTAATAATTAATAACTACGTGTGCCGTTTTTAATCTGTTAACACAGTTGTTCTTCGGTTTATTCTAATTAATTTTTCCTACAATAGGAAGAGCTATAATATTTCATGAGTTATGGCAGTGTATTCCATAGCAATACAATTACAAAAAAATTAAATAACTCATACGCGCTTGTATCCAATTAATTTAGTATACGGCTGATAAGTCATGACTGGAAGTAAGCCAAGCTGTAATATGTCGTATTAAACGTTGTTATTTAGTGTAGTTTCTGAACAGTATCATACGATTCATTGGATATCTATTCGTGTATAATGGTATTGAAATATACTTTATATCAACTATTGAAGTTTATATTATTTAAGTAATAGTTTAAACTATTAAACAACCTTTAGTACGTTTTATCAATCATTGAAGTTACATTTAATAAGTTTGGCATTACACATTGATCCATAATAAAATTTGTCGAATAGTATGCTGCAAGTTGTAAATATTTATTATTAAGTTTCAATTAATTCGTAATTTACTAAACTTATAACCAAACTACTTATACAAATAGGTGCAGCAAATTTTTAATTTGAATATAAACTACAATTGTGAAAGTTTTTAACCATAATTTACATGTATAAGATAAAAATCATAGAAATAATATCCTTTTTTACAATACATTTAATATAAATATAAATGTATGTTTTAGCTCGAGATTTAATTTAAATGTAAGCATGTTCAGAACCGCTTTAAATCCGATAAATTTACGATAACTATCTATAAGCATTTTTTTTTTTTTTTTTTTTTTTTAATGCCACATAACTCAAAGCGATTTTGTGCATTTGTGTGTCTCCACGTAGTTTTAGTGCCGGAGCCCTGGCACAGCTGTTATCTTGGCTTCGGACCAATGAAGAACTATGGCGCCAATCGTAAAGCGCAAGGGACGTGGCGACGTGGTGGCGTCCATGGGATGAAAACGGGTGGTGGGTGGAATGGAAAGTTTATGGGCTTAGTAAAAATATTGATGTCCATGTTATAATAAGGGAGAATCAAGGAATTGAAGTAATTTTAGTGGCTCTACCACTGAAAGAAGATTACTTACTCCCTCCGACAAAAAAAGAAAAAGAAAAGAAACTCTTAGTACGAATTAACCCTGACAATGTGTCTAAAGAAAATTCTTAATAAGTTTATTTTAAAATTTGTGATGAAATGTACTATTTAAAGAAAACTTTTGCGCATTGAAAAAATGCCATTTTCATAGTATCACAACATCTATTGCAAAAAAAAACAGTGAAGTTCATTTTTAGTTTTGGGAACATTTCTTATTTTATTTTATTTTCTAGTTTTTTAGATAAATAAATCATTTTAAACAACTCTTTGCTAGAATGCAGATATTATTCGACGACTTTAACTCAATGAATATATAGAATAATTTAATTGACATATTTATATTTTATTAGTACCTATATCTCAAAAACATATTATTTTATTTTAGACAAAATATTTTTGAATTAGTAATTTTCTGCGTGGTTATTAATCATAATAACATACATATATAAGCCATTAATTTTATCATATTTATTAAACTTGTCACTTTTATAAAAACAGCCATCGTTCACGCTAAAACCTAGGTCGTTTGCATGCCCGTGCAAATTAACAAAGCACGATTGTCGCAAAGAAAAAAAAACTATATTTAAAGATGTTTCAAAAATGTTTATAACTCAAAAGTTTTAACGATAAAATCGTTATTTATGTGTCTATTATTATTAATGGCAAATATCTTATGACCGCAAACAAAAATTAACTCTGAGCTCTTTCTTTAATATAAATGATCGTAAATTTTGGTTAAACATCAACATTTTATATATATATATAATACTTAAGAATATAAGTGCTTCAAACACACACATACACACACACACACACACAGACTATACAGTATACACCGTTTTCGGTATACACTAATTAAACTCGGCTGGTTGTAGGGGGTAAATTTTGAAAGAGAGAAGAAAAATATTATTATATATCACATGGGTTTAAGCGGTATTTATTCTAGAGCTCCGAACCAATTTACCTGAGTAAAATGAGATTTTTTAAAACTAAATGTTTACTTTTCATAAAGCAAAAATCACGAGGTTCATATTCACAAAGCGGTATACTATAATATTCATAGCCAATATTAAAGTCATAAATATTAATATAATTTTTTGTTTTTCTATACAACATATGAGCCTAGCCTATTCGTTGTTTGTAGACTTTTAATCTTTCGGGCTCATCGCTCTGTCGCCATGCATTCACAGAGTGTTTGCCTTGGGCACACTGCTCCAGCTGCAGAGAAACTGTTGCGGTGTTGCACCATAGAACTCGAGAGCTATGTAATTACTCAGAGGTTAATGTTCTGCACGTGAAAACAAAATTAATATTATACCAAAGAGTATATTATTAACATCACCGTATGTATATAATACACACTACCCCACTCCACGGTTGTCATGGTGACATGGAGCTATCTCGCGTATGTTGTCTTGGCAAAGAAAGCAGTAAAATCAGTCTGAGCGGATAATCTCCGATGGCGCCGAAAAGCTCGTTTCTTCGTTTTAAAGGGATCCAAAAATCATTAGTCTAATATACTACGAGTAATACAAGCATTATATGACCCCCGTAAACCTCACCCTTCCGATAGAAACCAATTTCCCGTGTGCACGTCACGCCCTTTTCCGGGTCACCCCATCCCCTCCGCACGCTTGTGTATCAGGCGTCAGCCCGAATTGCCATTTGTATACATTTTCAATGAGAACGAGCAATGGAATAAAAAAAAAAAAAAAATAATAATAAATCTATAATCTAGGTTAACGTTGAATAATTGACATTGAACAGAACCCATAGAGGGGAGAAGATTGTCGGGGAGCGGTTGAATGTTTAATGGACGGAGGAGTGGTAAAATAGACTATTGGACATGACATCCGTTGCATAAATGATTCAAAGTGAAAAGAATGGAGGTTAAAAATAATGATTTACCACCCCTATCTACAAAGAACTATTGCTCGATTTATTTCAACGTGTTTTATTCCACACAAACAATGGCACGGTTTAGACTATAGGTACTAAGAATTACAGGTACGTTTTACCACACATGTTATATCAGGTAAAAAGGTATAACATTTTTTGACTTACGTATAAGTAAAATATATGACCTGTAAATAAATAAATAAACACTAGGTCGTTGCATTTTAGGGATTAAGTACTTAGTAAAAATATTTGTAAAACTAAAACACTTGCAAAGAAAGGAGAATATTATTAACTATTAAGTATATATAACAATTGGTATTTCTGTAATCTCTTTTAGTTATTGCGTAATTGTAAAAGACAGCTATCACGAAAGACGTCATATTTTCATTATTAAAATGCATTTACAACGAGGTATTCACTTATATTTATATTTAGTGTCTAAATAATTAATTAGGGCAATTAAAGTAAACCACTTACCTGCGAAAGAACCTTAAAATCGATTTTTATAAATAATTAAACTAAAAAAAATTGTTATTAATTTTTTACGATTTATAGCGTAATTTTTAATTTTATTGTTCGAAAAACTAATGGTCAATTTCTTAATCAACGATTTAAAAATGAATAAATATTAATAAGAAAATGATTAATTATCCTGGTAATTGATCATTTCATATTTAAACAAAATAAATAAATAAGTTTAAACTTTAAGCAGATATAAAATTGTTTTACATTGCAACAATATGTTTTCTTAACTATCAACCACATCTCATTTAAATGATATTAAAATAAAATATGGTTAAATTGCTGCTCATAATTTATATAAATCATAACCAATTTAAATTAAATTAATATTATATTGGTGAAATGTTGTTTTGGTAGTAGTGTAATGTACATATTGGATATTTGGATTTTCCTGATACGTTTTTGTGATAAATAACAACTATAATTGGGAAAATTATTGATCTACGATTTACGAGTATATTAACTAAAATCAAATAATAATATTTATATTATAATTAAAAGAAACATAACATTTTTCAAACATATTATTATTACAGATGAATTAATATACAATGTTCGGTCTAACTATTCTCTGCGGTGAATATAGGTATTAGGTACAAAATAATATATAATTGAAATGCTGCATATAATAATTTAATCATGCACACCCAAAAAATATTACCAAAAAATTATGATCTACCAAGTTATATTAATTTTATTATAAAATACACGTTACTCATTTTGATAGCAAGTTGTCAATTTTCCGCTTTTAATCCGCCAATAATAATATATTAAGCCCACTACTAACCCTATGTGGTATGTCGGCTTTCCTTATACCATATACATCTATATGGATATATTGCCTTGCCATCAATAATAAATACCGGGATACGTGTCAGGATATATGTAAGTGACAAAATAATATGTGTTAGTTTTTCATTGAATTATTTTAAATATTAATCCGAACGACCACTGATGTAATCATGTTGGGATGGAGGAGATAAAGTGCAAAGGAACCATATCACCTCTGCATCAGCCGTATTTTAGCTGAATATGACTTATTTCGAAGAAGAATATAAGTAGAATATTATATCTAATACTTTATATTATTATCTAGTAATATTTTATAAGTATGAAAGTTCTCAATTAATACAAACTTAATTTGTATTATTTTTTTTTACTAGCCCATTCCTTTTAAAAATGCCAATTTAAGTCACAGCTATTGAGTTTTGGTTGGAAACAAATTTCGTATGCTGTCTACTAATCAGACGTCTATGGTTTTCTGTCTTATATACGTTAGAATTGACACAAATGCGATATCAAACTTCTCAACGGTTATATATTAATATGGCATGCGGCTTTATCATCAACACACCAATATCAGATGGATATCCGATTAGAGATTACACAGTAATAGGTATCTATAATTGGTTTATAATCTGTGATTGATACAACCTGTCGGCGATAAAGGATGATATTAATTATTGGTTGAATTACGTAGTTATGAAGTTCTGATTTTTTCTAATAAATCTGTGCTATACATAATTAGTATAATATATTTTAAAATTATAATAATTTCTTTTGAGTATTCAAATAGTAAAGTTGGCTATACCTTATAACAGAGGGCGAGAAAACAAGATGACATAATATTATATCGTACATATATATTATATGTATATGTATATTGTATATTAAACATATATTACTATGAAATATGGAAACTCGGCGTTGCAATATTTTTGACATGTTTCGTGCATCATAATATTTTAACGTCGTAATAATACTCGTATATTATGTATTAATGTATTATTATATACATTGTGAACGTGTTAGGTTTGCCGTTTATATACAATGGCACTATGCTAACGGAATGCCATACAAAATGTATACAATAATGGCGGATTATTATTATTAAATTATATAAATTATTGCGTTCATGGTGCGCATCTAAAGATTGAAAGGTTGACCGAGTAGGGTCGAGTGCGAACTTCCCTTTGCATACACTTGGGAGGTGGTTTGGTAAGACGCGGATGGATGGCTGTGTAATTTTACACAGGCGAGTGTATGCAAGAAGTGCTGCGGGAGAATTATTATTGTTTATACCACGACGTTAGGCGAGTTAAGTATGACGTTGGTGACGAAAACTTGTCAGCCCGTCAACACGAGTGTTAAACGTCGAGGGTGGCGTTAGTATTTTATTTTTTTAGTACTTTTGACCTCGTTGTTAGTAATATTATTATATTATTATTACTATTATATTCACCTATTATCTTTTTAGACTTTGACATTATTCACAAGCAAAATTGGACGTGCTTGTTTGGAATTGTGGTTGCTATGCGACTGACTATAATAAACAATCAATAACTTTTAAAAGAGACTACAGTGTTTTTTTTCTGATTATACCTATGGATTATTATTTACCAATGTTTGTTTTATGCAGAACACTTAAACGACCACGTCTCACAAGAATTTATTATTTTATAGTAATTTTTATGTGGCTGAAAATCGTATTGAATCGATATCGATTTGTTGCGTGTACAAATAATATTTTAGAAGCCAAATAAGTGGCCTATATTTTTATACGCTTTTACTCAGAGAAGCCACCGAACGGTAATAACAGTCGTTCGGACATCGCTATAGTAGGAAAATTTACAGAATTTAGATGCCTTCATAAAACTTCACGTCATATAACGACGACTTTATAGTGTGTATATATGTGTATATTTATTTTTATTTCGAATACCAAAATTTTAGGTCAACAACTCAAAGGTTCTCAAGTGTGTTTGTGTTCCTACCAAATATAGTTTTTTAAACTGTTCGCTCGACTGGCTAGAAATATTATAAGTTCGTTTCTTTTTACCGATTAAGCTACTTGATCCCACTTAACTATACCGGAATGACTATATTACCGTCGTATTTAAATCGTGTTGTTAGACATTTATCCAAGTCAACTTAACCGTGTACGTATGTCTAAATGCTGAATATTATTATTATATATTAACAAAAATTCAAACGTCTGAGTGACAGAAATATATTATCTATACACATTCCTATGCATTTAATGTGTACACATATATATCGGTAAATTTACATGACACAGTGGAACTTAACAACTCACGGGAAACCCTGTAGTAAATCTAATTTCACCCTTACTGTATATAGAAGCTAGTCGGAATCACACGTTGAGGTGAACGCGTGTGGGGCGGGTGGTACTTCAAGGGAACAGTGGTGAGGAACGTTTCGAGGGGAAGGGAAAGTATATATACTGCAAAGTCTTAACTATTTATTACTACGTTTAAATAATAATAACGCGCCCGTTCGGGATGACGATGAGAAACACACTTGCGTAGAGCGGGGTGAGAGATTCAATGTAGGTAAGTATGTGTATGTGTATGTGTATGTGAGAGAGAGAGAAAGATAGAGTACTGGAAAGGAGTGAATAAAGGAGAGGGCCAAGTACGCCACTACTACTCGCGCGTGAAGGTATATATATTTATGTACAGACCTATACGCACACACCGTAAACAAGGCATGCGGCCTCGCTATTGATCCAACCCCGGGTCACGGCCACCCCCTCACCCCTATAGTGCCACGACCGAGTCCACTGAACTCCGCCGCCGCCGCCGCCACTACTGTCGCTACACGCTCTCATACACCATAGTCTCCGGAAACGTATCTTCAACGCCACCCCCACCCCCACACACCTGTGCATTAACCGTTTAATTCGCCTTTCCTCATTAGGACTTAAATAATAATAATAATAATAATATTACTATTTTTTATAATTTATAATAGACCTTCTTATACTGTTCATCGAATACAAACTATCGACGATTTATGATTATATTATAATTAAATACGTCAATACAATATCACGCTCCTTAATGTACCTGCATTATAATATGATTTTATAATTATTTTAAATATTTTATACATTATTGTTTACACGCGTACCTATCCACCCTTGTCATTCCGAAAACCGCCTGAATGGGCCTAGCACTGTGACAAATTGTCGGAGAACACGTACAATACATCAGTGGTCGGCGCTTACTGGTACGGAGACGACTACCACCACCCCACACCACGAACCCTTCGTTATCATGTGTATGTGTATGTGTGTCAAATAACGTGACTAATGAGTAATGACAATAGGAACATTTTTTTTTTTCACAACGGTTAATAATAATATCACAATACTTTATTAGTATACTGTTGCTATTATTGTGATTACGATTTACGACTCCTACTATATTAACTTCTACCAGTTATTGCGGCTATAATCCTATACATGCGTGTTATATGGGTTGTATAAACCGAAGAGATGGCTCGTTTGAGCAGACACAGTCAAGTCGATTGTGGGGCGATCATTTCGTACGGCTGTCCCATCACGCCTTCGTGCATTACTTGCGCGCCCTTTTTGCTCGCTTTCGTATCCGACTTGATGGATAACTCGAATGACGTCGTGACCCCGTACTGTGCGACATATGATGTTATTATTATAGAGCTCGGCAGTCAGTTACGCCAAATAGTTTCCGTCTCAAAATCATAATAAGTTTATATTACATTACAAATCGAAAAATAATGAAATAGTAACAATAATTAATCACAATAAAATAGTATACTCATATTCCCGGAAAAAAAATATTCCATTAAATTATGTTTTCTCAGATGCAAACATACATAACGCTAAAATTTTTACGATTAATAACGTCTTTTAATAGACAACTGGCGTGTAGATCAAACCATGAACATATTATTTTGACAGTATTGAATGTTTTATGACACTGATAATAATATGGACCAAGTCGCGATACGAGTGTTTCTTGGATATTATAATAAATTAATTCAAAACAGAAAAACATAACTCGCATTCGCACATTTGACTCTTAAAACTATCCGATGCGGAAACACTTGGTAGATTATACACTTTTGTATAATCTCCACGTGATGTTGAACCTAAATCCATAAGGCGAATCACTTAAATCCGTCAGTTATGCACCATATAGGCATGAAGCTGCCTCGTTATATTTCTATCAAATGTTTTCACATTCGTATGATATATGTTTTTATTTTTCCTATCTCGGATGCTTTTTCATCAATCAAAAAACTTTATTATATAATCAAGGACCGCACATTCGGTCTTTTCGTTCGTGTTATCTCATCCATCAAAATATACATACAGGTAGTGTGATTATCGTCATATATGGTGGTATATTCGACGAAAATTATTTTCCAAAAATACATTGTCGTTCAAAAAGAAATAATGTAACTTTTTTACCACCACCACAAACATGAGATAATATCGTCCGTTTGTCTTAAGCCCCGACACAATGCAACGTAATCATCGTATTGTGCTTAGTATAAAATAATATTAAATTTTGTTCACGAGTCGGTCCACATTTAACTATACCTCGATATTTTGGGTCGACCCTGTTCTGAGGTTTTTACCCAACAGTAGACATGTAATCTGTCTGAAACTGCGTATCTATAATATGAGACAATAACGGATGTATGTCAACCCACCATAGTTTTGTCTCTGACGAATTTCAACAAATGTGTACGAAAGCGGGGTACTTCCGCCCTAATTTCGTCTACCACGTACCGTCTATTATATACATATAACAATAATAATAAACTTATAATATAAAAATTATTATAATTTTTTTGTACACCTATGTATATACGATAATCTCACTGAAACTGTTTATAAAAACACACTGAGATAGGTATAGGTACATACGAAATATAACATTATGCATACGGCATTATATTATACGACGTTGTAATAATTCTCACAGACTTACTATATGGTATATCATATTGTAATAACACTGAAAACATCCGGCGTAAACCTGTTAGAAAAACGATTTTTAACGAGGGAGCTGCCATTGTATAGGAATTATTATTTCGCATTAAAATACGTGGTTAAATACACGCACATTACCCATGGTACACTAGGCTGGATGAATTACTAGCTAGGAGTAATTCAGTTGGTCGCCTCGTCCATATTACTCAGCATTCCATGTTAAATGGGTGGAATTTTTGATAGCGCTAAAATGTATAAATACATTTTTTTTTAAATAGTATTTAACTATTTTATAACATACTATTATTAGAGTACGGGAATCTTAAAAAATGCTTTTACTAAAACGATGCTTATTGTAGCCGTTGTTTATTATTATAATATGTATATATTATAATTTGTGAAAAAGAATCGACTATATCTTATAGTTCTATTTTTTTTCAATAGGTGGATACTGGATAATAAGACATTAATTTTGAAGACTATATAACATTATAACATTTTCCAACAGATGAAAAATGTATTTAGGCGGCACTGCGTATACAATATACATAAATATATTTCGTTTGTCATTTGCCCTGCACTTATCGTGAGAGGTGCGTACAAATACTTTGAATTACTTCAGCAGCGATCGTTGAAGAGTAATACAGTTTTTATTCTCTTTGTACTTGTATTTCTCTGACACCAACGATGGTACTTGGCTTCCGAGTTTGCGCTATTTTGCTCCTCTACCACCGTCACTCGTTTTCTCCAACCAATCGCTAACTGTTCGGATCATCACGCCCGTGCCATTCTAGAGACTCCTTTCGACCTATACTACTCGTTATTATGATAATAATATGTTGGGTACGACGATTACACTTTCATTAAAAAATGTTGGCTATCAGCGAACTGTATGGTACCAAACTATATGCGTAAATTATGGGCAGCGTCTCTTATCATAGCGTCGTTGTAGCCGTCATTGTTATAGAATCTCGTTGGCCGTTATCATAATATTATATTTGACATTCGTAGAGTAAAGAGTAAAACGATATAACGCAGTCGTTTTATATTTCGACGTATAATATTATGATCTTTATTCATTATTATCTACCGTAAATCACTTTTCCTATTCAAGCTGTACAAACACGTAAAAATAATAAATAACTTTGTCTTTGTTCAAGTCTTAATTTTTTATTTTTTTTTTTGAATCGGTTTATTTTGTCGTATAAAATTGTGAGTGCGGTGAAAAAAAGTTGTATACACAAATCAAATGCGATGAATGAAAAAAATCGTTTACCTTCATACTACGCCTTCTCTTATAAACATCAAGTATTTAATTTTTTATCGTTCGACTAAAAGTGTGACGCATATATATATGTCGTAAGAACATTTTGTTTACATACACGGACACACAAACACATACACGCGCGTGGAATTAAAAAAAAGTCGACTTCCACTCGAAAACGAATTGCATGTGCATATTATATACATCGAAAGCGCGCAAGATCATTATATCGTATGAATAGACCGACTGTGCAGATGTTAAGGTCCGTTGTTGGTAGTGTGAATGATTCTTTAATGTTATGTAAGTGTGTGTAAAACATCTACAAGCAAGATTTAGCCCCGAGGAAACAAATAAATAACATTTCGAACCTGGAAGACAGTTTTGTAAATATCCCCATATAAAGGTAATCGTCACAATTTACGAAACAATCGGTCGTCTGTCCGCTTGTCCATTGTTCAGCGACCCTATAGACCTATACGCATATACGACTAAATACTGTCAATATATTTTGTTGGTCGACTTAATCTCTAGACAGCCGAATTGATTTTCGTCAAATATAACCAAACTGCTACGCGCGGGACTGAAGAGTCGCGTCAATAATGATGAAAGTCGATTATAGTTGGACAAACGGTGTAGGTATTTGGTATACTAGTTATAAGGCGCTGCAAGTTTGAATCTTGTAATTACGTTATTTTATTTAATAAAACGATTACATTCTATATAGAAATAATTTTCTAACTTTATATTATTGTCTTACTATTTAAATATGTCAATAAAGAAATTTATGATTTAAAAATTGGGAGATAAATGTTCTATGAGCAATATACGGTGGAGACTCAATATCCTATAGATTAAAAATGTATAACTCCCGAAGACCAAATATCCTATTCCAATATTTACATAGGACAAACCATTCTAAATCTGTGTACAATGTACGTAATATATATTGTAACCGACGCATTGCATTGGATCATTGTTGAGGAATTCGACATTTCGTTTCCAGTTTTTCATTGCCCGCTGTAAATATTCTCGAAAAGATATTTACCTACTCCAGAAAATTGCTCATGAATCATTAATTCAGTCGAACTCATACACTGCTGAAACGAGTTTGTAAACATTAATAGTGTTATCGACTCGGCCGTGGCCGGTTGTGTTGATAACGTTGTTGCCATAGCCACGCCGCGTGCCGTCCGTCGTGGTGCCCTACCTCCCACCCCTCACCACTATACCACCGAGGCCACATCGCCAGCAAAGCTCTACTATACTATATTATTATATTAAACTACCTACCTGCTCCACACCACTTCGAACCCCATCATTGTCGCTGCCGTCAATTTTTAGTCGTCTACCTGTGTGGCGGTGACGGTGAAAAGGACTGCAAGGTACATGTGATATACTTAAAAAGATTCCACCCGAACGCCAATCATCCAGCAGTCCTGAACCACCTCACCGCTGTCACGCACCCAACAATGGGTGTAATCCATTTACGACAATTGTCAATTCTGTATACGCTCGAATAAAAAGAAAAACATAAACTATAAAATAGTATGTTATATAGTCACGCTCAAAGCTGAAAAGCTGAAATTAAATTATAATTCTATTATTATAGGACCCTCTAAAAGTGACATCTCCAGCCGTTCTACCCAACTTGCCATGTGTACCTACATTCAACGAGCCCTATTAAAACTTTTTTTTTTCATTAAAATAACGTGCTGGAGTATAATGTCCACGTAGATAATCATCATAGGTTTTACATAAGTAATAAAGATTAATTATTATACCAAAACTTTAAATAATTTTCATTTTGACGTTGAGTACAATAAGTATTATTTGATAAACAGACGAATTTTTATATGCCATAAACGTATTTTTATGATATTATTCATGACTGTTACTATTAAATCAATATTACAATTTGCTTACACATATTATACTATATTAAAATGTCTTCAAACAAATGCTAATAAGATATTAGCTTTTTTTAAAGTTAAAATATTGAACTCGGTGAATTATATTTAATACAAATATGGATATATCATAATATGGAGCTAAATACATTTTTGCTGAATTCACTGTTTATATGATGTATGGTGTTTAAACTCTATATTAAAAATAAATTATTGTTATTAGCTATTGTCATTGAACACACTACACTGATCGGCACAATATTAAACTCAAGTTTATTTTGAAAATATTTTTTAAAGGTTTTATGTTGAATTCATTTGAAAATTGAATATTCCACCGGTACCCAGGAGACGGAATTATATATATAAAAATATATTTATATTCTCTGTTGGTTGTAACTTTTTCCACCTGGGCCATGGTGTGGCACACTGGTACATACAACTATCAAACTAGTCCCTTCCCCGCCTATTATTTAAACATCCCCAGGGCCTCTTCTTTTTTCTCTTTCCAATGGCTCTTAAAAAACCCCGTGCCCTTAAAGAGGCACTCTTCTAGTCCACGACGTGTATATACAATATACATACGCGTACGTGCGAAAGGGGTATATTTGCTGTATTATTTTTTTTTGTTACTCCCTCAGTTGAGTGTTTCTCTGTCCCGTCAGACCTTTCGGTGGATGGATCGAAAAGTCACGAAACTACCACCCCGTGCTTCACCAGCGTGACATGGTGATGACCTTTAAAAAACAAAGAGAACCAAAGCACGACCCAGGGGGGTTTCTTTTGTTTTCTGTGAAATCCACTTTATATACAGGGTGGAGTCTACTGACATAAAAACAACAAATGTATAAAGTACAACTACGAAAATTATATTTTCAGCGGCTATCCAAACATAAATATAATTTTTAACTATAGTTTTTTTTTTTTTTTTGGCAAATGCTACTTAGTTAATTTAATTGACATTTCCTACGAAACATATACAACAAAAAATACACTTTTTTCGATGTATTATATTCTATACTTATGTATAAATATATTTATAATTCCGAATACTTTGTTGTTTATGTGTGTGTGAAAGTGCGCGCGTAGGTACGGAAATCTAAATTGTATTTAACTTAATGGAAAAGCGCCGTCGGGAAAATAGGAAATTACAATTGTCACGCACACGCTGTCGTGGACACGCAAGGGCGGTTCCTTAATAGTGGTTTAAATATTAAGGGAGCAAAATTGCTCAACGAAAATTTTAGCTAGTAACATGATGACTATTGTTTGCTGTTGTCAAAATTAACAAATTTTTTTTTCAATAGGTGAGAACGTTATTTGTCAGTGGTCTACCAATGGATGCCAAGCCACGTGAACTGTATTTGCTGTTTCGAGCATATGAGGTAATATAAAAACGTATATGATCTACTGTTTAATGTTTAACAATAATTATGTAATAAAACCGTGTACGAAACAGAATTATTAAGGTCAGACGGTACGCGTATTGTGGTGCCAAAATCTAATTTACGCCAATAACACTGTCGGTCTAGAATCACGAATAAATAAATCTAGTTTCCTAGTTAATAGTTTATAGAATTCACTAATCGATACTGCACATCTGCAATTTAATTTAAAACTAGGAATTTTTATACGTAAACAAATAAAAGATATAATATTATATACTTTCCATTTTTTATTTTTTTTTTGTTGATTTGAATTGGTTATTATTATTATTATTTTTTTAATCATATGTCCGGTAACTATGGCCATTAGCTGTTTGTTTTGGGGACAGTTGATTTGGAACACGTAATGCATGTTTGGTAAAGTTTTCGATACTAAAAATCCCAGGTGGACACCCTTCCGAGAGCTAGAAATGTTGACCGGTACGTACACTTAGAGCGCTTACGCTAATGAGTGTAGGACACTCGGTCATATCAAGCCACGGAAAAGGATTTGCACGTGGCACGATCAAAATTATTTATCGAGACTGAAATAATTGAACAAGATATAAATTTATAATACATGCGCATTACACATACATAAAATACGTTATAAACCTGATGGAATGATTGTCACAAAATAGGGGTTGATCAAATTAAATTCAGTATAAAATGACAGGATACATTTTTTTTTGTTCAGGTGAAATTTCGTTATTCGCAACCCATCCATCGGAAAAAAGTCTGCAGATTTAGAAAAATAATATTTTACTCATCATTAAAATATATGATGGCCCTTCTTTTAATTCATCATATATTAGTTGTTTTTATTTTATATTTAAGTACTTCATGTCTTCGAGAATCATATTAATATCAAAATAATAATTAATTTAATAAAACTATATAAACTATGCAAATTAATATAAATATTTTTTTAATAGAAGTATGTTTATTTATAAAATAATTTATTTTTTGTATTTTAACAAAGTTTGATCACGGTTTTTATATCTGCTTAACTTTTTTTGTCAGTCATAATTAAAATAATATAAAACAAATATAATAAAAAATAAATGATTAACAGCGTCGAGTAATGAAAAATAACTTATACAGTGTTTTCATCTTACAAACTACCTATTTAATATTTAGCGTAAACTGTTTTGCATGGAATAGAATCAAGAAAGTTACAGTTTTAATTATTAAGAAACCAAATTTTCACATTATGAAATTTTGTGAAAATTTTCTGTACAGCGTTGTTTTTATCTTTTTTATATCACAAATATAAAAAAATAAAAATATTGCACAGAAAATTAAATTTCGCACAGCATAATAAATCATAAATTGTACTCGTATTATATAATACGCTTAACTTACTGTTGATAATAATATAATTTTAATTTTAAAAGTTTTAATAATTTATAAATGAAAACACATTACTGACGTTTGTAGCCACTGCCACCCCCTTCAATTCAGCCTGGCCAACACATACACACATACGACATACTTGATAATCTAAAATTCCCACTGATCGTTAAATTTCACGAAGTGTACCTTTGTACACATACTTTCTATACCAGCATATAATTGATTGAGAAAATTTGATTTAACTTTACACGAAAATAATGTTACAACTTATAGTTTCAAAAACTTTTTGCAAACTGCTAAATTACATAACATCATAAGAAGGGTAGTTCAATTAACATTGCAGTATAACATACATATTGTTTGTGTCGTTTTGGCTAGGCTATGTGTGTAATACTCACCCAATTATATTACAAATATGTCTATAACAAAAAACAAACAGCCACGGTTTCATCTTACAGTATTAAAAAATAAGTCTCGTTATTCAATGTTTGTAAAACATATTCACAGTAGTCTATCTATCTCTGGTAAAGTAGGGGATGTCGATAATTGCGACTGCATACCCTTAAGGCATTAAAAATAACAGTTCCTAATTTTGAAACATCATCCTAGTAATAATAGGAAAAAAACGACTTCACCCTACCATTTTTTTTTTTTTTTAACTAACCATTATTATTACTCGATTATTATCTGTGGTTTACTCTTTTTATACCAATTAACTAAAATGGAAAAATAAATAATAAATAATAATATAAAATAAATATAAATAAATAAATATCATATAAACTATAAATATAACTTTATAACATCATTTGATGAAATATATAGCTAGGTAAACAATAAAACGATTCCTCAAATTATATAACACTTTTAGGTATAAGTCTAATTATTTGTATAATATAGCAACAATATAATGGCTCAAATGGCTGTTATAAAACGTTGTGCATAAAGATAATATTAATACTTAGTAAATTATCTATTTCGAATAAATATTTCAATACTATGATACAATATAATTTTATTTGTCATTTTAAATTGACTTATATTATCTAGGTACATAGATTTTAGCTATTAACAATAGCTAAAATTAATATAAAATATTCTGCTCTACTTCCTTTTTAAATTTCACACTACAACATGCCACTAAGTACTAAAATAAATTTGAATGTGATTATTATGTTTTTATTTTTACTTATATGCCTATCTTAAATCTAGAAAAAAGTTACAAAATTTAAAACACTCTAAAAACATAATTTAATTTTTTTTCTTATACTTGTTACCTACTTATTGTTTCCCAAATTACGCAATTAACATATCGTAGTTATACATTTATGAAAGAAAGGAAGTGATTTTTTTCTGAAAATGGTCACAAATGATAAATGTGCGTTAATCTGTTTACTCTAATTGGAGAAAAATATTCATTTATTATATATCATTAGAAATTGCAGTTTAATCTTTAAAAAAAAAAAAATTCATTTTCTAATCAGTTATGAATATAGGATTGTCCATCAATGATGATTGAAACCTATGATCAGGTTAAATAAATAACATTATTATATTGTTTGTATACATAAAATACAGGGTGTCCCAAAGAGATCTGACATTCTGACAAATGAAATAACTTTTGTTCTAATCAATATTTTTTAAAAATTTCTTTTAAATATAATCCATAGTCAATTGCGCTACATTTTTAGAATACATTTTTTATTTTTATTTTTTTATACTGAAAATAAAAAACTTAAAAATTGATAAATTTTTTTTCGAAATATTCAATATAGCCAATTTGTAAATCTGAGTTTTAGAAAAATGTATATGGTAAAAACACTTATTTTAGTCAAATGGCTGGTTTTTTACAATTTTTTTGAATATCAATATTTTCGTTAGGTAAATTATAGTAATTTATAGTTTATACATACGTTCGTGAACTTAGCGGCACTCATGTAACAGATTTCAATAAAACATATCCAACAATTTTGTTGGACATTGTTGGAAAGGTTTTACAATTTGTTGGACCGTCATTAAGAAGTTATAAACATTTTTCCAAAACCGCCGCTAAGTTCACACTAACGGCCGACAATAAATCAAACACATAACAAACTGTACAAAACTATTCTCCACGGTTTGTTGGACGTTGTTGGAAAGGTCCCGCCATTTGTTGGAACTCTGTTTATTTTATACGAATTTTTGAAAAATGCCTCTCAGCCAACTTTTTTTAAAAGTTCATAAAACAATCCAAAACTGTTGTAAACGGTTTGTTGGAACACTATTTATGGCGGTTTTGAAAAAATGTTTATAACTTCTTAATGACGGTCCAACAAATTGTAAAACCTTTCCAACAAACGTCCAACAAAATTGTTGGATATGTTTTATTGAAATCTGTTACATGAGTGCCTCTAAGTTCACGAACGTTTTATACATCACATATTATTAAAATAAATACAATAAAAAAAATAATTAGATTTTAACATTCACTTATTTAAAAATGTTCTTATAAAATATTTTTAAAAAACTTTATTATTATTTGAAATTACAAGGTTTCTAACATAAACTAGATCGTAATTTACTTAACGAAAATATTGATATTTAAAAAAATTGTGAAAAATCAGCCATTTGTCAAATAAGTGTTTTTACCATATACATTTTTCTAAAAATCAGGTTTACAAATTGGCTATATTGAATATTTCGAAAAAAAATTTATCAATTTTTAAGTTTTTTATTTTCAGTATTAAAAATAAAAAATAAAAATGTATTCTAAAAATGTAGCGCAAGTGTCTATGAATTACATTTAAAAGAAATTTTTTAAAAGTATTGATTAGAACAAAAGTTATTTCATTTGTCAGATCTCTGTGGGACACCCTGTATAGTCTAACATATATAACATAACTGACGTGAAATGATAATCTTATAACGGCGTCAATCGGACGGCGAAACTTTTATTATAGTATATTATATTGTAATACGCAAGGTAGGTACCTACCCACGACACAAGCCGAGGAGTTATTACGAGCCGTGTCTAGGCAACGGGTGAACTATACACACCGATGTAATAATGATTTGAATTCGCGTGCAGAACCGTACTATTATATACAGCCTGGCGCGCGTGTGTAATAAATATTACGCAGTTATGTTTTTATAGACTGTACGTGGTCGTTCTTGTCCCTCAACGCGCGTAGGTACCTACTTATTTCGGGCAGGTTGAAATGCAATAATAATCAGTCGTAAAACCTCTGAGCGGTGGTTTTCGCAGTGCGATCGATATTCGATTCCAAGTTCGTATGACGCGGATGATAGACATATAATACCATTAAAACAACGTCCATGGTAATTCCCCATGCGAAAACTCGACAGTCGCTTTTTGAATACTTTGTTTGCTGTGGACCATTTTTAAAAACGATTTTCGAGAGTCGACGATTTCCTATCGACAGTGGCGCTAACACACATCTGCTGCAGGATTGTCAACTCGATTTGTGTAATCTCCGTTCGTGATTAAAAAACAAAACAAAACATTATAATACCTACATGCTCATCGAATAGCCATCCAGATCACGCAATATTGATAATCCGACGAAACCACCGTGTTTTACCAGTCGTCACCGCTTGCATTGAATCACAATTTGTATAAATATAATCCTGGACATTATGTTATAATACATTAATAGTGCTTCCGTTGAAAGGACCGCACAGTCCCGAAAATCCTCTGCGCTCATGCTGCCCGGTATTACTGTGTTTGTGTATAAAAATACACGCTTTTATACGAGATTGATGCGCCCTTCTGCCTGCAGTCTTTCCCTCTCTTTTGAATAATATTATTAGTTTTTGAAAAATGCGCATGGTATCAATTTCGTAACTATATAGTTTATAATACTATAACTACACATAACACGTCAAATATATTTAAACTCCCACGCAAGGATTCACCCAATCGACAATGGTTCTTCGATTGGTGTATGCGATACGACATTCAATAACGGATCGTTAAAGGTTCTCGATACGCGTCGAATTATTACTCTGACTAGTCTTACATATTTAAATTAAATTTCTCCCCAGATTTACAGCTTTTGAGTTATCGTCCTATTGTTGTATTTTAGCTGACACGTTATGGCGTTGGTACGAAACTGTTTTATCGGAACCAAATAACATTATTGCTATCCGCAGGAAGTAGTATTTAAGACAATAAAAAAATAAATTACTATATATTATGCCTAGTGTTAAGATAACTAGTTTCTTGTCAGCAGCCATAAAACAGTGTTTGCTGGTTACTTTTTTGCAATGTCCAAGTGCAATCGCTCTGCGCTCTCTAACACGAATTATACAGTCTTCTTGGAAGTCAAAACTTAATTTACAACTATAAAAATACCGTTGATAGGTTTTTAACGATTACGATGTATACATATAAATAATTTAATGTCTATGAAAATAAATTTTAGAATAAAAAAAACTCGGATACAACGTTCTTAGATGGTACATTTACTATTATAATAAATAAAGCACTGCACCTTTTCGGATCGGATAATATCATTCATGGCACGCCGACACTGATGTTCGTTTTTCCCCTATATACGACAGTGTGAAATCGACATTCGTGGCGTATGATAAATATAAAAACTCATTCTTATTCGATCCGTTTTCGAAATCCTCTGTGAATTCAATAGTAATGACTTCCCACAATCGTTAATGTGGTTCTTATCAACAACGACAACTACCACGATTCCGATTTGTACCGCAAATGTACCCTCTCATAACTACAATACACATTTCATCGGTTTTATTATCGAACACCGGTTTATTGCTGTGTCGAGAAGATACATTTGCTGTCGGATATTGCTGTCGTTATGTAATATACTAATATTATGTTTTTTTTTTTATTTATTCGTGTTTTTTTTTTTTTTAGGGTTACGAAGGATCTCTGTTAAAAGTTACAAGCAAAAATGGCAAAACAGCTTCGGTAAGCTTAAATAACTGACCAAATAAAAATCATAAAATTGTAGTAGTAACGTTATTATGACATTATTTTTACTTTTCATTTTTTTTTTTCGCAGCCAGTGGGTTTTGTTACGTTCCAGACACGCGCTGGCGCCGAGGCCGCCAAACAAGACCTTCAGGTGCGTTTTATATTATATTATATTTTATATATAATATATATAAATATATATGAACTATATATAACCTATAATGTTATTTATATTATTATTATTATATTATATATTATTTCCCCGTGATAAACTCTTTTTGGACTTTGATCGAAACTTCATCCCCCAAACGTGACGTGAATTTCTAAACAATATGGCATTATAAAACTTTATACTTTGTGAGGTACCAATACATAAATAAATATGTGTGTGTGTGTATGAGTGTGCGATACAATATCATATACGAGTATAACATCGAACATGCCAACCTATATATGTATATAACTACTATATAGTATTACGCTTATCACTGGCATTTAATATATTTATATAATATAATATATAAACTGCAGTAACCATAGTACACGTACGATTTATTATATAAAATGACGTATTGTATTAAAACTATTATTATTATTATGAGAAGTATCGCCGTATTTTACAAAGTATACAGCCGTAGTCACGCTAATTCTACTCCCTCCCCAAAAGTTAACTTCATGACATTTTCCAGCGTATATTAAGCAAGAGAGTTTATAACCCGGAAACGTAATGGACGTAGACGTATAAAATCACTTGGTTTACCGTGTACAGCCACGAGTACGCGCATAGGTTGATGTTTACGTGTTCTTTTTTTAAAATTAATTTTCCAAAACATTGCAAACAAAACTTAACACGCCAGTTCTATATATGTCTGTTCAAAGCTTAATTAACTGTACATATTATGTATTATGTATACGCACGTTGTATAATAATATTGACTCTAAAATAAAACGAGATCTATGACTCAAAACGGAGTTGTGTTCAACGTTTGTTTTTACCGTCATTATAATTATTTAAATGCTTAATATTACTATAAACCAACAAAAAAACAATTATTATTATTATTATTATTATTATATATGCACTTAAGCGTTGTGACCTTTTGTCGAGCGGCCTTAGTGAACAGATATATAATTGGCAAGTAGTTTTATACGTCTACAGGCCAAGACTTTTACATTTAGATTATATGTTAAACGATAACCACAGACGGGTAGTTTCCGTAGTGAAATAAGCACGAGTACGACGAGCTCATATTTATTAGAAAATGCTGTCTCGTATTATACCACGCGTAGTGATATCATACGTAAATATAATATTGGCACCGCGCGCGAAGAAAGAGTTTTTGCAAAAAAAAAAGAAATACCAAACGTAAACTTCGCGTGTCGCGTCTAGACCAGCACTCCAACCCTTTCTCGTCACAACCCAAATTGTAGTCGTACTTGAGCGGAAATTGCCCGCTCTGATTTCCGACACGGGATGGTAGCACTGTATTGTTGTGTGTTTGGTTTCGGCAGCAGGGCGTCCGGTTCGATCCCGACATGCCGCAAACCATACGGCTAGAATTCGCTAAAAGTAACACGAAGGTTAGCAAGCCAAAACAGCCCGCCAACGCAAACGTCACGCCCAACACGCACCAAGGCCTGATGCACCCGCTCACTGGACGTAAGTAATCTGCATATACCTCGTCTACTTCCAGGGCACCGACAACCTACCCCGTCCACGATTATTACTATATACAGCTTATTATATTGTAATAATATAATACTATAGGGGGTGATTTGGACGCTAGAAAAATGAACGAACCCCAGTTTTCGATAAAGACCGGCAGGCATAGAGAAACGCGCGTCTATAATTATCTATAAATAGGAGTAATAGATATAATTGACATTAGCTTGTGACCTCTGTCGGCTTGGGTACGACCTTTTTGAGATATATCTACCAATTTTAGTCCAAGGCATTAAAAAAAATAATGTACGGACGACACACTTATTGCTGTCAGCTCGTTTATCACTTTCTAATATGCGGATCCGTTGCTCAGAAAAGACTCGAATTTTTAATTTTTACAACTTATCGATATTATTACAAGAGTACTTTGAGTAAAAGCTAATACATGGAAGAATCAATATAATATTATATTAATGTAATTCTAAATAAATATTTAAATATGACCTACATTATGGTTACAATAGTGTCACGCTTAATAACTTTTGAAAATAAATTAATATAATCTGGTATTTCATTTTTACCGTGCAGATATATTCTCCTTAAACAGCGTTGAGTAACTTTATCTTCAAAACGGCACAATCTAGTACTGTATATACATTCGACTTTCGATCGCCGTTGCTCCACTTTTACCACCCCTCACCACATCCCTCAAAAATACTACCCACATCGTACCCGTGATTTCTGACACACTGATGTTATTATGTCATTTTAAATATTTATCTTGTTCATATTTTGTCTTTGTCATCGTCTAGATCTAGGTGCCCCGTTCTTCACCGGTGCTCCGGCAGAGTTATGGCATCATCCGTTGGCGTACGCTGATATGCCGACTGCAGCCACGGCCACGGCTCTACAACACGCAGCTCTTGTCCATCCGGGACTACATCCACATCCTCAACAGGTAGTGTGTGAAATATAAATCTATGGATAGCATTTAAAAAAAAAAAATAAATACCGCTAACATATAATATTATATAACGATGTTATACCAACGCTTGTGCAAGCTTGCCATAACAATTATATTTCTGTGTACTATATAGATGACGTCGTCGTCCTATAGTTATAAGGAATTTAGTACCTATCTATATAGCTTCGCTTCTAAGTTTTGTGTGTACATCGAAAACGCTGCATTAAATTTGGTATAAATTTACATTTTAGACGTACAGATATCGAATCGTATCAGATACCTATACAATATTTACACGGTATAAATACAAATCATGCCTTATCTTATAATATGATTATGGTATGTGTTCTCGCGAAACAATAGTTACCAATTTTCAACATAACAAGAAAAATAAGTGCAATGACAAAGTCAAGCAATTTAAAAATTGCTTTTTATTGTTTTTTTTCTTCTTGTTAAATGTGTTTTGATCTTATTACAACTTTAGAAATTGCGTTTTCCCAAGCTTTTATTTTTAATGGGTTTATGAAATATTAACATATAAATACATTTTCGTTACATTTGGAATGTCCAGCCGCTCCCTGCATATAAAGTACTCGAAAAATATTAGAAATGTCCAAGTTAAGGTTAAATAAATAAAACATTGCTTTTTACTCAACTCAATTTTAAGCATTGTTATAACATTCCGTTTGTTTTAAACGTTCAATCAAATCTAAAAAATACCATTTTATTAAATTTTTATTAACATGTCTATAACTTGTTTCTCATGAATCTCTCGGTAAATTTTGGTCTGGTGTAGTAACGGCAGGGAGTAAAACGAATAACAACTAAAAGCACATACATTTTTCATGCACGGATCATGATCATCAATTTTATTGTTGCAATATACACTTATTAGCCACGCATGTGTATAATAATATTATTTTGTAGGTATTTTTTTTTTCATCATAATTTTCGATGTGAGATATTGTGGTAATAGCGCTGCCCTAGTGCCCTTGGATTTAGAAAAAGGATTAAAGGAATTATAATACGACTACTTACTGATGATTAAATTTAATATAGATTATTTTATTTTATTTTATTAAATATATCTATATAATTTAAATTTAAAATAAGATGATGTTAAAAACGTTAAATAAATATATTTCGACTTCCTATGTTTGTAAATAATATAGTAAGTGAAATGAATCATATTTCATTATAAAAGTATAAATACTAATTAATTTTGTTCAATTTTACAATATTATTAATTACAACGAAATTTACTTCAAATGAATATTATTGACCCGAGTAGGTATTGATCATTTTAAATTATAATTTATATCTCCATAGACTTTAATTATTGGTTATCCATAAACAATTTTTGCCCAAAACTACCTGAGAACAGATATAATTGTACTGATGCAGCCATACAATCATATTTTATAAAGCCAATCACACATTGCAATTTCTTTAGCTGCATATTTACGAATGGAAATAATTTTATAAAAATATATTACCTATTTTTTTTTTTTTTTTTTTTTTTTTTATTTTTTTTTTTATTTTAGAACCATCAGCAATAAAACTATTATAGTTCGACAATTAGATTAAAACGATAAATAGAATTTGTGTGTACAATTTAAACGATAACATTGGTATGAATATAATGTTAATAATAGTTTTAGCATATATAAAATAATAGAGAGAAAAAAGATAAGATAAAAACATAATGAGGTGATTATTGTTAACAATGATAAATAATAACAACTAAGCAACTTTAGTTAGAAGTGAATTGAGGACTGTGGTTAGCAGGGAGATAAGAGGACTAATAATAGCGTTTAGATTGGAAATAAAGTTGGACAGAATGGTTGAGATGGGTGGAGATGAACCATTCGTGTTGTGATTTTTCGTTGCTTCTGCGTAGTTTTTCGGTTTGATAGGAGGAGGTTCGGTTGGAATGTTGGCCGCCAGAGGGACTGCTGGAGGAACCGGTGTATCATTATTATCTGTGTTATTCATTTTTCGTGCAAGGCGCCTCTTGAGATAATATTTTTTTTCCTGCTTGAAGGCTGGGCAGCCTCTATAGTTGGCGGTATGAGCGCCGGAACAAAGTACGCACTTGGCCGGTGTGGCACGAGATTTGGTGCATTCATCAGTGGGGTGGTTTTCACTGCATTTGACGCAACGTGGTTGATGGCTACACCAGTTACGAGTATGTCCGTACATTTGACATTTTTTGCATTGGGGAGGTTGGCGAGATTTTCTGGGCTTTTCGATTATAACTATGGAGTTTAATAACTTAGTTACTTGAAATATTTCTAAATTATGTTCCTTTGGTTCAAGGTTGATTAGGAATAGTGGCAACGGTGCCTTTGTTTTTTTATTCTGAATATTGCTAACGTTAAGGACAGAAAATCCCAATTCATCAAGGACTGTCTTGATATCCTCGGTGGGAGTGGAGTAGTGTAAGTGGCGGATTACAGCTTGAATTGGACGTAAATGTTGAGGTGTGTGTGTGTGAAAAGACACACGGCTCTTATTAAGAATAGACGCAGCATTAGCAAAAATATTGTAATTGGCCGAACGAATCGTTATGAATGCCATAGAAGACTTAAAGGTAACTGCGTCTGGGCCCAAAATGGAAATAATATCATACTTGAGCTTTGAGAAGTTAGTGACATTTTTAATGTAGATTGTCGGAGCGCTGTGGCTAGATCCGTCGCTGGTCGGTTGAGTAGACGTTTTCTTTGAATTATCCCCTTGAACTAGTAGCTCATCTGTAACTGGGGGTGGACTGAATACCTCTGGTTCGGAAGTTGTGCCATCCTCGAGGGCGGCAAACCTATTTGGGGTGACAAAAATTTTGCTTTTCTTTTCGTCAGTTGTTGGAGAAGACAGAGATGACGATAAATTGCGTTTATTGTGCGTGTTATTTCGATACATATCGAATGGCCGCGTATATAGTTACGCAACAAGCAGGTAAATGAATATAAAACGCATGACGCTATCGGGTAACGATAAGGAGTAACATGCGTGTTTACTCTACGACGGTCGGCACCGAACTCATATATTACCTATAGTACATAATATATATCGCGCATTACGATCATCACAATAATTAAACTACCATCACTCAGAAAAAAAATCGTTCAATGTTTTAATGAAATGGGACCATTATTTTAGAGTACAACGGTTTACCTAGCATCAATATTGAATTATATTAAATTAATCAAATTTTCTTTAAAATAAATAATATTTAATACATTAATATCCATAGTTTAAAGATGACTAAATCAAATTAACGAAACATAAATGTTTGAAATAATGAAGTCCATAGATTCGTTCCATACACACATCATACTTAAATGTAACAAACATATAATTAATTTAAAGAATAGTTTGATAGGTTTAAATACCTCAACGCCCCATGTTTTAATAATAGTAAGACATTATTAATAATAAGTGTTTTATTCCCGATTAATTCTAAATTGATTCAAAATAATGATTTTTTGCATAAACCCCGAAAATGACAAAATACAATACGATCATAAGGCTCTTTGGTGGAGACATCGATCAGGCTTGTAGTTTCACACACGCAGTGTTATAATATGTAGCTTTATCGAATAGTTAGTATATTTATAGCGGACACGGTTGCACTGCACTTTGGCGAAAATGTCTTGCTCATGGCTGCCAGCGGATTGGCTGTTTAGAGTCGTATTCTGTGGCCCCCGACCAGCGAAACGGCCCATCTGCATCATTTCACCTTCAAAGGCAGTAAGCACACGTCGGCCGGGAAGACGGGAACACATTATTCAGCGGCGATTATAATAGATGCATCACGCGTTAATATGTTATTGCTTTGCACATATTTTGTTCTTCCACCGCCGCCGTGTCCGGGACCACAATATATTTTATAAGAATTTCATTTTATGACAATTTATTAGTTGTTGTTATGTGTGTATAATATGTGTGTAGTGTAGTGTTATGTTATACCTAACCGCCCGCGCTACATTTGATGGCGTAGCTGTATAGTTTAGTCATAGTATATCTAGTCACGCGTGCACGTGCGATGGAAAAATAATAATCAGAAAAAAAAGGAATGTAACGAACGAGAGACGATTTAATATAGTTATTTGCGTAGCTTGCGGTGAAGGTACTATGCGTAATAAAATCATATTAGGATTGGCTCGTTTTCAGCCGACGTTGACGCTGGGCCCACACGGCCTTCCGTTCCTGCCCTCCCCCGCACTGCCCTCACCGCCCAACCAGCAGCAGCCCCAGCCACCCTGTTCCACGCTGTTCGTCGCCAACCTTGGGCAGTTCGTGTCCGACCACGAGCTTAAAGACATTTTCGCCAGGTCAGTAGTCAGAAAAAAACAAAAAAAAAATATAACAAAACCAACAAAAAATAAACAACAACAATAACATTATATTAATATAATATTATCTATGATTACCTATGAGTACCTTTCTGTTTTGTCAGTGTTTTCTGTGTGTGAGACATCAAAACGCGACCTTAATATAGATAACAACGGTCTCGAAGATTTGAATTTAGATTTAGATTTTTCGTGTTATTGTGATGTATGAAATATATTGATATTGATACCAATATATAAATTTCGAATACGTTATCTTTTCTTATAGAAGGTACGAAAAATGTTTTCGGCATATTTTTCCAAACATGTCATGAATCCTCACGTGATGGTTTGTGTAGTTGCCACACGTGGAATATAACATTTTATACATTTGGAAAACTGTCCATATGCAATGAGTAATGACTATGATATTAAATCTATATGCTGGTGACTTTGGTGTTTGTCTTTAAACAACATGTGAGACGTGTTATTTTGTGATCGCTTTAGATTTGCACACAGCTGACGTGGCGTCGTTTATGATCGGCGCACGGCGAGCTCAACACGAAATTTACAATATAAAGTTATAATTTATAATGTATTTTTATTTAATCTTTTATAATATTATCACTGTGATTCATAAACAAGTTCGGTAAACTTCTTCGGAACCGGTGTTATCTATTATGCAGGATGATTCACCAAGCATGCTCACCTATATTTATTCCTTTCATGATGAATTCATTCAAATCGTAAATTTTGGAATTTTTAAATATACTCGACATTTTTTTTAAATTCTTGAATTTGTTTGTACTACTTAAGAGTGTCAAGTGTCATGCAAACTCCTGTTTTTTCAAATGAGAAACATCTTTTTTACGGTAAATTATTTAGCGGATAATTTTTTGAACATTTTGATTTGCCTATACAAAATTCAATTTAGTAGATTATTAATCATTAAAATGTTTGCACTTAAGATAAAAGTCCTTAAAAACGGTTAAACAAAAATATAAAATAATCTTGATAATGAAATTAGTATTTATTATATTTAGGCCATTTTTATAAATTATTTATATTAATGGATTAATATCAATGACAAAAATGTAAAAATCATTATAGCCCCTCTCTTATAAATTCATTATTACAGAACTTTTATCCTTAAAACACCCAGTTAAATAACTCAAAATCTATTCGTAGATACAAATTTTGATTCTGAAACGTAACATTTTTAGAAAAAATATCTTTTAAATAATTTATAGTTGAAAGGAGGGGAAGTAATTTGAAAAATAGAAGTTTTTATTTACATAGAACACTGTTTAAGTAGTTCCAAAAATTTCAAAAATTTTAAAATATAGTCTTCAAGTAGGTAAATCCCTAAAAACAGATTTTAAACAACTGAATTAATGAAGAAAAAAGGAGGTGAACATGCTTTGCGAATCGTCTTAAGTATACTACAATTTATTACACCATACAACGTATTGTATGGTTCCTGTCTTTAATATCAAATATAGATATACCTACATAGAATTAAGTGTTGTCGCATTTTGTGAGAAAATTTTATAATTCACGTATTTACAATAAAACATTGACGTCATCAAATGGTTTTTTAGTTTAAGATATAAATATGTATTATATATAAAATTTAGGATATATTATAAGATCCAAGTTGGCCCGAGAAAAATGACAGGATTTTTTTTATTGTTTTTTTTTTTTCAAATATAGAACGAGTTACAGTCAGTCAAAGCAGACGTTTAATTATTGGCCGACCACCTATAAATGAAGACATTGATAAACGTATTTCTCTATACCCATGTACATAAGAAAACATATTATAAGGTGAGAAGGTGGAGGGCACAAAAAATCGTTAGGCACAATATAATAATATACCATTACATAAGCGGCGAGGGGGATTTTTTCATGACACTTGGACGAGATTCTCGAAAGAGATAAACATATTATTTTATAGTCTTTATTCGATTTTTTTTCTATTCTCATTTACAATGGGGCTACACGTGTGAACAAGACAAATACATAGCTGCACGCAAACACAGAAATCAATAGACGCGAGCTTAAAAGAACTAACAGACTAAAATTCCGTATTCCTTTCCCACCACTACTCGAAACCATTCACTCAATCGAACTAAACAATATTATATTTTATTTTATAGTTATTAAGAGGACCGTCACAAAAACACTAAGAAATTAACGATGTCTTATTTATTTGTTTTTGTTTCTTTGTTTTTATAGGGAGTATGCTGGCCAAAAGAAATTGGACAACGTCAATTTCACGTATACTCACATGCAGTTGAACAACACCTGACAACTACAAGATAGACTATCAGTACCTGCCCAAGTCTAGATAACGCGCGACACGACAAAAACAACCTACCAAATCCCTATAACGGAAAAAATTAATTTAAGTAAATTTAAATTTAAAAAAAATACTATTGAATAATTATTACTAGCTTAAAGCTTCTTAAGCTGTTGTACAAAGCAGTAACAATTTCCTTGTTCGCCTGTAGTGTTTAAAAACATATTCATCATATTTATATTATATAATATTATATAGTGTACCTAATTCCTAACTTTTTTCCCTAAGCTTTTAAACTAATACCTAAATAATCGTCCTATGCTTGTTTAGTGGGTAGTATAAGATCTTAAGACTCATCAAATCTGTGATTGTTTCTCATGTATTTTTTTTTTTTTATCCTAAAAAATTGTCTATTCTCGTATAGGCGTGGTTCAGATGTTAGCAATAATAATTACTAATAACAAACAAAAAAAAGTAAATAAATAAATATAAATGTAAGCGCGCTCATTTACATTCACTAAATACATATCAATAATGCTTTGAAAGGGAATTAACGTTATACATTGTAAATAATTTTATAAAAGACTAAGTCTGTTAGGATAGCCTGACGTTAACGAACTGCGTTAGATCGATCAGAGCGTATCGTGCAGTCCGTATCGCTTCGGTTGGTTCTTGGCGGCGTCCAAAATTAAAACGGTTTAGTCAAAAAAAAAAAAAAAAAAAAAAAACAAATAAAAATATATATATAAAAAAAATTATTATAGATAATAATAATAATAATTATTAAAATTATTATTATTATCATACAAAATGATTGAATTCTGCAAACTATTTTTTATACAATTTAGTCTTTTATTTCTTGCCATTATATACGAGTAGATTTTGTTTTAAACAAATTTACAGGGTGCGGCTTGTTTAGCAGCTCATGGAAGTTTTTCTAGGTAGTTACGAGGATTATTTTCATTGTTGTGTATTCTCGTCTTTTTTTCGGAAAAAAAAATAGGATATATCTGGGAACACGTAAGCTAATTATTATATTAACAATAATCGCGTATATAATATTTGATAATTAATTTAAAATGACAATCTTTTTTTAAGTTTTTAATTTTTTAAGAGACAATAATTTTTCAATGTTTTTGTTCTCGGAGAATTTTTTTTAATGTAATATTAATATACAACTGAAAAAGACCAAAGATTACGTTCTCTTATAGTTTATTGTCATTTTATTTTTAGACGACTACCAATGAATAATTTTGAAAATAAAATATTCTTTTTTCCTGCGTGTCAGTGTACATATGGAATATTACGTATGTTTTGGTGTATTATATTGAAATTATTATTATTATTATTATTATTATTATTATTATTATTATTAAGCAGTTAGACGTATAGTTAATAAATTGAATAATTATAGTTATTAATTTATATATATATATATATATTACATATATATATAATAATAATACCATTTTAAATACTTAAAATTATAAGTATTTTGTTTTACTTTTTTATTTTAAGTCTGTGATTACTCGTCGTGGTAATTATTTCAGATCTGTTAAACGTAAGACGAACGGTGTTCACAGGCTAGCAAAAGACGTTGATGTATTATTATTACTGTAAAAAGTTTACTGATACATTCCAATGAGGACTATATAATTGAATAAATAACGCATTCCAAAAACAAACGATTAATTATTATTTTAAAAGTAATGTTATTTTACAACTATGTTTTACCGACGTCTTTTGCGAGAAAAAATTATTATATCCGTCCAAATTATAAAACTCTTTTTTGTTTTTCTAATTATTTCGTTATTAATAATAATAATTATTAATATTAGGAATCATCATTATTAATTATTAGAATTTAATTACTATCAATACGATCATTGCGGATTTTGTAGATTTATTCAAAGATAAAAATTAAATTTTAAGCTCAAACAGATTTCCTTTTGTTTAAATTTTTTTAATTTAATAAAATAAAATAGCCTTTCTTATTTGCAACACATACATATCATTATATACATTTTAACGCTGTATAGCCTGTGTATTTTTTTTAATGTGATCAATAGTAGCCTTATAATCTTATTTATATTATATATTAACCATTAGTGGATATATAAATGTTAATTGGAAGAAAATAAAACAAATTATTGTACTTGAATGTAAACATACGTTTGTATGTGAATAAAATTTTTTGTGATTTTGGTCACCTTATCCAGGTGAATACGATACAAAAATGTATAATCGAAACATATCAATAACTGTGCCCCCCATAAAATAATTGATTAAAATATAATATATTAAATTAAATGTTGTTAAATAAATAACGAGATAATAATAATTACGATTATGTTTGTATTAATTGTAATTTGAAAAAGAAAAGAATTCATTAAGAAAAAGTTATTGTACATTTTTATCAATTTCTCATAAGTTTGTTTAGATACTTGTGTAGTGAAATTTAGTTGTTACTGTGCGTAATTTTGAATAATATAAACGTTTGTTAAACGGAATTTTTATTGTTACTTTTACCGAACATTGTAATATGTTTTAGCTTGCGTTATTTATGGTGTTTATATAAAAATAGGTATTTAATTACATTTTAGTGGTATTATTAAAACAATTATTATTATTATTATTATTATTATTATTATTATATAGACGATATTATTTAAACATATGAAAAAACCTAAAAAATAGGAATTGTATTTACAATACGATGCATACGAAAAAAAATAAAAAATAAAAGTAGTGAATTGATTGGGAACTGTGTTTTAAGTTTTTTATCGACGCGATGATGATTATTCATAATTATATTATACTAGCTGATCTCTGTGCACTTCGTTACCCATTGAAAATACCAACTCCATATGATTCAAAACTTGTATTTAATTCGTCGTTTAATACCCAGCTATATAATTGATTTCATTTGGCATTTTAAGCAAGTCAATTATGATAACCTAATGTTGATGAATATTGCGAATATGCGAAATAAATTATGCGAAAACAATAATAAATAATTCACAACCTTAAGTTTGAAATCAATATCAATCTTACAAAAAAAACAACCTTTAGCACATTTTTTGGGTCAAAAGATGGTGAAACTATTGCATTTTTTAGTATGGTAATTTTCTTACCCGCACAACTTTTTTGGACTAAATCTATGCCAAAATCTGCTTCACAATGTATTCTTTCATTAAAAAAAAAATCAAGGGGATCTGATAAGTAGTTTCAGAGTTTACTCTGTACAAAGATTTTCATTTCGTATTTATATAGTTAGATTAAAATTGTTATTTATTATATGATAATTTATTTATTATAATATCATTAATACGATCTCATACCAAAATAACCATGTGAAAATATGGTTGGGTCAACGATAAAAATTGTTAAGACTTTTGTACTAGCAATACAACAATTAAGTGTGATATGTGACTTTTAACCTTAGAAATGTATAGTTATTATTCATTTTCAACATTTATTACACCACAATCATAAATGGAATAATATTAATTACTAACATTATAAAAATTAAATTAGTACGTTAGAGCTATCTAAAATATATTATTTAAAAGACAAATTATATGTTTATTTTCATAGAGTTAATAAAGCTTTAAAATCTATGGTCATTAGCCTGAAGGTCATTTAGTAGGCTTTTTTTTAACTGTGGAGAGGATACGGTCGGCAGAACACGTGTATATGTGGCTAGGACTTGTCTCTAAAATCCAGGTGGTCCATTGAGGAAATATTAACACCGGCTGATCATTGGATCTATACACTGTACACAAGTTAAGTGTGAACGAGTGTTTTCAAAATTAAAAATTTTAAAAACCAAACATAAATCTTCATTGAGCCAGCAATATTTGGATCCTTTAACTATTCTAAACTATCTATTTGTTGAAGATGATATAATTCAATGTATAAACAAAGATAAAGTTATAGATATATTAGGATCGTCATGCAATGAATTAAAAATTACTTTTTTAATAATTTAATAATTTAATGTTAATTTTTAATTCAAGTTTTGTATTTTATTTGTAAAATTGTTAAGTAACAATGTTGGTTTACATTTTTATATTTATAATATTATATTGACAAAGACGTTGAAAAAAACGACCTAATTTTATTAATTTTGTATAAAATAGTTTTAATATTTTATTAAATGACAGGTAATTTTTTTATCGTTTAAGTTAAAATTAAGTTTGTGGGAGGCCCATTCGAAAATAGTTAACCAGGTGCCCAGTCATGAAACTTTTATAAAAAAATCTGTGGAAATGCACTGAACATGCGTACGGGCCGCAATTGATAGCTCCCGGATGGGTGACCACTCGGGATTCTTAGCAACACACCCTTGCCATACATAAACAAACACCTGTTAAAACTTACCAACTTAAAAACCTACAAACAAATACACTAAAATAACCCCTACCATTATACCACATCACACCAAATATGCTTTATGTTGCAAAGGGTCCTACTAATATATATAATATATATAAAAAAAAAAAATGGTAGGTAGGCATGGACACCTGTAGGTAAACGCATTTTAAGAAGCAAAAAAAAAAACAATTTGAAAAAAATTAAACAGTATAAACCAGGGCTTAAAATCGGTAACCGGTTTGTAACGAAAACCGGTAAACAACCAATAATTGATGATAAAAGAGGATCGCAAGTTCTTAAAATAAAATCAAAAGGTACATATGTTAGTTGCTATACGATGGTAGATAGATACGTGCCTACATTAGTTCCTACATGGCTTCACGGTAAAAAAGGTAAATATATGTAAGTTATAATACGGTGGAAAAAAGGTACTATATTTTATATACCGTATATTGAGGATACTTTGCACCATACATGGTAAAATTGCACCAAAAAAAAAAAGTAATTTAACAAAGTATCTCGTTAACAATTAATGATACCAAAATATAAATCTTATCACTTTGTTCCTGACACTGTTAAATGACTTTTGAAATGGTTCTAACTTCAGTATGTCAAATTAGTCCAAAAAAGAAATTTGGCAACAATTATATTCTTAGAATACACAATAAAGACTGCCCTATATATCCTAAAGTAAAATTAATAAAATTAATAAAATAAAATATAAAGAATAATTAAATCATGATAAAATTATGTTTTGTAGTGGCAAGTGGCTAATAAAGTTTAAAATTGTGTCGACCATAATAAACTAGAGCTATATTTTGAAAATAAAAATGGAAAGGGGGTATTGGCGCTCACAGGCAAATAACTTTTAAGGATCAAAAAATAAATTTGGATAAAATTATGGTCTTTAAATACACACTGAAGACTGCACTATATATTCTCAAAAAAAAAAACAAAAGAAGAATAATTAAATCATGATAAAATTATGTTTCGTAGTTGAAAAAGGCAAATAAAGTTTAAAATTGTGTTCACAAGATTAAATTAGAGCTATATTTTGAAACTAAAAATGGAAAGGGGGTATTGTGATCGTGATCGTGATCTTGATCTTGATCTTAATCGTGATCGTGATCTTGATCTTGATCGTGATCGTGATTGTGATCGTGTTCGTGATCTTGTTCTTGATCGTGATCGTGATTGTGAATGAATTGTGAAAGACAATGACAATGACAATGACAATATGCAATATGTATTCTCAGGAAAAATAAATGAAGGATGATTAAATCATGATAAAATTATGTTTTTAAGTGGCAAGTGGCTAATAAAGTTTAAAATTGTGTCCACAAAAATAAATTAGTGCTATATTTTGAACATAAAAATTGAAAGGGGGTATTGGCGCCCGCAGGCAAATGATTTTTAAAGGTTCAAAAAAGTAATTTGGAAAAAATGATGGTATTTGAATACACAATGAAGACTGCAATATGTATTCTCAAGAAAAAAAAAGAAGGGTAATTAAATCATGATAAAATTATGTTTTTTAGTTGGAGGTGGTTAAAATAGTTTGAAAATGGTGACCATAAAAATAAACCAGAGCTATATTTTGAAAATAAAAACTGAAAGGGGGAATTGGCACCCACAGGTAAATAATTTTAAGGATCAAAAAAGATACTTGGGGAAAATTATGGTCTTAGAATACACAATGAAGACTGCACTATGAATTATCATGAAAAACAAAAAAATTGTAATTAAATCATAATAAAATTATGATTTTTAGTGGTAAGTGGCTTATAAAGTTTAAAAATTGTGTCCACAAAAATACACTTGAGCTATATTTTGAAACTAAAAATGGAAAGGGGGTATTGTGATCGTGATCGTGTTTGTGATCTTGATCGTGATTTTCATCGTGATCGTGATTTTCATCGTGATCTTGATCTTGTTCGTGATCTGATCTTTATAGTTATCTGATCTTGATATTGATATTGATCTTGATCGTGATCTGATCTTGATCTTGATCTTGATAGTTATCTGATCTGATCTTGATAGTGATCTGATCTTGATAGTGATCTGATCTTGATCGTGATCTGATCTTTATAGTTATCTGATCGTGATAGTGATCTTTATTTTGTTCGAGATCTGATCTTGAAGGTGATCTGATCTTGATAGTTATCTGATCTTAATATTGATCTGATCTTGAGCGTGATCGTGATCTTGATCTGATCTTGATAGTGATCGTGATAGTGATCTTTATAGTAATCTGATCTTGATAGTGATCTGATCTTGATCTTGATCGTGATCGTGATCTGATCTTGATAGTAATCTGATCTTGATATTGATCTGATCTTGAGCGTGATCGTGATCTTGATCTGATCTTGATAGTGATCGTGATAGTGATCTTTATAGTAATCTGATCTTTATAATAATCTGATCTTTATAGTAATCTGATCTTGATAGTGATCTTGATCGTGATCGTGATAGTGATCTTTATTTTGTTCGAGATCTGATCTTGAAGGTGATCTGATCTTGATAGTTATCTGATCTTGATATTGATCTGATCTTGAGCATGATCGTGATCTTGATCTGATCTTGATAGTGATCTGATCTTGATCTTGACCGTGATCTTGATCTTGATCGTGATCTGATCTTGATAGTTATCTGATCTTGATCTTGATCGTGATCGTGATCTTGATCGTGATCTGATCTTGATAGTGATCTGATCTTGATCTTGATCGTGATCGTGATCTGATCTTGATCGTGATCTGATCTTGATAGTGATCTTGATCGTGATTTTGATCCTGAACGTGATCGTGATAGTGATCGTGATCGTGATCGTGATTGTGAATGTAATCGTGATGGTGATTGTGATTGTGAATGCGATTGAATTGTGAAAGGCAATGACAATGACAATGCCAATATGCAATATGTATTATCAATAAAAATAAATTAAGGATAATTAAATCATGATAAAATTATGTTTTTTAGTTGAACATGGTCAAAAAAGTTTTAAAATCCTGATCACAAAAATAAACAGAGCTATATTTTGAAAATAAAAAGAGAAATTTGGATAAAATTATGGTCTTTGAATACACAATGAAGACAGCACTATGTATTCTCATGAAAAACAAAAGAAGGATAACTAAATCATGATCAAATTATGTTTTTAAGTGGCAAGTGGCTAATAAAGTTTAAAATTGTGTCCACAAAAATAAACAATAACTATATTTTGAACATAAAAATTGAAAGGGGGTATTGGCGCCCACAGGCATATGATTTAAAAGGATCAAAAAAGAAATTTGGATAAAATTATGGTATTAGAATACACAATGAAGACTGCAATATGTATTCTCAAGAAAAACAAAAGAAGGATAATTAAATCATGATAAAATAATGTTTCGTTGTTGAAAAAAGCTAATAAAGTTTAAAATTGTGTTCACAAGATTAAATTAGAGCTATATATAGAACATAAAAATTGAAAGGGGGTATTGTCGCCCGCAGGCAAATGATTTTCAAGAATCAAAAAATAAATTTGGAAAAAATTATGGTATTAGAATACACAATGAAGACTGCAATATGTATTCTCAAGAAAAACAAAAGAAGGATATTTAAATCATGATAAAATTATTTTTCGTAGTTAAAATGACTAAAAAAGTTTAAAATCGTGACCACAAAAATAAACAATAACTATATATTGAAAATAAAAATGGGAAGGGGTTATTGGCGCCCGCAGCCAAATGATTTTTAAGGATCAAAAAAGAAATTTAAAAAAAATTATGGTATTAGAATACACAATGAAGACTGCACTATGTATTCTCAAGAAAAACAAAAGAAGGATAATTAAATCATGATAAAATTATTTTTCGTAGATGAAAATGACTAAAAAAGTTTAAAATTGTGTCCACAAAAATAAATTAGAGCTATATATTAACATAAAAATTGAAAGGGGGTATTGGCGCCAGCAGGCAAATGATTTTTAAGGATCAAAAAAGAAATTTGAAAAAAATTATGGTCTTTGAATACACAATGAAGCCTGAAATATGTATTCTCAAGAAAAACAAAAGAAGGATAATTAAATCATGATAAAATTATTTTTCGTAGTTAAAATGACTAAAAAAGTTTAAAATCGTTACCACAAAAATAAACAATAATTATATATTGAAAATAAAAATGGGAAGGGGTTATTGGCGCCCGCAGGCAAATGATTTTTAAGGATCAAAAAAGAAATTTGGAAAAAATTATGGTCTTTGAATACACAATGAAGCCTGAAATATGTATTCTCAAGAAAAACAAAAGAAGGATAATTAAATCATGATCAAATTATGTTTTTAAGTGGCAAGTGCCTAATAAAGTTTAAAACCGTGACCACAAAAATAAACAATAACTATATATTGAAAATAAAAATGGGAAGGAGTTATTGGCGCCCGCAGGCAAATGATTTTAACGGATCAAAAAAGAAATTTGGAAAAAATTATGGTCTTTGAATACACAATGAAGACTGCACTATGTATTCTCAAGAAAAACAAAAGAAGGATAATTAAATCATGATAAAATTATTTTTCGTAGATAAAAATGACTAAAAAAGTTTAAAATTGTGTCCACAAAAATAAATTAGAGCTATATATTAACATAAAAATTGAAAGGGGGTATTGGCGCCAGCAGGCAAATGATTTTTAAGGATCAAAAAAGAAATTTGAAAAAAATTATGGTCTTTGAATACACAATGAAGACTGCACTATATATTCTCAAGAAAAACAAAAGAAGGATAATTAAATAATGATAAAATTATTTTTCGTAGTTGAAAATGACTAAAAAAGTTTAAAATTGTGTCCACAAAAATAAATTAGAGCTATATATTAACATAAAAATTGAAAGGGAGTATTGGCGCCCGCATGCAAATGATTTTTAAGGATCAAAAAAGAAATTTGAAAAATATTATGGTATTAGAATACACAATGAAGACTGCAATATGTATTCTCAAGAAAAACAAAAGAAGGATATTTAAATCATGATAAAATTATTTTTCGTAGTTAAAATGACTAAAAAAGTTTAAAATCGTGACCACAAAAATAAACAATAACTATATATTGAAAATAAAAATGGGAAGGGGTTATTGGCGCCCGCAGGCAAATGATTTTTTAAGGATCAAAAAAGAAGTTTGGAAAAAATTATGGTCTTTGAATACACAATGAAGCCTGAAATATGTATTCTCAAGAAAAACAAAAGAAGGATAATTAAATCATGATCAAATTATGTTTTTAAGTGGCAAGTGCCTAATAAAGTTTAAAACCGTGACCACAAAAATAAACAATAACTATATATTGAAAATAAAAATTGAAAGGGGGTATTGGCGCCCACAGGCATATGATTTAAAAGGATCAAAAAAGAAATTTGGATAAAATTATGGTATTAGAATACACAATGAAGACTGCAATATGTATTCTCAAGAAAAACAAAAGAAGGATAATTAAATCATGATAAAATAATGTTTCGTTGTTGAAAAAAGCTAATAAAGTTTAAAATTGTGTTGACAAGATTAAATTAGAGCTATATATAGAACATAAAAATTGAAAGGGGGTATTGTCGCCCGCAGGCAAATGATTTTCAAGAATCAATAAATAAATTTGGAAAAAATTATGGTATTAGAATACACAATGAAGACTGCAATATGTATTCTCAAGAAAAACAAAAGAAGGATATTTAAATCATGATAAAATTATTTTTCGTAGTTAAAATGACTAAAAAAGTTTAAAATCGTGACCACAAAAATAAACAATAACTATATATTAACATAAAAATTGAAAGGGGGTATTGGCGCCCGCAGGCAAATGATTTTTAAGGATCAAAAAAGAAATTTGAAAAAAATTATGGTATTAGAATACACAATGAAGACTGCAATATGTATTCTCAAGAAAAACAAAAGAAGGATAATTAAATCATGATAAAAGTATTTTTCGTAGTTGAAAATGACTAAAAAAGTTTAAAATTGTGTCCACAAAAATAAATAAGATCTATATAATAACATAAAAATTGAAAGGGGATATTGGCGCCCGCAGGCAAATGATTTTTAAGGTTCAAAAAAGAAATTTGAAAAAAATTATGGTCTTTGAATACACAATGAAGACTGCACTATGTATTCTCAAGAAAAACAAAAGAAGGATAATTAAATCATGATAAAATTATTTTTCGTAGATGAAAATGACTAAAAAAGTTTAAAATTGTGTCCACAAAAATAAATTAGAGCTATATATTAACATAAAAATTGAAAGGGAGTATTGGCGCCCGCAGGCAAATGATTTTTAAGGATCAAAAAAGAAATTTGAAAAAAATTATGGTATTAGAATACACAATGAAGACTGCAATATGTATTCTCAAGAAAAACAAAAGAAGGATATTTAAATCATGATAAAATTATTTTTCGTAGTTAAAATGACTAAAAAAGTTTAAAATCGTGACCACAAAAATAAACAATAACTATATATTGAAAATAAAAATGGGAAGGGGTTATTGGCGCCCGCAGGCAAATGATTTTTTAAGGATCAAAAAAGAAGTTTGGAAAAAATTATGGTCTTTGAATACACAATGAAGCCTGAAATATGTATTCTCAAGAAAAACAAAAGAAGGATAATTAAATCATGATCAAATTATGTTTTTAAGTGGCAAGTGCCTAATAAAGTTTAAAACCGTGACCACAAAAATAAACAATAACTATATATTGAAAATAAAAATGGGAAGGAGTTATTGGCGCCCGCAGGCAAATGATTTTAACGGATCAAAAAAGAAATTTGGAGAAAATTATGGTCTTTGAATACACAATGAAGACTGCACTATGTATTCTCAAGAAAAACAAAAGAAGGATAATTAAATCATGATAAAATTATTTTTCGTAGTTGAAAATGACTAAAAAAGTTTAAAATTGTGTCCACAAAAATAAATTAGAGCTATATATTAACATAAAAATTGAAAGGGGGTATTGGCGCCCGCAGGCAAATGATTTTTAAGGATCAAAAAAGAAATTTGAAAAAAATTATGGTATTAGAATACACAATGAAGACTGCAATATGTATTCTCAAGAAAAACAAAAGAAGGATAATTAAATCATGATAAAAGTATGTTTCGTAGTTGAAAAAGGCTAATAAAGTTTAAAATTGTGTCCACAAAAATAAATAAGATCTATATAATAACATAAAAATTGAAAGGGGATATTGGCGCCCGCAGGCAAAAGATTTTTTAAGGATCAAAAAAGAAGTTTGGAAAAAATTATGGTCTTTGAATACACAATGAAGCCTGAAATATGTATTCTCAAGAAAAACAAAAGAAGGATAATTAAATCATGATCAAATTATGTTTTTAAGTGGCAAGTGCCTAATAAAGTTTAAAACCGTGACCACAAAAATAAACAATAACTATATATTGAAAATAAAAATGGGAAGGAGTTATTGGCGCCCGCAGGCAAATGATTTTAACGGATCAAAAAAGAATTTTGGAAAAAATTATGGTCTTTGAATACACAATGAAGACTGCAATATGTATTCTCAAGAAAAACAAAAGAAGGATAATTAAATAATGATAAAATTATTTTTCGTAGTTGAAAATGACTAAAAAAGTTTAAAATTGTGTCCACAAAAATAAATTAGAGCTATATATTAACATAAAAATTGAAAGGGAGTATTGGCGCCCGCATGCAAATGATTTTTAAGGATCAAAAAAGAAATTTGAAAAATATTATGGTATTAGAATACACAATGAAGACTGCAATATGTATTCTCAAGAAAAACAAAAGAAGGATATTTAAATCATGATAAAATTATTTTTCGTAGTTAAAATGACTAAAAAAGTTTAAAATCGTGACCACAAAAATAAACAATAACTATATATTGAAAATAAAAATGGGAAGGGGTTATTGGCGCCCGCAGGCAAATGATTTTTAAGGATCAAAAAAGAAATTTGGAAAAAATTATGGTCTTTGAATACACAATGAAGCCTGAAATATGTATTCTCAAGAAAAACAAAAGAAGGATAATTAAATCATGATCAAATTATGTTTTTAAGTGGCAAGTGCCTAATAAAGTTTAAAACCGTGACCACAAAAATAAACAATAACTATATATTGAAAATTAAAATGGGTAGGATTTATTGCCGCCCGCAGGCAAATGATTTTTTAAGGATCAAAAAAGAAGTTTGGAAAAAATTATGGTCTTTGAATACACAATGAAGACTGCACTATGTATTCTCAAGAAAAACAAAAGAAGGATATTTAAATCATGATAAAATTATTTTTCGTAGTTAAAATGACTAAAAAAGTTTAAAATCGTGACCACAAAAATAAACAATAACTATATATTGAAAATAAAAATGGGAAGGAGTTATTGCCGCCCGCAGGCAAATGATTTTTAAGGATCAAAAAAGAAATTTGAAAAAAATTATGGTATTAGAATACACAATGAAGACTGCAATATGTATTCTCAAGAAAAACAAAAGAAGGATATTTAAATCATGATAAAATTATTTTTCGTAGTTAAAATGACTAAAAAAGTTTAAAATCGTGACCACAAAAATAAACAATAACTATATATTGAAAATAAAAATGGGAAGGAGTTATTGGCGCCCGCATGCAAATGATTTTTAAGGATCAAAAAAGAAATTTGAAAAATATTATGGTATTAGAATACACAATGAAGACTGCAATATGTATTCTCAAGAAAAACAAAAGAAGGATATTTAAATCATGATAAAATTATTTTTCGTAGTTAAAATGACTAAAAAAGTTTAAAATCGTGACCACAAAAATAAACAATAACTATATATTGAAAATAAAAATGGGAAGGGGTTATTGGCGCCCGCAGGCAAATGATTTTTAAGGATCAAAAAAGAAATTTGGAAAAAATTATGGTCTTTGAATACACAATGAAGCCTGAAATATGTATTCTCAAGAAAAACAAAAGAAGGATAATTAAATCATGATCAAATTATGTTTTTAAGTGGCAAGTGCCTAATAAAGTTTAAAACCGTGACCACAAAAATAAACAATAACTATATATTGAAAATTAAAATGGGTAGGATTTATTGCCGCCCGCAGGCAAATGATTTTTTAAGGATCAAAAAAGAAGTTTGGAAAAAATTATGGTCTTTGAATACACAATGAAGACTGCACTATGTATTCTCAAGAAAAACAAAAGAAGGATAATTAAATCATGATAAAAGTATGTTTCGTAGTTGAAAAAGGCTAATAAAGTTTAAAATTGTGTCCACAAAAATAAATTAGAGCTATATATTAACATAAATATTGAAAGGGGGTATTGGTGCCAGCAGGCAAATGATTTTTAAGGATCAAAAAAGAAATTTGAAAAAAATTATGGTCTTTGAATACACAATGAAGACTGCACTATATATTCTCAAGAAAAACAAAAGAAGGATAATTAAATAATGATAAAATTATTTTTCGTAGTTGAAAATGACTAAAAAAGTTTAAAATTGTGTCCACAAAAATAAATTAGAGCTATATATTAACATAAAAATTGAAAGGGAGTATTGGCGCCCGCAGGCAAATGATTTTTAAGGATCAAAAAAGAAATTTGAAAAAAATTATGGTATTAGAATACACAATGAAGACTGCAATATGTATTCTCAAGAAAAACAAAAGAAGGATATTTAAATCATGATAAAATTATTTTTCGTAGTTAAAATGACTAAAAAAGTTTAAAATCGTGACCACAAAAATAAACAATAACTATATATTGAAAATAAAAATGGGAAGGAGTTATTGCCGCCCGCAGGCAAATGATTTTTTAAGGATCAAAAAAGAAGTTTGGAAAAAATTATGGTCTTTGAATACACAATGAAGACTGCACTATATATTCTCAAGAAAAACAAAAGAAGGATAATTAAATCATGATAAAATTATTTTTCGTAGTTGAAAATGACTAAAAAAGTTTAAAATTGTGTCCACAAAAATAAATTAGAGCTATATATTAACATAAAAATTGAAAGGGGGTATTGGCGCCCGCAGGCAAATGATTTTTAAGGATCAAAAAAGAAATTTGAAAAAAATTATGGTCTTTGAATACACAATGAAGCCTGAAATATGTATTCTCAAGAAAAACAAAAGAAGGATAATTAAATCATGATCAAATTATGTTTTTAAGTGGCAAGTGCCTAATAAAGTTTAAAACCGTGACCACAAAAATAAACAATAACTATATATTGAAAATAAAAATGGGAAGGAGTTATTGCCGCCCGTAGCAAATGATTTTAACGGATCAAAAAAGAAATTTGGAAAAAATTATGGTCTTTGAATACACAATGAAGACTGCACTATGTATTATCAAGAAAAACAAAAGAAGGATAATTAAATCATGATAAAATTATTTTTCGTAGATGAAAATGACTAAAAAAGTTTAAAATTGTGTCCACAAAAATAAATTAGAGCTATATATTAACATAAAAATTGAAAGGGGGTATTGGCGCCCGCAGGCAAATGATTTTTAAGGATCAAAAAAGAAATTTGAAAAAAATTATGGTCTTTGAATACACAATGAAGACTGCACTATGTATTATCAAGAAAAACAAAAGAAGGATAATAATTAAATCATGATAAAATTATTTTTCGTAGTTGAAAATGACTAAAAAAGTTTAAAATTGTGTCCACAAAAATAAATTAGAGCTATATATTAACATAAAAATTGAAAGGGGGTATTGGCGCCCGCAGGCAAATGATTTTTAAGGATCAAAAAAGAAATTTGATAAAAATTATGGTATTAGAATACACAATGAAGACTGCAATATGTATTCTCAAGAAAAACAAAAGAAGGATATTTAAATCATGATAAAATTATTTTTCGTAGTTAAAATGACTAAAAAAGTTTAAAATCGTGACCACAAAAATAAACAATAACTATATATTGAAAATAAAAATGGGAAGGGGTTATTGGCGCCCGCAGGCAAATGATTTTTAAGGATCAAAAAAGAAATTTGGAAAAAATTATGGTATTAGAATACACAATGAAGCCTGAAATATGTATTCTCAAGAAAAACAAAAGAAGGATAATTAAATCATGATCAAATTATGTTTTTAAGTGGCAAGTGCCTAATAAAGTTTAAAATCGTGACCACAAAAATAAACAATAACTATATATTGAAAATAAAAATGGGAAGGAGTTATTGGCGCCCGCAGGCAAATGATTTTAACGGATCAAAAAAGAAATTTGGAGAAAATTATGGTCTTTGAATACACAATGAAGACTGCACTATGTATTCTCAAGAAAAACAAAAGAAGGATAATTAAATCATGATAAAATTATTTTTCGTAGTTGAAAATGACTAAAAAAGTTTAAAATTGTGTCCACAAAAATAAACAATAACTATATTTTGAACATAAAAATTGAAAGGGGGTATTGGCGCCCGCAGGCAAATTATGTTTAAGGATCAAAAAAGAAATTTGGAAAAAATTATAGTCATTGAATACACAATGAAGACTGCGCTATGTATTCTCAAGAAAAACAAAAGAAGGATAATTGTATCATGATAAAATAATGTTTCGTAGTTGAAAAAAGCTAATAAAGTTTAAAATTGTGTTCACAAGATTAAATCAGAGCTATATATTGAACATAAAAATTGAAAGGGGGTATTGTCGCCCGCAGGCAAATGATTTTCAAGAATCAAAAAAGAAATTTGAAAAAAATTATGGTATTAGAACACACAATGAAGACTGCAATATGTATTCTCAAGAAAAATAAAAGAAGGATAATTAAATCATGATAAAATTATTTTTTGTAGTTGAAAATGACTAAAAAAGTTTTAAATTGTGTCCACATAAATAAACAATAACTATATATTGAAAATAAAAATGGGAAGGGGTTATTGGTGCCCACAGGCAAATCATTTTTAAGGATCAAAAAAGAAATTTGGAAAAAATTATGGTATTAGAATACACAATGAAGACTGCAATATGTATACTCATGAAAAACAAAAGAAAGATAGTTAAATCATGATAAAATTATAATTTTTAGTGGCAAGTGGCTTATAAAAATTAAAAATTGTGTCCACAAAAATAAACAATAACTATATATTGAAAATAAAAATTGAAAGGGGGTATTAGCGCCCGCAGGCAATTGATTTTTAAGGATCAAAACAGAAATTTGGAAAAAATTATGGTATTTGAATACACAATGAAGACTGCTTTATGTATTTTCAACAAAAACAAAAGAAGGATTAATTATTAGTTTATAATAATTATATAAATAATATATATATATTTATATATAAATAATAATTAAATATTATTAATTAATAAAATTATGTTTTTTATTGGCAAGTGACTATTAAAGTTTGACAATTGTGAACACAAGAATAAACTAGATTTTCATATAGTTTTTTGAACAAATTATGATCAGAGGACGCATTATTTACTGTGATTGATATTATTTCATTTGAAATACTGGTATAATACTAATAACCGTAGGTCTTTAAAACCGTGATCAAAATTATGTCAATATTAATCAGGTATATATAATATTTTAAGTATTAAGTATTCATTATAAAAGTTATAAATAAAGTATATAAAATTCACTAATATATAAGTTTAATATTATATTTTAGTATAAATGTAGTATTAATATTTTCCTCGTTAATTTTTAAATATTTTTCAATGTTATGTTGACAATTTCGAATACCTTGTTAGTTAGTAAGAAAAGATCTATGCAAAGGTCACGACCAGTGATAATAGTCATCTACCATCACTTGAGCTCAACTTACCATGGTGTATAGGTACCTAACCTAAACTAACCTTCTGAAGACTTATGTAGTTAACCATTTACTTGTCCGCGGGGAAGGCAGTGCAGTAGCCAGGGTTAGGATTTGAGGAGGGAACAAGTGTATACAGTACTATACACCTAATACCCTTCGGGAAGGCTGACTACGACACTGGGTTTAATATGTATCAATCTAAATTATCGTAGAAATTTTTTGGGTTTTTGGGTAACGCGTGACAAACGGATGGTTAACTAGGACGCTTTGAATAAAAAGATCCTTAGTTGATTTCCGATATAAGTGTTTACTTATCAAGTTGTTCTATTGATTGTTAACCTCTTAGAAATAGCTCTTATTATTTAGATGTTGAGCCTCTTGAAATATTTTTCTCCCTACTAGATTTTTAGGACTTCGATGCAACTGCTTATTAGATAATATATTACCTATGGATAGAGCCATACCCATTTTTTTATGTACATAACTTTAAGCACATATTTATATGACAACCAGTGTCTGGCGGCGATCAGTGCATAAATGAGTTAACGTGAGGGGAACTGTTGTTAACACATCCATAGTACATTCTATCAAGTCCTAATCAAATATTGCCATCTAAACTCGCAAATATGATTGGATGTAAATTGTACAAGTAATTACTAATAATTATTAAGATTTATGTGTTTATATTGTCTCCGACTTACAAAAGTCCTGTTGAAGAGAATGAGAGTGCGACATCCTCATTAAAGCAAAACAACTTTTGTAATATTATTACATAAATGGTGTAATATCTAAATTATTTCCCCTTCCAACACACCAAAATTATAGTTATCATGCTTTTCAGAACCCAAAAACGTCGGGTGGTACCATAATGGAAATTTTATTTTTATTTTTATATGGTACCTAATAAAAACGACCCAAGACACCAGAAATTGAATTATTACGATTTTGAATATTTTTTAAATGAAACGATCTAAAAAAATGTTTACACAATCTTTTCCACAATAAAATATTATTATTTATTATTTCAACATAACATTTTGCTGTGTGATTGGTAATCTTTACATCATAGTGTCTGTACATTTTTTGTGACAAAGATCAAGTGTCCAGAAGAAAATTTAATCATCTAAAATATCTCAAATTACATACTTATTGTTAATTATTATTATTAAAAAGTTATAGTATGAAGTATAATATCTCATATAGACTTAAACAATTTGTTTCTTATTATTTTTATTATTACATAATATACTTTTTTTTCGGCAATTATATATCCATATTGCGTGTGTTTGTTTAGAAACATGTGAGTATGTGGGGTAAGGATTCGTCACTAAGAACCCAGGTGGTCACCCATCCAGGAGCTAGTGACGCCAGGCGATGTTTGACCACGGCAAACCACCGCGCCACACCATACCCCAAAATACAGTATACGACTAGTGTGCAGTGCATATACCAGGCCAGAGGCAATTTTTTTGTTTTCATGATATCAACTGCCTAACCTGATTTTACTGTTTGGTTTTAAACACATGTAAATAAGACGAGGATTCGTCACTAAGAACCCAGGTGGTTGCCCATCCGGGAGCTAGCGACGACAGTCGATGTGTTGACCTTTAGGTCAAAATTTACTTTTTTAACATATAGAAACCATATCTATTATATGAGATAATTATTACTTGTACGTCTATTTTTCAGTTCAAGAATGTTTTTTTATTTTTATAGCTAATAATAACAACAACACGTATCTCACTTAAAATATTGAATACCTAGGTAATAAATACATACGTTAACAACAAAATTTTTTTTTTTCTAAAATCTTAAATTTTAAAATTCCATTAGACTAGTCGAAAAAGTATACGATTAACACTAGTATAGATTTCAACACTCAACTAAAATAATACTTTAAAAATGATTGTATTTCTCAGAAAAATTACTTATCACCAGATCTTATTTCTTCTTTCCATCATTAGAGATTTGGATTAATTTTAAAAAAACTAGTAATATAAGTTGCTTTCAATTTCATAATGAAATTCTTTTAACTCTTAACCACCTTCAAAAGTTGTTTTTCTTTTATCTGGACAAATTACTATTACAAATTTTTATTTTAAAACATTTTATGTTTTCTAGAGCAAAGACTTTTTATGCATTTTATATATTTTTTCTTTTTTGTAAGCTTTATTGTATGCTTATTTCTAGGTTAATAGTAGTATACACCATATTTAAAAACTTATGTGATAAAATTCTAAATGTTTTAAGTGCACCTTTTGATAGTTTATCGAAAATCAAGCACTTAAGTAAATATTTTTATGGATCAAAATATAATTATATTAAATATGAAAGAAAAATGAAATTTTTACTAGCACTTTAATTTTTTTTTTTTAATACATACAATATACAATTTTTAATATATACAATATATCATGTGTCTCAAATAACAGGGTACACTTTATTGCTCATTAACCTGTAAATATCTTTAATTCTGTTTGTTGGGCATCAAACTAGACAAATCAATCATAAAATCCTATATGACTTAAAATTCTGATAAGTCATGTATTTCTTCATTATTTTTAAATGGAAATCTCTATTTTAAATATCGTTTTTGGATATCATGAAATTCTCATACAAGGAAGGGCTATATCAAATAAAATTAAATATATAGACAAAGCGTTGAATAATAATAATTAAAATAATATAATCCAAAGAAGATTAATACATTTTTTATAAAAGAATTAAACACATAGTCGTTTAGATTCAAATAAAATTAAGATTATAGTCCAAACGATGACTAATAATAAATAAAACATAATCCAAAGCAGATTATCGGGAATATAATTCATAGCTGACTTTTAACAAATAATTCTGATTTAAATACAAAAGAAAAAAAATAATGATAAAAAAATAAATGTCCAGAGATAACAACAACGATCAAATAACTGAAACAAACAACAAAGTTTAACTAACATAAGTGTTCATAATCATGGACAAAATTAATTTTTCAATAATATCAAACAAATGTTTCTTTTTCAAAAATAATATCGAACTATAAGATTTCACCTTTGATATATCACATGAAAATGGTAAAGAAAACAGAGTATCAGACGGGCTATAATACAATAACATATATACAAACGATAAAAACATTGGAATCGACAAATCACTTAATTAGGTACGAATGAACGACATAAATCCATCGAATTCTAAAGATCAATTTTGCTTTTACAACAAAAGCGATTAATGAACCCAAAGAAAATATAAATAAAAATATATTAAGGAAATCACGACAATTTGTCATAATAAATAACATATTATATTATCAACGATGCACACCATATTCAGTGTTAGGACTTATCTAGATAAATTATCCAGATAATAATTATTTTATCTTTTATCTTATCTAGATAAATAAATATAAGTTATCTAAGTATTTATTTTAGATAAATATTTGACTTATCTAGATAAATTTAAAAGATACATTTTTTAGTGAAAATTAGATAGATCTGTACCAAAAATATTATTAACTATGTGAATTTTGTTTTTGGTCCACTCGACAACTTCTTCAGCAGGGTGACTTCCCAAATTTTTATTTATACTTTGTTACTCCTTAGAGTCCCTTGGATCTTATTGGTTCCTTATGGCTTATATAATTATATGTGTTGAAGTTAATGTTTGGTGATACACATCATGATATAATAAGTTAAGTCGAAAATAAACATATTATATAGGCATGTACTACTTACATGACATTATATATGTTTTTTTTAATTAGTTGTTTTAATTTTAATTTCTATAATTATCTGTTATTTATCTGGATAAAATATTTTTATCTTTTATCTTTTTGTTAGATGAATTAAATTTGTTTATCTTTTATCTGTATCTTAGATAAAATTTAGTGTTGTTATCTTTATCTTTATCCAGATGATTTTTTTGTTATCTGTTCCTAACACTGACCATATTATACCAATTATAGCATTTTTTTTTTCCTAATGCATGATTTTGAACCTTATTTTCTAATAGATATTATACTAATACCAGAAAAAGCATTCCTTACAACATATAAAAATTATTAAAGGAACTAAACGAAATAAGGAATGAAATTCCACATATATTTAAAAAATGGCATAAATTAAACGAAAAAATTATTTAGACAAAAGTCACGGAATAGTGAGCTTTAGTCCAGGTGACCAAGAATTAATAAAATTTCCATTTTCACAAATAGGCAAAACGCCTAAATTAGCACAAAAATACAGAGGCCAATTTAAAGTAATTTAAAAATAATAAATAAATATCAGAATTAAATTATAAAGTAAAATTAATCTTCAATAAAAAACTAACTGAAAACATCATTCATGTTAGAAGAGTAAAATCATATTATTATAAGTTAACCATACAACAAAAATACAAATTTAACATAATAACCAATTAAAATGTCATAATTTGCAGATTTCTACAAGACTATAGAGGTACCTAAAAATATTACTAATTATCTAATTACAAATCAATGTTCAAAAACAATAAAATAAAAATAAAAATTTTAATTTATAAAAATAAATAAATGTAAGCTACAAGAAATTAAATGGATTATCCATTCAGATTCCAGATCATAATCATGAAATCCTTATACAAGGAAGGGCTCATCTGATCATACTAAACCACCACAAAAACAAAGTTCTAATTTTCAATAATTTACCAAATGAATAATGTCATTGAACACTATTGCCATAATCAAGCAAATATTCCAAAAGTCTAAAGAAAAAGACAACAAAACAACAAATAAGAATAATACATTAGAGATTCTAATATCCAATCTCATACATATTAAGTAGGTACTTCATAAAAGACGTTCGATATTCTACTACCTACATACCTACAAGTTATCAAGAGAAGACATTTCTACGATAAATAATTATGCCAGGAAATGGTAGATGCTAACTTCATAATAAATATAGACAACAATAACAACATATACAAATATTAAAAGGCATCTTCACAAATCTTAATCAATTTATCTCGCATATACAGCATGGAAATGAATTTTAAAAAAACAAACACTAAAGATAATAAATTTAAAGAAGACGTAACATTTCAACATTCAATCACAACAACAAAATGCCTTGATAAAACCAAAATCAAAAACATTCAATGAAACATCACCATACTAAACATAGGACTTAAAATATCCCTACTATACCAAACTTTTGATTAGAGTATCAAAATATTAGCAAAACATTTTACTAATCTAACACAATGTCTCATTAATAAACAACATAACAATATATTCAAAAAAAAAAAATACTCATGAGAAACAAAAAGTAGAAGTCTACGCCAATCACAAAAACAACAAAACCAAGTTGTATGGATACCACTAAAATATTTGAGTTAAAAGAATTTTAAGTCATATAGGAATTTATGATTGATTACAGGGTATAATTAAAGGGTAATGAGTGATAAAGTGTACCTACCCTGTTTTGTGGGACACACGGTTTATATATATATATATAAACATATGATAAAATGCATAAAATATTTAATTAAGTAATTTTTATAGTGTAATAAAGGAATGTAATTTTTTTTAAGGCATATTTAACTGCATATATTTGATGAATTATTAGTAAGTACATAAAAGTCCCAGCTCTACAGTTATTAATTATAACTTTTACTTCCAATCATGCCTACTTTCAATTTTATTTTTATAATTACAATCATAGTACAATCTTGTAAAGTAATATCAAACAAAAGTATTCAAATATTTTATTTTGAAATTGAAGTCCTAAGATGAATATTTTGAGAATGAGAATTTATAATATTTAAATTTTTTACTTATCAAGCCACAACAACTCTAATACTTTTTTTTATTGAGCATTTCAATTAATACTTTTCATAATAAGACTATTAACTATAATATGTTTAATGAAATTGTAAATTTGTATATAAAAATAAAATTTGTTATTTTAAAGATAATATTCATTTGATTGATGTGATATTTTAACAAAATATGTAATGACAAAGTCATACTTTTTACAAGACTTATAATAATATAAACAATCAACAATCAAGCGCTTTTTTGACTTGATAACACTTAAGAGGATGTCAGTGCATTTCTTTTTTTTCTCTCTGACCCACGCACAACATAGCAAATATTACGTTCACTATAATCATAATAATTTCTAAAATTAGAGTGAAATGACCTCTTTTAAAATTTTAAGATACTTATGATTAGTACCTAAAGCATCTTATAGGCTATATTTGAAGCGAGTTATAAATACTTTAAAATACTCATAACTCACTTAATAATAATTTAAGTATAATAAGCCTATGATATGCCCTAGATAAAAATCTAACCATTCATTTTTCTCTATTTTTAGAAATTATTAAGATTATTGTGAACAGAAAATTTGATATATTGCGCATGAGTCGGAGAAAAAAAATCCCACTGACATCCTCTTAATCGGCCTAACCAACCTCTCTTTTTATTCTATCCCATAAGTCGAAGGTTGTAAACCTTACCTAACTTGGTAGTATCACTCAAAGGGTCGAGTGACCTTTGCAATTTAAGATCCTTTCCTACATATTCAGAATTGTCAACATAACTATTCTACCTAACTATTCCCCTTCCCCCCACCTAACCTAATCCTCTCTCTCTGCCACTACCCCTCTTTCTTCCTATCCCTATCACGCCCTCCCCTTCACCTATCTCACTGTCTCTCACAACCTCTCACAATTCTCTGTCGTTTTTTTTCTGTTCCCCCACCTAACCTTATCATCTCCCTTTGACACTACTTCTCTCTCACCCTATCACTTTCACACCATCCCCCTCACCTATCTCTCTCACACTCACTCGTCTGACATTCTCCCTCTACCCACTTTTCTCACACATTCACCCTCTCATTCACTTTATCTCCTTATCCTACATCCTATCTACCTCTCTCACTCCCTCTCAAATTATCATTCTCTCGCCCTCTCTTTACAAGTCACTATAGTACCTACCTTACCTAACCTAACCTAATCTAACCTTACCTCACACTATCTATCTATCTTTCTCTCGATTTTTCTTCTGCTTCTCTACCATCTCTCTACACTACTTCTCACTATCTCTCACTCTCTCTCTCTCTCTCTCTCTCTCTCTCTCTCTCTCTCTCTCTCTACACTACTTCTCACTATCTCTCACTCTCTCTCTCTCTCTCTCTCTCTCTCTCTCTCTCTCTCTCTCTCTCCACCCTATCTCTTTATCCTTCTCTGCCCCCACTCTCACACTCCCAGTCCCTATAGTACCTACAGGTCATCGTACCTGATAATTGGTGAAAATATTTAAATATCATTGAGGAAATTATTAGAAAAAAAAATTTTTAAATATTATACCTGACCAATTTCCTAATTTTTATCATGATTTTATTGATAACTTGAATAGTGTTATACCAAGTGGTTACAAAACGAATAATTTAAAAATTGAAAGTAATCTATCCCCTGATCAATTAATAAATTAATAAAATAAAAATAAACCTACTGAAAAATAGAAATTACTCACCCAATACCTGAATTTACTATAAAACTTCATCTTCGAAACATTGTTAATACATTTCACACAGGCTTCACAACGAATATGATATTTAGTTGGCAAATCTTCACTGACGAATACCATCTCTGAAATTTCAATAAAATATTCAACAATATTTTCTGACCTATTCATTTTAGATTCTGAACGATGTGATGAATGTATTGATTTTACAATATGTTTTTTTTTTTGTGTGTGTGTCTGTACAGCATAACTAGTCGAAATAATGCTTCGATTTCAAACTTTGGGGGTGGTTTCCGATGTAAAAGTGAATATCCTTGGTGCATTATAGAGGTCAAAAGTAAACATTTTCTAACAGTTTTCAAAAAAAATCGAGAAAAACAAAAAAAAAAGTGACAGAAAAACGGGAATTTTTACGCAAACCCAGTTTTCGACCAAATCGATTTTTTTATATGGTTTTAATTCAAAAACTAATCACTGTAAATACTTGAAATTTTCACCGAATGTTTATGGTGGTGATATCTATATACAATTTAATTTTCAAAAAATTTTGACTTTTTTTGAGTTATTTATAGACAACTGAAATTTTCAATTTTTTTGGCTCTATCAAAATACTTGAAAATTTAATACAAAGTTTCTCATAAGTTATTATTATAGTAATTTAAATTTATAAGAATACATATGCACAATTTTTTTTATAAGCTTATATAGTTCAAATTTTTACGAAATCTGTCGAAAACGCGAAAAGTCGCAAGTAATTTTGAAGTTGAAAAATCATAAAAATTTTGTGTTTATAACACTAAGGATTAAAAATACAATACTAAGTTTTCCGTAAGTTTTCCTTCAAGTAGCTATATAGAAAACTCGAAGCATTATTATAGGAAAAATTTTAAGTGCGTTTGAATTTTAAATTTTTACGAAATAGCGTAACGATAACGATTTATCCTCAAACCAGGTATAGAATATATGACAATATCTAAATATAATATATCCTAGGCTGACAAATCATCTCCGTTCAGAATCGTTAATATATAGCTAAACAATCCGTTTAATGTTATTATGTGTTTTGATTATTTTATTCAAGAACTTATTAATTTTATATGGCTATAAAAACATTATACCTACTGTATGGCTACTAAAACTCTAGTACCGATTCATTTTTATTTTAATAATTTTTTATACAAACTTTAATTATTATTGCGTATTATAGTTTGTTTAATTATTTTATTTCAAGAATTCATGAATATCATAATTATTATTCTATATTAATTTTTGAAAGATTGAATTTTAGAAAATGAATAAAAATTCGATTGCAATAAATTAGAGTTTGGTTATTTAACTAACCTTACGTAACTTCATAATAAATAATAACTGTACAATATGGAAGAAAATAATAACTCCTGTGTGTATGTATTAGGTAGATACACTATTTTAACAGATATTTATTACATGTATGATAACTAAGTTATAATATATTTTTCATAACCGCTTAGTTCACCACTCAGTGATCAATTCTTTTAGTCTTTAGGTCATAGGGCTTTATAGGTGTATCTACAATGTAATAACTAAGTACCTATGATATTAGATATAAGATAAAGAATAAAGTTTGTAAATAACTATAAATATCTATAATATACATAATTTATCGAAATAAAATATATTTTATTCTAAATTCCTGACTTCTAACGTTGGATTTCGAACAAATTACCATTTACGAATTAAAATATTGATCCCTATGAGTTTTGGAGACTGGAGTTATCAGTTAAAACGGATATTACAATAAACTAACTAAACAAAAATTGAAAAATGTCGATTACAAACACATACCTAGGTTATAATTATGAAATTATAATTATTATACGTCTGGCAACTTGAAAAACGACGCAGCGCGTTTATATTATTCGATCTCGCGTATTTCTTAATTTCGCGTTTAGAAATAAAATATGCGTCAACGATACTCGGAACTTGGGAATATATTTTTATATTTTTCGTGACGTTAAATATTTATTTAAAGCCTAACATAAGATTCAAGCCTCAAAAGAATATGAAAATAAACTTACCTCAAACATCGACTCTTTTTCGGGATTTTGGTGAAATCCGAGACCATGTATGGGTGGGTCACTCCGGTACCGACGTAAGAACGCATCACATACTTAATTGAAGTCTGAAAATATTATTAATTATGAAATTAAAATTATACGGAATACAGAATATTTTTAGTTCATGTTTGCTCTAGTGCTCATTGAAATTATAATTTTAGAATCTTTAATCGACTGCCAGTTCTGATTCTGAAAAGACAATTGCCACAGATTATATTGTGTTATGCTAATAGGATAAATCCAAAGATACCTATGTAATATTTCAATAAAACTTATTTTACCAAGGAGGTTCACGTTTATGAATAATTTTCAGTTAAATAATTAAATTTGATATAAAAATAAACAAAAAATATTTGTAATTTTAAATTTAAATTATAATATAATATATTATTTTTCTTAGCCCATTTTTGTTTGATTATTGATTACGATCATGCTTCTTTTATGCATTACAGGTATTATATATCTAAAATAATCCAATTAATGTTTGATTTTTATCTTCCCTACCTAGTTATAATGTGTTAATTTATGTTTTAAATATTTTATTCAAGATCTTATTATTTCTTCACTAGTTCACTAACCAACCACAACAAGTTATCTACTAGAACTCGCGCAAGGATACCTACCGGTTCGTTTTTATTTTAATAACGTAAAGATTAATTATAATTACTTGTATTAATGTTTATTTATTTTACTTCGATAATTTAAAAATATTATTCCAATTTATTATTTATTAATTTTTGATATATTGTGTTTTTTTTTAGAAAATAAATAGTAAATGCAATTTTAATAAATTATTGAATTAGGTACCTACGTAAAATATAAAATAACCTATTCATGAAAAAAACCTAGACATAATAAATGTTTTAATAAAAACAAAATTGTTCAATCGTATATATAAAAAAAATGTTTTATCCTAATTAAATAACTTACCATTGTATCAGTACCTACATATTATATTATATCATTGTAGTAAATAAGTGTAACTAATGGTCTTTGTTGTCGATGTGAATATATTCAATAAAAAAAAAAATATATATATATATATATATAATATTATAAAATTGTTTACCTATAAATATGTAAAAATTTAATTTAATTTTAAATGGTTTAACTTTTAAGCAATATGAATTATAAATATAATGTATAAATAGGTAATAATATATTAATCTATGTCAGTTGTCGGCTTATTGTATATATTTTATATAATATTATATACCCTAATAAATACCGAATGTAATTCATTCTATTGATCTATTAATTAATCTATTAATTCTATTAATTAGGTATTAATTAATACCTACTTGGCAGCTACACAGTTGTAATTTTTTACAAGCTATATTATTATAATATTGTTTAGACAATTTACCATTGAAAACCACGCATGACACATTCAAACAAATCAAATTAAAGTTCACAAAATTTCATTGAGCTAGTAGGTACCAATGGAAACTTAGTGTTATAAAATAACTGACTCTAATAGCAAACAATAATTTTATCTTGATCTCGTGTTGATATGAACTTTATGTTTCAAATCAGTTTGTATTCTGTTTACAAATTTAGATAATGAAGATTTTGATGATAGTATTAAAGACAAGAACTGAGAGACTGAAGAAAATAAAAGCTCAGGAACATCATAAGAAAGGTCTATAATCAGAATATGATTACATTTTAACTAGAACAAGGTGTCATAGTAAAGATTTTTGTAACAACTTTAATAAAAAATAATATCGGTCAAATGGTTTTATAGAGAGATATTATAAATTAATTAAAGTTAAAAAAGAAGTCCCTGATAAATTGTTTTTACAACAATTTAAACAACTTATGGGCAAGTAAATTATCAAGAAATTATAGTTTTAAAGAAAAATCAAAATTCAAAAATAAAATGATCAAACATACATTACAAATGAAATTTGCATTTATTGAAAAGCCTGGAATCTTACAAATAAAAAAGATTTAATTTTATCGCGCAAAGCAAAACTCATTCCAGATACTTATTTTCATTTTTATAAAAACTTAAAAACATCTGAAATTGATAATACTTATAAGTTATAACAAATACTAATAAAATAATAATAATAATAAAAAACTATGAAGATGGTGATTAATTTATATAATAAAATTAAGCTTATTATTTATTTATATTCAAAGTCATAGGTAGCACAATATTATTAAACATAAAGCCATGATAATTATAATGAGTAACTTTTTTTAGATTCTGAACGAAGTGATGAATGTATTGATTTTACAATGATGTATGTTTTTTTTTTGTTTTTTTTTTTTGTGTCTGTGTACAGCATAACTAGTCGAAATAATGCTTCGATTTCAAACTCTGGGGGTGGTTTCCGATGTAAAAGTGAATATCCTTGGTGCATTATACAGGTCAAAAGTAAACATTTTCCAACAGTTTTAAAAAAATCGAGAAAAACCAAAAAAAAAATGACAGAAAAACGGGAATTTTTACGCAAAATCAGTTTTCGACCAAATCGATTTTTTTATATCGTTGTCATTCAAAAATTAATAACTGTAAATACTTGAAATTTTCACCAAATATTTATGTTAGTGTTATCTATATACAGTTTAATTTTCAAAACTTTTTGACTTTTTTTGAGTTATTTATAGATCACTGAAATTTTCAATTTTTTTTTGAAGTGTCGGTAAAAAAATGTTGGGACGACCAAAAAAACTTGAAAATTTAATACAAGGTTCCTTATGAGTTGTTCTTATTGTAGCTAAAAAAAAATTAAAAATCGTAAGTCACAATTTTTTTTAATAAACGTTTACAGTTCAAAATTTTATGAAATCTGTCGAAAACGCGAAAATTTGATAGTAATTTTGAAGTTGAAAAATCATAAAAATTTTTGCGTTTATAACTAAGGATTAAAAATACAAAACTAAGTTTTACATAAGTTTTCCTTCAAGTAGCTATAGAGAAAACTCGAAGCATCATTATAGGAAAAATTTTAAGTGCGTTTGAATTTTAAATTTTTACGAAATAGCGTAACGATAACGATTTATCCTCAAACGATTTTAAACATTTGTTATTATTCAAAAAGTATAAGTCATAGATACTTGAAAATTTTAGCAGTTATTTAGATTGGCATTTTCTTTACATGATTCAATTTTCAAAATATTTTGACTTATTTTGAGGTATTTATAGACAACTGAAATTTTCAATTTTTCTGAAAAATTTTTTTGAAGGGTTGATAAAATGTTTTCGGCCATATCAAAATACTTGGAAATTGAATACAAAGTTCCTCATAAGTTATTCTTATAGTAATTAAAAAATTATAATAATACGTACGCACAATTTTTTTTTATTAGTATTTGAAGTTCAAATATTGACTAAATACGTAAAAATTACGAAAATTCGCAAATTATTTTATGCTAGAAATTTATACAAAATTTTCTTTTTAAATCAAAGATTTGAAAATTTTTAATTATCTATAATATATCCTAGACTGACAAATCATCTCCGTTCAGAATCGTTTTTCGTATACGATGATACCTATCATTGCATTCAAATTTAACCTACACTTGTCAGAGGTCCACCCCAACCCTTAACCTGTACAGCAGAGCGACATCCACTTACCCGCTTTTTTACATTGTATTTTAAACAAGTATTACCTAGGTATATTATTAAAATAATAATAAATTATTCAAATTCGTACATAATGTTATAGACTTGTACTCTTGTTCAAAAGCATTTGATAATTTTATAGTCATTATCAGTTTAGAATATATTTTTTTTAATTTATCATATTATTTGTTACTTTGATACATAAAAATAAGCGTATTGACTTAAAGACAAGTAGTATTTTATTTTTTATTTTGTGTTTTATATTACATTATTTTTAAAGATATTGATTAACATACCTACAACTATTAAATGATTAGTTTTCATCCTTATATATATATTACCTGTACAATTATAAATTATAACACAACAATTTTAATCAAATTTCAAAAAAACTAACAGTTAATAATATTTTATTATTCATTAATAATTTAAAGTTCTATACTGCCATAATTGGATATATGACACAAAAATAAACATAGCTTAAATTCAATACTGCCATATTTTGGTATGTCTGAAAATCAATTTCTGAATGCAATACAGCCACATATCAAAATATGACAGTCTTGCACTTACTTAAAAAATTGTAAAAGGCCATAATAAGTTGGACTTTTTGGGTTCAAGGGAATATTTTATTATATTTGAAAAAGTCACAATATAAAGTATATTTAAAGTGATTGTCGGAAAATTGGTACGGTTGTTTTGAACGTGGAATATTGGTACGGCCGTTAAAAACCAGGGTTTCTTAAACTATGAAATACAATCATAAAGCATCTACACATTAGATAAGTACTGCATGAAATTGTAGGAAAGTATTAATCTAATCTACTATCAAGTGTGATTAATGCTTTAGCGCTTTAACTCTCAATGAAGTATCCAGTGGAATGGCTTATTTGTATACAATAATTCCTATAGAACTATTGTTAGTGGCTAAATACTTTGATGACATCTATGTCAGTGGGGTAGACTACCAAAAAGTCCGAGGTAAAAAAGTCCTAGGAAAAAAAGTTCCTAGTAAAAAAGTCCGTGTTTAAAAAGTCCGATATAGGTACGTCATATAATTAGGTAAAAGGAAAAATTAATACTTAATTTAATTAAGAAATAATTTTAATATATAATTATAATTTATTTGTATGATTAATTATTTCGATTGTTGTATATTTATTTATAGGTATATTATAATTATTATCATTGATTTTTTTTGATAATACATATAATATAATACCGGACTTTTTATGCCTCGGACTTTTTTTCCGCGATTCGTCAGTGGTACTAGCGATACCCCAATGTTTTCTCCAATTTTGTGGAATGTATTCCATGTCACATTGAATGGTGGTGATAGAATAAATAACTATTGCGAAGGGTGGAATAATTATTTTAATAAGATCGTAGGAACAAGCAACCCATCATTTTGTGAGTTCTGCAATGTATTCAACAAGATGAATCTATGATGCGAATTGAAAGTACCTATACGGCATGAACAACTTAATAATTTAAAATGTCGAAAAAAAGATAAAAAAATATGCTTCACTTCAATATAAACTTCATGAAACTATTACCAGTTATGTAAATAAATAAATTACAATGGACATTTTTTTAAATACCATAGGGAAACTATTGTGAATTTTTATTTAATTTTGAACTATTATAAACTATTGAAAATTATTGTGAACTATTATGAATTTATATTTAATTTTAAATTATTATGAATTATTTAATTTCGGACACATTTTTTGACTATCATATTACTATTAATTGTGAACATATATTTATTTAAATTTAATTTTTTGAACATATATTTATTTTAATTTAATTTTTTGAACCACTGAAAATAAAATATTTTATATTCCGCCTATTTCATTTCTTTTGTTCAAAACACAATAACCGTACCAATTGTCCGTTTACCATTTAAAGTAGGTACCTATTGCAGTTTTTAGTTTCAAATTCATAGATGAAGAACTCTTTGCAAACATCACCATTGTAAAAGTGTACGAACGTGTACCTCAATTTTTTTTAATATTAAGCCGCGAAAGAATTGGTATTAAAACAAACTTACCTTAATTAATATCAATTATTTTGGGCTTTGTTAGAGTCCGCGACGTGTATGCACTCCGACGCTGAAATGGAAACGCATCAGATACTGCTGAATTGAAGTCTAAAAATAATCTGATTTATGAAAAAAAAGATTAAACGGAAAGCAGGATGTTTTTCGTTCATGTCTACTTTGCTATCTAATTGAAATGTTAAAATCTTTAATAGACTGCGTCCTCCGCAACGACTTTGAAAATCGCCATGGATTATATTGTACTAAATCAATAAGAGAAATCCATAGATACCTACCTAGGTATATATTATAATAGGTACTACTTTTGTATCAACGATGCCCTTGTATACAATCTGTTCATTGCAGGGCATCGGGCAACAATTAAATGAGATAACTATACTGAAATAATGCATAACTTTGAATTAAAATTATGTATAACAAAATAGAGTACTTTGGTATTATTTTAATTATTTTTTTTAAATTTATTTATTTGATTATCGATTAAGAATATTTAAGATGGTGTTTAAATGTTAGAAGCACATGCATATTTTTACTAAAATAATTTCTTTATGAACTATTAAATAAAAAATATATTGATTTAAATAAATGTGATTACTGTTTTTTAAAGTTAAAATTAAGTTATACAGTGTACACATTAATTTTCTGTACCGACCATGTCGGGCGACAGCTAGTTTGTAAAATTCCAAGTCAAAAGTTTTCTCCGAATATGAAACTAATAATTAATTACAAATTTGTTATTTATTACAATTAATTAATTATCTACGGCAAAAGCCACCAATATGCCAATCATGTGCCACCACAATCTCATTAAACACAATATCTTCGTAGCATAATAATATTGTTAATCATAAGGTCATAACAATTATAATAAGTAGGGTTAGGGTTTTAAAGCAAATACTTATTTTTTCATATAGGTACGAGATAGAAATTTAATTTATATATATATATATAAATCAGACTCACGCCATTCTTATTCCAAATAAACCAATTTATTTTGGCTTTTTTTTTGTTTCATTCAGTTATTTTAGATGTCGAATTTGTATATAATGTTTATTATAGTAATAAAAAAATTTTAATTTAAGTGATAAGAAAATCCGGAATACGCATTGCAGACTAAATGAGTTATTGCATGGTTTTTTATATGTATAAAAATTTTATGTCAGACATGTCTATTGCAATAGTCAGTTTCACTACTGAAATCTTGCCAAATATAATATGGTAGTGAATTCTTTTAGATTCTGATTCTGATTATATAATTCAAAATTTGAAATATTAGAATATTAGAATTCATACTGAAGACTGCAAAATGTATAATTCCAATAAAAAAAAAAAAATTAAATAAACTATTGAGAATAATAAAATCGTGATAAAATGAGTTTTATTGAGACAAATGATTATTAATGTTCAAAAAATGTGTACACAAAAAAATAAACAATATTAAATTATGAAAAAAAAATTTTGGAAGGGGGGAATGGCACCCGTAGGCAAATTATTTTTCAAAAAGCAAAAAAACGAAATTAGGAAACCTAACCTATGACTGCAATCCACAATCTCCAAACTCATAAACCCAAAAACTTATTTATACCTAGTTATTATTTCTTTGGTGAATGAAGATTTAGACAGCTCCTGTTTGCAATGAGATGTAGGTATAAGAAAATTAATTGAAATTTATTGAATATATAATCATTATGTATAATTTTTACTATTACACCAATTTTAGTTTATTTAATGAAAATATATATTATGAAGGCAACGTGACACGTGAGTGAACGTAATAAAACACCTTTAAATTGCAAACAATTTTAAAAATTAGGAAATCTATTGGCTAGTAGTCATGAACTGCCGTCAATTTTAAGTTACCTACATATCAAATTGTATTGTATAAATCAAAATTATATTATAAATGATAATAAAAAGATCCTTAGTTGGTTTTCAATATAGGTAAGTGTTTACTTATCAAGTTGTTCTATTGATTGTTAACCTCTTAGAAACACCTTTAATTATAAAGACATGGGCCTCTTGAAAACATTTTCGCGCTACTAGATTTTTAGGAGTTCGGTGCCACTACCTCTTAGATAATACGATATATTATGGATAGAGCAATTCCAAACTTTTTGGTGTAAATAATTTCAAGCACATATTCATAAGACAAGTGTCTGGTCGTAATGAGTGCATATTCCTTGTATTTTATTTGAATGTACCTATCTATATAGTTTTTCTTATTCGTTTATATTAGAATAATCAATATTGTTTTACTCTCTATCTCTATCACAAATTTGCTTAAAATAGCTTTTATACTCATAAAAATTGTATAAATAATTTTTTTTTTAAATTAACACAAATATAAGCTGGTAAGAAACAGCAATTTAATTTTTGTTTTTTGTTAACTTGAGCATTTATTTAATATACCTAAATAGTATAAATTATATGTCCATGTTGCTGACATAATGTTTTAAATAATTGTTTAGTATGCTATCAACACCAAAAAAATACTTAAATAGTAACAATCACTGATAAATAGATTTTAATCACTTGGGAGGATTTTAATTTTTCTTTGCTCTCAAATTTGACATCCAGTGTACTCACCAAACCCTAAATGTTTCACCAAACATGATTCAAAGTTATAACAGTAAATTATATGCAATTTATATAAAAATAAGTGTGGGTACCTACTCAAAGAATGACATAAAACCATGGAAATAAATACCACAAAATATAATAATAATAAGTACTTCTGTTAACCTGTTTATAAATTTATAAAAACCTTAAATCACATATTTTGAAGATCAGAGTAAACTTATTAGATAATACTACAATAAAGGTACAAAAGTAGGCAGAGTGTTACAAATTGTGATTTGAGTTTTACATATTGTATAAGTAACATAAATGTAATTTGGAATATTTAACATACCTACTATATACCTGCTATATAACTACTTACTTACATATGTATTGCATATTACATTATGAATGATTAATACCAAAATCTATAAAAAAAAAAGGTATTAAATTACTACCTACTATATGTATACTAGTACTCGGTACCTATCTGTTCGATACCTGCTATTAATGATGTTAATATATTGTTCACAATTTTAATTTTAATATCAACAGTTACACAAATTACCATGTAGGTATTTAATTAGAAATAATGTAACATGCATTGCATTATATCAGAAAATATAATATTATAAACTATTATAATACAAATCCATTTTATTTAATTATTGTTTTTAACAATCTATAATGTCATAGAAATTGATATTATAATGTATTCTTTTGTATAGGTATATACCTAATAATATTTGGTCACTGTTTTTGATTCCGAACGGAGTGATTTCTAATTGAGTTCACTGGTGCTATTAAAAAAAAAAAAAACCTATAAATAGGTGTAATATAAAGTAATAAAGTATAAACATATAAATAGTAATGTATTTGATGGTATATGAATTATTATTATTAATCTATTACTAAGTTATAAAATTGTTTTTTGTATAGTTAGAACTATGGTAATGTGATGTCCAGACAATCTATTTATCTAATAATATTTTATATATTGTTATTAATAGTGTTAGAGGCACAATTATAAGTTTTTTTTACTAATAATAATTAATAAGTTATAACTAATAACTAAGATTAGTGGTTTAGTGCCTAGAGCCTACAACTAACAACTATATTAGTGATACCAACTTGCCTTGGTGTGTCTGAAATAACCTTCTAGTTAAATTGAAAAAAAAATCATATTTTCTAGATTTATTTTGAATAAATTAAAAAGCTTTGAAATCAAACAATTTAAGTAGTTAAAATTGTACACTTAAGAAATGATTTGAATAATCTAAAACGAATTATTTGTAAATAATATGTATATCTAAATCTAATATCTTATAAAAGACTAGATACTACTAAGTATATAACAATCAATATATTATTAATATTTTTCTTTATAATTGGCTTTGACAATACTGCATTGTACTTCATGTGGATTTAAATTAGTATATATAAGTTAGAGCTAAGGTTTGTAATGAGATATTTGTATTAACAACTTAATTAAAAATATCATAGAAGTTAATTGAATCTCATCTATATTAAATAGATAACTTCTAATATATTTAAAAGAATGTATTTAAATTTTAATGTGATTTAATTATTAAAAATTATAATATTAATATTTGTATAAGATTTTCTAATAATTTAAGAGGACACAACAAGTGCATTACATTTATTACCTTACAAATGTTCAATATTGCATATTTATAATCACATTTCGTTCTAGGATTGCTTTGAAACAATATGTGGGTTTATACTATAGTTCAATTATTCATCAAGTTTTAAAAATAAAGTGTAAACTAAAATTAAATTATTGCAAAAATAAAATATAGAAACGCAGATAATATTTTTACCATCAAGTTGCATAGTAGGTCAATTCATTCTAATTTTTAAGTTAAATGTGATCCGCAGAGCATAAATTTTCTATAACACACTTGTAAGACAGATAGCAAATATCTAAGTAGCGTTCTCTTAATGACAACACCTATGTTTAGTTGCTTTATTAAGAAAAATTATTTTAAATGGAAAATTATATTATTATATCATTAACTGATTGGATAACTAACCTACTAGTGTACAATATAAAACGTACAAAAAAATAAGTATTCATGTTTTAAATAGTTATTATAATTATTATTACAGATATTTTACCTAAGATGAAAATTAATATCATAAATATTATAAATATTAAGATTTATCTTAGGATTTAAAAATAATCTATATTCTCGAAAATAAAATAATAGGAATACTATTACATTGAACAATTACACTTTTATAAATATATTTTTCAACTTGGGTAACACTAAAATTAATAAATAAACATAAAATATTTTAAATAATATAAATCTTTTATCAATAAATTTAAATTATAAAATATAAACTATAAAAACAGTGTATGAAGAGCTAAAAATTCTAAAATGCTATTTGACTTCAGCAACACAAAATTAAAAGTTGGTAAAAATTCATAATACTTTGATTTTAGAGAAAAAGCTATCCAATTCAAATAATTCATGTCATTTAAAAATAAATATTAGATTTAACCTATAACTCTAAAGTCTGTTCAGTCTTCTTCAGTACTTGTACATTGCCTTGTGGGTCGCCAACAAAGCATTCATTTGTCATATCAATGAATAATCCAGTTTCAACCACTCCTTAAAATACACATAATATATGAATTATAATGTAATGGTTCTTACAAACAGTTAATACAATATACCTGGGATTAGTTTTATGTAATTATGAACGGATGACCAACAATATTTTGTTTCAGGAAAAACCCAATCCAATAAGAAGTTACCATTGTCTGTAACCAAAGGTCCCTGAAAAAAAAAATAAAACCTTTTGAGTATATTGTGCATATTAACTATATTTATCATTTTTAACTTAACTGCTTTATCAGCAGACATCCTCAAAATGGCTTCACCTCCATACTTTTCTTCAATCTTTTGCTGAATTGGTTTACATGCCATAGGTATTACCTCAATAGGTATACCTTTCTTCCATTTTTGACCCAAATGGTTCACCGCTTTACTTAACATCAATAGCAAACATATAATTATAATAATTAAAATACAAAATTGAATTATTATTAAAATGAATAGTATGCTTACGCTCTATCCGCAACAATTATCAATTTTTCAGAACAGGATGCTACAATTTTTTCTTGTGTCAAACATCCTCCACCACCTTTTAAGCACGTCAATGTGCCATTTTCAATCTCATCTGCTCCATCAATAGTACAATCTATCTGATTGATCATCCAAATTTAAACATTTTTATTGTATTAGTAACATCATATTTGTTACTTACTTTAGGATGTGAGTCTAGGTTTCCCAATGTAAGTTTGTAATCGATAATCAGCTGACGTGCCTGATAAGACGTTGGTACACAAACAACAGACAAATTCTCGTCTTTTGATCTTTGTGCTATAAATTGAAATAAGGCTAAACAAACTACAAGAATAAATACTACTCTAACAATATAAAGTTTATGACCTTACCCAATCGTTGAACACCGTACACAATTGTTGAGCCGCTTCCGATGCCCAGTATCATGCCGTCCTGAGGACAAATCATAAGCAACGGTAACAGATTATTGATGAGAATTAACCATATGTGAAATGATCTAAAAGACAATATTACCTTAACGTGCTTATCGATGGCTTGGTGCGCGGCACACATTTTAGACACATCCACACCCGTCATTGAACAATTTTTGGGTCCTACTGTAAAACTCACAGTACTCATTTTGAAATACTTTCCAGACGACAATCGGAACTTATCAGCGACAGCAATTATTGACTTGGATAGCACCAATCGCATCAAATAACGACGTTATTTACGAGTTTTGTAGGACAGTAATTTTCGACACTGAAACGTCTGAAACTGAAACGTTAACATTTAAAAAACTTGTATTACAATGTTATTATTGATAACCGATAAGAAATGATAACAGCAGTTGTAGATTGCATCAAGAAGATTAGAGATATCTTTAATCTTCATGAATTGCATACATTCATATTTTATAATTCTTGATCTCTTAAATCATAATAACATAATATATATTATATAAACTTGATTGATAATATTATACTACGGCATTACGCTAAAACGCCTGAAACCTTATGGTTAATGGTTATCCAATACTCCCATAACCTCATCACAATATAACAACAATGCAACTTAGGTATAACATATAAATGCATTATAATTAATAAACAATATTTTAATTTATTATCAAGTATTTTCAATATGATTAATAAAGTATAAAACGCACTTGTTAGATGACTTGTGATGGCGACAACGGTCAAAATGATATTTTGGTTGCAAAGGATAATTAATATTTTAAAACATATAATAATCAACACTTCTAAAATTACTGAACTGTTTGTGAAACATGAGCGTACACAGTATCTATAAAAATTGTTACAGGCTCTATAAATAAAATATGTGGCCTTAAAAGTTAATACCGGTGTAGTATATAATATTCAAATAACCGCAGGACAGCTTTCAGACAACTAATTGAAATTATTATGAAATAAATTGGTAGTAATATCATATGTGTATGATATGTAGCGGGGGAAATACTATTATAGATTTCTAAATGAAATGACGCACACTCTGTGTCTACTTATCTACATTTTAAAATTCAATGATAAAGTTAAACGAGTTTGATGCAATTTTATTATAATTACCTATATTATTGTAGACTGTGTAATGTTATAGGTTATAACTTATAATAAAATTCATTAATCAGATCATAATTTTATTGTTGACAAAATGTTTCAAAGCAATTTAATTTATAGACATTTTCTAATCGATAAAATTATGGTACTTATATAATATATTTTATACATTATACAAATTATAATATTATATTACAACGATGAACGAGAAACAAACAGTTTTAAACATTTTACTTATATAATATGATGTGATTGTGGCATGACATTATCCAGTCACCTTGATCAATGGCTTATGCAGCATGCGTATATAAGCATATTAGATACTCGACCGAATTAAGAGCAAACGAAAAAAAAATAGTTTATGATTCAAGGCTGATAACAATTAGGTATACGTCATATTGTATCGATTACTATTCGATACAACGTTTTATAAAATATGGTTTTCGTTAAACTCGTTAAAGTGATTCGATACAAGCTATGGACTTCGATAAGCCATTTTAATAAACTTTTACCTACGTGGTAACGAATGGTTATCGAACTATCACTATGTATAGGTATATCGTCACAGACTGCAGTTCAAATCATCAAATATTTGATACCAATATTATCTTATAACCGATTGTTTAGATTATATAATTTTGGATTTTTTGTACATAATACATATAACAACTTTTAGTACAGTAAATTAATCCAAATAAATTTATGCATTGTGAGTTACGAAATATAAAGAATTTTACAACAAATTTAGAACATGATGATGTAAAATTTCGACGAAGATCAATGTATGAATCCAGAAAAAAACAATATCACAGCGCATACAGTTTCTGTATTTCAGTAATTATGCGCTCTAGTATCATAGTAAGAAACCTAAATAAAAATAATTTCATATTTTCTATACATTTTCGCAGTTACATGCATGGATACTGATTACTGATTATAATAAATTATTATAATGTATTGTATGATATTATTATACCGAATAATTACTGACCTATAGAACATGTTGCCTATACAAGGCGCCTTATCCAGAGTGTTTAAAATTAGTAAGTTGTTGAGCGATACTATAGGATTATTGAATTGAAAAATTATACATATTTTTTTATATTTATAATTAGTTTTACAAATGAAAAGAATTCTTTAAAAGAGTTATGTGCTTGCATATATGTATAACCTTGGAATTCCAATTTTTTACAGTTTTTATTTCTTAGTTAAAAGCTCTGGTGAAGGATATTCAGAGTTTTATAAAATTTGAAAATTATATATTATATTTTTGTTTCTATCTTAATTACAATACTTTTTTAATAATCTAATGACTGATACATGTTTAGAGAATTCAATGCAGTGCCATTATATTGACAAAAATTAGCACAAAAATAATTCCCAGGCCTTATAGAATTGTCGGATATTCATAACTATTTATATGTAGATATTGTAAACACTAAACAGTAACTGGCTGAATCGAAATGTATATATTTTTAACAGTAGGTATCCTGTGGAATTAATCGCCGACGGAATCGATGTAAACCTATTTACCAAACACATAGTTTCGGCGGAATCAAATATTCCCCAAATTATTCGTAACTTATATTATTATGATTTAAAGGTCTTGAAGAAACTTGAATTTTGAATAATGTGATATTAGAAAAACTTGGAAACAAGTTAATTATTTATATTATTTAGAAAATTTGCTGCTTTTTAAGGAAACACAAAAAACGTACATAAAATAATGTATGCATCGTTCATTTTAAGTGACTATCTAATATTATTCAAACTAAAACTCATAAATTTAAAAATTGTTAAATTAATATTTGTGTTTAAATTTTTGGATGACTATGAATATTTTCTATAATTAATAACTCGATATTTATTTTTAATGTAATTAGTATATTAATTTAGTACTTCAGTTCAACGATACTGTTATCTTAACTCTAACAATTTTTATCTCTGATTTTATACCGTACCGAACTATTTAAACGGTTTCGCAAATCTTTATGGGATAATAATATGTCATCGCTGTAAATATAGTTATTAATTATTATAGGCGCGTGTGTCCCCAATCGTCGTTGTCGTCAATCCGGGACGGATCCGGTTAAAGAGCAGTAGAAATGTAAACAAATTATATTTAGTTCGTGTTTATTTTTTGAAAACGCTATACGTGTGCTTATAATATGACGAGGCAAAAACAAGTATATTCAATACTATATTGGCCAGTTATAACATATACCTACATACTTATACAATATATCATATTCTAAGCGCGAACGCTTTCGAAAAGGCGTGTTCGGTACAACACACATGGTTATTTTGTACGAGTTTATCGACAAACCGTTTCCGCGAAGTACATAATAATATACACTAATGTATACAATAAGGTGTGCGACTGTGCTTGTGTGTTTGTGTGACGTTTGAGTGTAATACCTACACGTAGCACGCACATTCAATCGCCATCCACATTGACGTTATGAAACCAATATCGCCTAAACAAACCATTTGCATGACTTATTTTGATTAGGTATATTATATGCGTTCAGTTTCAGAACATATCGACCGAATAATAAAAACGTTACAGCAATGATTTTAAGTATCGGTCACATGATAGAACGATAGATAGTTGGTCGTTTAGACAATGATACGTGTAATAATAACTCGAAAAATGATCTAATAACATTACGTTTGATGCGCACCTAATATTATAGCCAAAATGAGTATTGAGTATTTGAGTACAGAGACTTGGTTCAGAAAAAAATTTTAAATAAAGCACTTAAAAGTTTAACACCTACTAAATTTTTGGAATAATTTTATATGCCGAGCTGCAAATATTGTTCAAAACAATCGGTAAAATCCCAATTATCTGTAGGATTTTTTAATTTTATAAATCATGTTCTTATAAAATGATATCGATATAAAAAATTATTTAGAATTACTGATATTAAGAAAAAACAAATATTAGTGATGTATTTAATGATTTTTTGTTAATGTCGATACAATTTTGAATATCATTTTTAAGTGAAAAGTTTTAGAGATATTTTTAGATATGTAAATTATTAGCTATATATTAATCATAAAATTATATTCGAAAAAAGGTTCGATTTGTTGCTTTTTTTAGTTAACAAGTATAGAATACAAGAAATTAAGTATGTTATTGTTATACTATATGAATGCATAATGCATACCGAGTATTATGTTTTTTTATTTGCATAATAAATATTATTATAATTGCCCGTATTATATTAGTGTTTTAGTGTTATTTTTAAGACTCAACTCCAGTAAAAAAAAAATAAGAAATAAAAAATTGTGTTAATAATTAATTACCCTAAAATCTAAATAAAAGATATTATATTGCCGTAATATAATCAGAATTTTATCAGACATTATCACAATGCAATGGTAATAATGATAATACAATACTCTAAAATTTCGTGAGATTAAATTACTAAATTGTGTTTATTATATTCACATAATCACATAGAAGCTGCAATTTATTATGCAAAGTTATCTAGTGAATTTATTCAAAAATGATTTATTCATAATTCTAACCGCTATTAGGATTCGTTCATGTTATACGTTGCGCATGTATGATTCGTCTTGTAATACTTATATTACCTCTTAAGGTTTCTGACCTGTGTGAACCTTCTCATGGTTAAGATGACTGAACCGATGGGGAAATTATTTAAGATAAATGTTTACATTGAAATAATTTTTAGCTGGTTTAAATACACTCTTGACCCTAATGTTAAAAAAGCAATAACATTTTTTATATGTTTCTAATACGAAACAATTTTTTAGGAAATCGTATAATCATATAGTACTCCAATATAATGGTCTACTGACAAAATTAGATAATTTAAACTCCACCAACTATATAATTTTATATTTCATTAAAATGAATAAATATCAGATCATTCTAATTAGTTTGAACAAAAATATTAGTATTATATAATTGTATAAATATTAAGTAAAGTATAATAACTATTGTCTAAAAACAAGTTCCTAATTGTCGTAAAAATAAATAAATATCTTATTTAGTAGAACCGGTCACAGTATCGTCTTCTTCATATTAAAACGCAATGATAACATGTTTATTGTTGACTGTAACATTTTATAAAATATAAAATTGATGTAAACTGATTCAGAAATAACATAAAAATTTTACATATATTTTTATATTTCGGCGCCCCTGCATAAAATATTAACGATATATCACTGATTTATTTTTACAATCCACAACGAGATTATAATATATTAATCAATATAATAGCTGTATTCAAGTGTTTGGTACAGCCCTGCAATGGATATTTAAATAAATTCAAAACTTACTAATGTTTATTTTTCGTTATGGAGAAACTGATTTTACGACGACCTTCCTATACATTTTTTTTTTATTTGGTAACCCGTGGCAACATAGGCCACTTTGGGGTAGGAATGGTACTGTAGGTTTTTTTTTTAACGATGATGGAGGGAAGACGTGAGTGTTTTTGGCAGAATTTCAAATGGGGTTTCTGCCATGCCCGGGTGGGGGGCGGCGCTTCCTAAAAATTACTTTGGACCAAATTAAGGAAATTATTATAGTTCTATACACGCTTATTTTAATCAGTAATACACTAATAATTAATATATATATACTTATACTCTAAATGTGGTACATATTTGACAAAATTTTGAATGGACTAAAGTGTTTGTTTATTTATTTATTATTATGAAACGGCACCAGCCTATTATAAGTTTAGATAGTCACCTTAACGCTTCACTTTAGACATAATAATATTTTACGATTTACTTAACCATACAATAAACTATGTCATTAAATTGTTGCATGTACGATAATTTATAGTTTGGTTAAGTAAATCGTAGATTTGATAAATCGTAAATATATTGATTATAATAGACAATTAACAACACAACTATAATTAATTTATTGATGATCGATCGAAAATGTGATACAATAAATACAAATAAAATAAATTTAAGCACTTACGGGTGCCCATTCAAAATTCTGCCAAAAACCCATGTGTTAAAACCTACAGTACCTTCCCCTACAGTTCCTCAGGCTAATGACTTCAGTTGTCGAAGCCCTAACCTTAAAAAAATAAATAAATTTAATTTATTTTAAATGACCACAATTTTAATACAAATATGTTATAACATAGAAAATTATAATACAAGAACAACTAAATAATATCTGAATTACCTTAATATTATAAACATACTTTTAGGCACATCAGTTTACACGGCTTTGTTCTATAGTTTAGGTACATTTTTTTTCCTTTTAACGGTTCGCTGTGGTATTTTAATTATACAATACTAACTAATATTGTGACTTTCCGTATTTATTATCCACTATAACCATAATATATTAATAATCGCTACCAATTATCACTGTAAAATATTACTACCTATTTATATATAATATATTATGATCGCGTTTACGAGTCCTATAAGATGCCAAATGACGTGTAGTTAACGCCACTTATATCTATAAATTGGTGTATATAATATATAATAAATAATATATACTTCCATCTTGGGTATTCTGAGATCAAACATATAGTTACCACTATACATACTATACGCAATAATATTTGATCGATTAGTCGTATCGTAACTATAAACAATGATAACTTACATATTATTATTATTTACTATTGACGAAATCGAAAAGAAAAATATAAAATACATTATCAGATAATATTGTAACATTAAAGGTGACGAAATGAAAAAGAAAAAGTTGTCGTCTCCAGGTATACAATAATATATATATATAGGTGCCGGTGTCACGTATCAGAAAAACAACAAAAGCCTGCACTCGTCGCACTCGCGTTGAGCGCGAGCCAATCATCGCATTAGCCACGCTTATTGTTGCTATACGACCACGTTTAACCCTATTAACCTGGTGAATACATACATTATTATTATAATATACATACCGACGATAATCATCTCAAGTAGGACGACCTAGCCCTTGTTAAAGACCACACGGGTGACTCCTCCCGGTGGGTCTGATGCCCCATGTGTTACACTGTTCCATATGGATAATGAAGTAGACAACAAAAATCAAAATATTATTTTCATAAGACGCACATCTGACAGATAATAATACAATTAACGAAGGGTAATAATATGTGGAATGAACCGTGTTCGACTGGCTATGCTAATGTTTACAGACTTACAGTTTTTTTTTTTTTTTTTGTTAAGCTTATAGTTTTTTAATATAGTTATCGACATTCAATGTTTATATAATATGTAAATATTATATATATTATTTTAATTTATATTATATTATCTACTAGCTGAACCTGTGCACTTCGTTGTCAATCAGTATGAAATTTATAAAACATTAAATACATATATAGTACATACTTATAGTAGATACATGTTTATTATTTTTACAAGACTAAAGCACATTATAATGTGAAATTAAATATCCCTACGATACTGCCCTCTGGTTTGAAAAGTTTTATACTTTTTTCAATATATCATTTTAATTAGAAATAAACAAAAGTAAGATTATCAAAAATAAAAATGTTTAAATAATATAATTCAGAGTGAAAAGGTTAACACAAAAAAAGTTAAGATACATCAAGGGGAAAAGTATCTACATACAAGATAATAGATATAGGTAGTAGATACAATTAATAAATTTCAAAACATAAACAATAATGTATTAACGTATCCTAGTTAATAGTTATTATGCTGTTTTCATCCCAAAGTATTTAAATTTAGATGAACAAAGTAATATTTCGAAAAATTATAAAGATTACCTTGGAATATTTGTGATTCATTACTCCGCTATAGGTATCAGATAGTGTTAGTTATCAGATATCACGTACTATATTAATCAAAAATATTTATTCAATATCCGATCGTGAAATTATAGATGTATAGATAAGTTGTAATAATTGTATTGATTAGTATTATAAAATATCCTCAGTGATGTAAAATAGCATTCAGTTAAACCATATAACACGTATATTTTTTTCAAAAACCCATAAATTGTCTAAGAAAATTAGTGGAATGGATCACGCCGTTTAAATAGTATATAATAGGTTATACCTAACGAGATAAGTACCAGCTAACGATTCTCACACTTACCTACATAATAATCTATACATTAAAATAGTATATACGCATCTATGCACAGAATTCAGTCACTTTTTTCACCCACTCACCGAGTATATTATATAGGTAGGTACCGTTGCTCGCCGCTGCTAACGTACTTATATACTTAAGTATCTGTATTGAACGATGTTTTATACATACACAGCGAATTATCGCTATACAAGCTATAACTATATATTATGGTGTACAGTATAGGTATAACTGCAGTGTTTAATAATAATAATATTTAAATATTATAATATTGTGTTGTGTTGTGTATACGATCTCAATCTTGAGATAATAACGGGCGTCGTCTATACCGATAAATAATAATTATAATCATAAACGCATGTGGTATACATTATAATATAGGCATAGGGCGGTCAATATATTATACCTGCGCGTTCGTCGGCTTTATGTATTATAATATTAGGTACCTACTAAAACATTTTTTTTTTTTGTTTTTAATTAACAACGCTCCGATAATCATCACTCGTAAGCACTCGATGAATAGAATAATAGTTTTGTTTTCTCAGCATTTGCGATTCGCTCTTCGTTCGCGCACCATCGACAATGCAGCCACGCGGCTCTAATACCTAAATAGTGCACAGGGTGAGCCGTTGTGTTTTACCGTACTATAAGTTTACCACGGTGCCAAACTGTCTATGCAAAAAAAAACGTCAAACGAGAAATTGCGGCCAACCAATATGCATGATATAATATACATAATAATATTGTATTATTTTCGTATACAGTGCCCAATCGACAATCAATCGTGAACGTATAAAATAATGTTATATAGTTTGTTTTTACTTGAACACTGAGTTGAAAAGTATGTATATGTATACCATAATATTATAATATATAGAACCGACAAAATCTATCTTGTCATATAGGTTGCTTAATAACAGTTTCAGAACTTAGAATGTAATATGACGGTATATAATATATTATAGCTTCATAATAGGTAATAATAATAGACACATAAAAAAATCTACGCCATATGTCATACGCCATCACCCCAAGTTCATAATATTTATTTGAAACCTTTTTTGATTTTAAAATCATTTTGTAACAAATTTCAATTATGATGATGTTTTTTTTTTTGTTTTTTTTGGAGGTTTAGGCTGTATAGTGTGGTTAAAAATTTGTTGTTGTTGTTGTTTTGATATCACGTTAATCTAGCTAATGGGTTAATATAAAACGAGATAAATTATGCATAGACTCGTGCGTCTGCAGGCTCTGTTAAATTTCAGTTTTATAAAAGTATATGATAAATTCGGTATCGTATGCCGTGAAAAGTGGATTAATAAGAAAGAAAAGCGGAAATTAGGCACCACGTGATCCAGGGTCTAAGCGAGTGTACATCACTGTCCGGTTCCGGTCAGTTATGCATACCTATAGGAATATTGTGGAAAATAGGACGTACGGTCAAGGTTACCATATACCATCGTTTACTTTATAATGAAGTATTCGCAATGCTCATATGCATTTCTGTGCGGATATCATTCAAAAAATTAATATTTTTTTCACTTTTGTGAATCAAAGCTATATTATTGTGATAAAAAAATGTTAATATTTGGTATTGAATCCTGTGAAAATAAACTAATAAACATCTTAATAGTGTATACATTATACTTCCAAATTTTATGTAAGATATATCTTGTTATATATTTGCTATCATGTAATATATTATACCTATGATTGATAGTTTTCAATCATACACCACAGGGGCGTCATTTCAGGTTTTTTTCCGGGTGTGCAAAGTTTCAAGCAGGCCATTTTGAAATTTCACCAGGCCATATAAAAATAGATTAGATATACATACGCATATGTATATTATCCTGCATTCAATTATTTCTATACATTATAGACCGGTTATTACAATTTGATTTTAATCATATAAATAATTGTGCATTCGTGGCTCGTGCATTATTTTAGGCTTCAGCAAGGCGCAGGCCAATTGTAACATTCTAAAAGTAAGGGGTGCAACTGCACACCCTGCCACCCCCCAAATGACGCCCCTGATACACCACCACCCGTAATTGGACGTTTAATTAAATTCTTAGTAACTTATATGTATACGAGTTATAAAATGTAGGTTCCTGCTACTCGATCGTACTTCTTTGCGTCTGTCATTGTTCTAAAGGACACTGCAATTTCTAAAATATACATAATAAATTATTTATATCTTTTAACTATAATAGCTATAGTATAAATAATGCATTTATTAAAAGGACATGTCACGTAAAGTGAAACTACTTGAATATAATATTATAGGTACGTATTATAGAATCAGTAATAGCTTAAAGTATATTTTCCTGTTGTAACAATCGAGCTATTATATGATTTCGACATTAGGATTAGTATTTTTTTTTTTAAATACAATATATTTATATATAATATTTATTCAATTATATATATTATATTATAATAGTAGTTTACATCAAAACTAAAGTATTATATTTTATAAATTATTTAATTATACTGTTGGTTGAATTAATTTGTAAAGCTATGAAAAGTTATGATTTACGGTACGTACTCAAACTTTCATAAACAATAAATAACCGTAAACCAAGGAAAAGACCTTCAATCTGACAAATTAGTAGATCCATTTTATGTATACATTACAATGTTTATATACCTATTTTATAGTGATTTGATGTATAGAACATGAGTACCTATACTTAATATATGTGACTTTATCTATATACATATTATACTGTACAAGGTAATTTTTAAAACGTTAGAAACTCGTATTTTAACAAAAAATTTTTTGAAAATATAATGATTTTGTACAATATACTAATCTCATATGCTGTATAAATTATCTTATGCATTAATATCTAATAACAAAAATTGAGTTTAACTCGAGTTACATTCAATTTTTTTTCCGAATCTTGTACATACTACATACCTAGTATGTTGTTGTGAAACTTCTTTTAAAATTTTTGTGATTATTCAATGTTTTGTATTGTTAAAAAATATTGATGATTATAAAAGTAGGTAATACACATAAGTTATTATATTTAATTAATCGTTATTTATCTTTAATATTTAATGAATAATTGTTATATATAGGGTCGTTAAGACGCATTACTTAAATATTTTATGTTATTATGAATTTCTGTTTTGAATTATACAACATTAGGTAACTGTCTATTTAAATTGTCTACTATTGAGTTTGAACTATAACAGGTAGTAGAAAATATAATAGTACGATAATTATATTGTGTTATTTATGATCTCGTATTCGAGGGAAAGTGCGCCAGTTGCAATGTTTACCTAATCTATTATAATAATATTATTATATTTTATTAACTACTTGCAATTATTTTGGGTTTATTGAAATAAGAGTGAGTGGCTCAAATTTTTTTCTCTTAATCTACATCAAAAGTACTAGTTCACAAATTTGATAAACAAATAAGATTAAAATCGAATGAAAATTGCTGCAAGCGATTAGCTGAAAATTCAAGGAAATAACCCAACGTATATATTAAAATTAATCCTTCATATATATTACATTATTCAGTATGTACTTGTGAAAATTTGAATAAAATTAATTAATTTAGTTCAAAAGGTAAAAAAATTTGACAATAGTATGACTGACTCGACAACTACAATATTATCACGTTATTATGTTGATATAATTAATTAAGTATCCGTGACAATTTGAAGGAAAAATATTATATTACTTGTAAAAGTAGATACAAACATAATTTTTATTCGAAACAAAATCGTCCATATACTATAATAATATTATATGTATATCTATTATGTCTTATATTAAAATAATTTACGTTATTTTGATTATGAATTTTAAACGAACTCTCTGCACGAGTACCTAATATTGTCTCCATAATAATATTAATAAGCCGTTTAATATTCAAATTGTGTTTAATTAAAATCATATTAAAAAAAAAAAGGAGGATAAGTGGGTACTGCTCTTCTGTACTGCATTAGTTGTTGATTCTTCCGTAAAATAATATTTTAGTATAATACCTAAAACAATAAAATCATGGAAATTAAACTTTTTCCTACTATGTTATATTATGTAATATGCTTATTAATCAAAATATCACTTATTAATAAGCGTAACTGGTCCAGTGGCTATAATAAGTATATACACGATCGTAAACTTCCATATCGGCTTATTATTGTTGTTATTTCCTTTTGGCGTTGGAATATAAATTTTTTTATACAACAACGTGCTATACACGTACGTATCGTAATGACGTATTAATGAGACACAACAGCGAGTTATAGTTTTTAAATTAAACGTGCGGTACACTTGCAGATTATAGTATACACGATGTACCTACTCATTTATAAATAATATCGATTTCGATCGAAACGATTTTTTACGGTCGTCAATCGTACTCACCCACATTTCGAGGCTTGTGTAGCCGATGATTTTATAGATACTTTGATCAACGATACCAATCTGCCGGGAAGTATCAGTGGAACGTGCGTCTCGGGCGTTTGTTAGATATGATAAGTGTATATACCTAAATAAGCCCTTAGGGTTTGTAAAAAAAAAAAAAAACGATGGTCCACAGCAATGTAGGATAGCATGCAAAGACTTTGGATCTAATATTACGTGGCCAAACGTATGATGTATGATATTATAATCAAAAAAATAATATAATTATATTTGTGAAGATTATACGACACGCATAATGATGAATAACGAGGACAAACATTTGTATAAAATAAGTAAATATAATAATATATGAAGAAAAATAATTTTAAAAATAATGAAATTACCTATTATACTATACCTGTGTGGCTGTGTGTAAATTTGACGCCAAAGTTGGTTGTTATTAAATTCAATCGCTTTGTTAAAAGATTCAAGTTGATCGTTGATTACTTATTTAAGGTATTTAACTTATATAATATGTATAGACTCAAAAAACAGCATAGAGAAAATATTTTAAAATTATCAACAGATTGAGAAATACTTGAAAAAAAAAATGATATTTTGGTAAAAATCAATTTTATTACTGCTCCATTAAGAATAATACGTTAAGCTTATGAATATGCATTTAATACGATATCGTATGCTGCACTGATTCCTATATATCTATAGTATCTACATTCTATATACATATCACAATATATTATGCATCTCACCAACACAAAGTTGACTGCTGTTGCTGGTGCAGTCTCACAAGAAAGTGGACGTTAATGATTTCATTACCATCAGTCTCGTACAAACTCCTTTCGGCCCAGAGCTAATGCGCGCAATGAAACATAATGTGACGCTGGTGCCTATATACGTATAATGAGCATATTATTATTTATTATTATAACATACCGCACATACCGCAAGTATTATACACAGGGTGATTATTTTAATTTCCACCAATCAAATCTTTAAAAAAAAGCCAAGACATTTAAATTTTAAGTACAACAAATACTAGACCGCCATGAAAAACGAAGAAGGATAATTAAATTTCTAAACGTTTGAAAAAAAAAATTAAATTTCCATATATTTCCTTGTATAATATTTAATGCCCAGTAAATGAAAAATGAAATATCATCCTGTACAATTTAAGAATACAAAATAATATAATATATGTACTGATATTTCATTAACTCCGCCTTCGTCGTTCGACGGCTGCCTGAAAACGCGAATAGTTTTATAATGGTAAACATGTATAGCTACTCGACGTGTAGCTATATAAGAATATACGCATATGACGTATCATACTATGATAGGCACCTGTTAAGATGTTGTATTTGTAAACGTATTATAATATAATATTAGTATTGATATATTATCGATGACCGTACCTATATGGCTATATATAAAGGTAGGTACGTGTTCTGAACAAGCCATGTTTATTTTGTTATTTACGTATACCTATCTATCGATTAACCACTCCTATAAAACTTCTTCAGCAAGTAAGTATATGAAATTAAATTTAATGGTTACACAAATTCGGAAAATATTACTTGTTTTACCATCGAAGCAAGATAAACTGCACGAGTGATAATGTGAGACTATTTCACTCATAATAAGGGATAATAATATACAATATACTTATTTGCTGAAACCTGCTAATTTGAGGATCTCCTCTAAGTGTAATAGATGAGAACATATTATTATCCAAATATTTTAAATTAAAACTACCCAAATTGTGTAAGCCCGGAATCAACCTTTTATCTAGATTTAAAATAAATTTATTTTATCCGACTATGTTATTAAATTATTATCTAGAAATGCATAAATCAGCACCTACTCTAACTAATAACCCTTAACGTTAACATATTGTGGAGGAATAGTTGTAGTTTATATTTAATTGTTTTTAAGCACACATAAATTATAATATAATAATTATATAAATAAGCATGTATAAATATAAAAAAATATGTTTAGGTATCACGAAAAAATGGAGCCTCGATGCATGCGAGTCTGCTATAATCTACTATTCAATAATGAAAATTTAATTAAGGTAATTATTTAATTGTATAACCTACATATTTTGTTGGCTAATCATGAATGTTGTCAGCGGTAATAATACCCTGTCTTAAACACCGTTAAATGTAAACTACACACATTTTTAACAGTCATTTTGAGTGGTTTGGACCATGTATAAAATACAGGTCTAAAATTATATATTATTATAATAATTATTTGTATTATATAACTCATGACCAGCCTATGAAAACGAAAAAATATTTATTTTTGTCAGTTCTTTATTAGAGTAGGTACAAAATTACAAAAACTGATTTCAGCACATATTCAGATATAGATTTATTACTACCCATCATGTAATAATATACATCTCTTCAGAACCATAAGTGCAATTAGTGCAATGTAGGTACTCGACTGTAGATCGCTTATACTTACACAACACACATATTATTTTATTAGGTAATATAGAATATGGATAGATAAAAAAAATTAATTAATCCAGCTGATATTGATACATGGATACTATAGATAAAATATGGATTTAATTTTATCACAAGACGCAAATGCCTTTATGATGCATCCAAATCAATAAATGATACCTATAAAAGATAGTAATAGTGTCAACACAAAATCATAGATAATTAAAGATATTATTTGGACACACTTTCATAATATATATTATGCAATCGGATATGAAACATCAAAGAAATTTTGAAAAATGTTTATTATTATATTTTGTAGTCTGAAATAATGGCAATGAATATTTGTTCTACAAAAAAACAGCATATATAATATTACTATTTACTGCATAGTAAATGAAACAATAATTTAACGGTCTGCAGAGCTTCGAAAACAAACTTCCGTTTAGTTTTAATGAAATCGATCACTCAATATTAACTCACAGTTGAATTGAATGAGGAAATAAAAAATAGAAAATTTCGATATTTTTCGGATTTAAATTTATTTTAAAAATCATCTCAGCAGTATCATTGAGTAAACGTATATTGTGATTTGTGATTTAAATTAAGCCTTATATATGAATAGTGAAATTATAAGGTACCCACTTGATCTTCTGCCAAACGTCGAACATACTTCCCACGAAAAAACTCGTTGACAACATTGTTATTATACGGCTATATAATATATACGTAGGTAATGTAGAAAGATAAACGATTTTGTTCGCACTATTATCGATGTCGCTAAAACCCGATGAACAGTGAAGAGACAAATTATTAAATTATATGTAGGTATATCGCCGTTTGTGACAATGTCGGTCAGTATAGCCATGCGTTTTATTTGGTGACATTGATATTGTTCGTGCCTTGGCTGCGCGTATGCATATGAACGATCGAACTATATAGTGGGCAGCAGTCCAAATTGCAGGTGGACAAATATTTCCGCGTACTCAGCCGAGGAACAGTCTACAACGCAAGGGAATAGGGACATCCAAAACATATTTTAATACAAGCTGTAACTATTTTAACCGCTACCGTGTCGCTAAAATTTAAAACGTAATCCTAAAAAATATGTATTTTATTATTATTATTTATTTATATAAACTTTTTTTTTTTTTTTTTATTGAGGGTTGAGGCTTCGACAACAAGGGCCATTAGTCTGTGGAACTTTTGGGGGAAGGAACTGTTGAATATAAACTTTTGTAGGACCCACAACGTAGACAGTAATAAATAATTATTATTTTCATAGTTTTTAATTTTGTTTTTCATATCTTTTAAAATATTTCATATCATATCATTTAAATTAAAATTAAAATTCGTAATTCGCTGTTTCGTGAAAACAATCAACTGCAGCAGTGGAGCCGCTGATTAATCTGTACATAATATAAAATCTCCAGACGTCTGGTTGAAAAATAATCAAAATATTAATATAATTAATTATTTTTACATTAATAATAATAACATTCAAATGTAATAAAATGTTAAGGTACTTACCTAAACTCTGAAAAATTTTTATTCGAATATTTGATGAAAAATTTAAACAGTTAAAAGTAAAACTTAACTTTACATTAACTTAAAGTATTCAATGTTCAATTTTTAAACTGAATCAAAAAATCAAGATCGATTTTGTCGATACCTGATTTCGCATGAAATTTTCTATTTTTTCAACTTTTTTTCTATATTATTATAATACATACTGAGAAGACTGATAACCTCTTCCTCCTCATTAACCACCAATACATTGCTAAACCAACACATTCATTAGTCTACTCAGAATTGGCTAAAAACATTGAGTGTACCTATACCGGATTCTGAAAACAAAATTTAGTTATTAAATGGTTCCTATTATTTTATGATTTATATTTGATGATCCATATTGAAAATAATTATTTTAAATTTTAAATCAAAAGTATTAATAAGTACACTTTTATACATTATATATTATAATCAAGCGTGAAGTAAAAACAAATAAATTAATAAATCTATAGTGAAAAACAAAACATTAAATTAGATACAGTTAGCATCGGTCATCAACAATGTTTTTATACGCAGTGAAACGCAGAAAACTAAATAGTGTATATTATTGAAAAGCGGAAGTTAATTCAACTGGAAAATTTGATTGAACAAATAAAATTTAGTTTAAAGAGTTTGCGGGCCATGACTACTACAGTAGGTAAGATATGCAATTGTTTTTTTTTTATATCTTGGCAGATGCGTATATGGATTTTGGATCGATAATGAGTCTGTGTGAGTTAAACATTATTAAGACGTATATAAATCATTAGATAAATTCAATTTTGATCAAGAAATAATTGTTAATAAATAAACAAACTTATTTAAGTTTATTCAAAATAATAATAATATTTAAAAAAGCGGGTAAGTCGTGGATGTCGCTCTGCTGTACAGTAGGTTGTTGTAATGGATGGGATTAAATTTGAATTCAATGATAGGTATCATTGTATACGAAAAACGATTCTGAACGGAGATGATTTGTCAGTCTAGGATATATTATATTTAAATATTGTCATATATTCTATTTTGAAACAAATATTTTATTTTTCAATTAAGACGCATTTTGCATATGGCATGGTTAATCAATTAGTGTAGTTATCATAATTCATAATACCTTATTATATTATCATAGATATACGAATACCTGGTTTGAGGTTAAATCGTTATCATTACGCGATTTCATAAAAATTTAAAACTCAAACGCTCAAAAAATTTTTCCTATAATGACGCTTCAAATTTTCTCTATAGCTATTTGAAGCAAAACTTATGGAAAACTTGGTGTTAAATTTTATAATGTTAGATATCAATACAAACAATATTATGAATTTTGAACTACAAAATAATTTGCAAATATTCATGGTTTTGACGAATTTTTGTCAATATTTGAAATTCAAATGCTAATAAAAATTTAATTTGAATTTCCGGTGGACATTTTTTTTGTGATAAAGATTGACAAATTTGTAAGGAATCTTGTATTAAATTTTCAAATCTTAGATTTAAAAAAAATATTTTTAAGAATTTCTAGCTTATAATAATTTGCGAATTTTCGTGATTTTTACGTATGTTGTAAAAATTAAAATTTAAATGCTTGTAAAAAAAAAAAATGTGACTATACATTTCTTGTATTTTTTAACTGCTAGTGTAAAAATATTTTAGGAGCCTTGTAATAAAATTTCAAATCTTAGGTATAAAAAGAAAATTTTTTATGAATTTCTAGAATAAAATAATTTACGAATTTTCGTGATTTTTACGTATGTTGTCAAATTTAAAATTTAAATGCTTGTAAAAAATAAATGTGACTATACATTTATTTTATTTTTCAACTGCTATTGTAAAAATATATTATGAGCCTTGTATTAAATTCTCAAATCTTAGAACTAAAAAGAAAAACTTTTATGAATTTCGATCTAAGATAATTTGAAAATTGCCGTAATTTTTACGTATTAAGTCAATATTTGAAATTCAAATACTAATAAAAAAAAATCGTGACTATGTATTTTTATAATTTTTTAATCACAATAAGAATAACTTATGAGGAACTTTGTATTAAATTTTCAAGTATTTTGATAGGGCCAAAAAAATGTTATCGACACTTCAAAAAAAAATTTTCAGACAAATTGAAAATTTCAGTTGTCTATAAATATTTCAAAAAAAGTCAAAATATTTTGAAAATTAAATCATGTAAAGAAAATCCCAATATCAATAACTGATAAAATTTTCAAGTGTCTACGACTTATACTTTTTGAATAATAACAAATATTTAAAATCGTTTCAAACGCACTTAAAATTTTTCCTATAATGATTAATGATGCTTCGAGTTTTCCCTATAGCTACTTGAAGGAAAACTTATGGAAAACTTAGTGTTGTATTTTTAATCCTTAGTTATAAACACAAACAATTTTATGATTTTTCAACTTCAAAATTACTTGCAAATTTTCGCGTTTTCGACAGATTTCGTAAAATTTTGAACTATAAACGCTTATTAAAAAAAATTGTGACTTACGATTTTTAATTTTTTTTTAGCTACAATAAGAATAATTCATAAGGAACCTTGTATTAAATTTTCAAGTTTTTTTGGTCGTCCCAACACTTTTTTAACGACACTTCAAAAAAAAATTGAAAATTTCAGTGATCTATAAATAACTCAAAAAAAGTCAAAAAGTTTTGAAAATTAAACTGTATATAGATAACACTAACATAAATATTTGGTGAAAATTTCAAGTATTTACAGTGATTAATTTTTGAATGACAACGATTATAAAAAAATCGATTTGGTCGAAAACTGATTTTGCGTAAAAATTCCCGTTTTTCTGTCATTTTTTTTTTGGTTTTTCTCGATTTTTTTAAAACTGTTGGAAAATGTTTACTTTTGACCTGTATAATGACCAAGGATATACACTTTTACATCGGAAACCACCCCCAGAGTTTGAAATCGAAGCATTATTTCGACTAGTTTTGCTGTACAGACACACACACAAAAAAAAAAACATATCATTGTAAAATCAATACATTCATCACTTCGTTCAGAATTTAATAATAAAATTATATTAGGATATATATATATAGAATAATCTTAAGAGGATGCAACCAACGTATTATTTGTTTTCTCTCTAGGCAACGCGCAACACATCAAATTTATGTTTTGAAGATCCAACTCCGTGTTATTGCTATTAATATTAGAGTGAATTTACCTATATCATAAAACTTTAAGTTAAAAACATTATATGTCTAGCGTTCCTAAGTTAGATATTTTATGATATTTGAATTTTTATGTAAGTTTATATGATATTGTAAATTATTATAATTTAAAAATGCCTTATAAAATGTATTACATTAAAATATATATTCTTGTTTTAAAGTTTGATGATAGGTGAGTTCATTCTAAAATTAAAAGTAACAACTTAGGGTTGGTATTTAGTTCTACTAAACATCCATTTGTTATGTTGCACGTGGTCAAGGGAAAAACAAATGATGGTGCTCTGACAAGTCTGACATAATCTATGAGTAGAAACTAAAATTAATTTAATTTCTTTTTCTTTTTTTAAGTTCTTGACATAGGCGTGCGCAAAGTTTCAAGTCGGGGGCAGCGAATATTTTTACCGGCCCATACATGATGGGTATTAAGTTAACATTTTTAAGCTCAAAATCAAAATTTAACCTTTGACCTTTAAATAAAAATATTTTATACGATATTATCATTGGTTAATCATAGATTGTTTTTGCTCAACACCGGTTACCATATCAAAATTAAAAATACATCAAATATCAATAACACATTATTCTTTATTATTATAATACGGTTATATTATTATGTTATGTTATTATTATATAGTTCGGCCCAGACAAATATATTCAAACCGTCCAGGGGCAGCAAGAGCACACCTTGCTGCCCCTGTCCGCACGCCTATGGTTCTTGATGTTATAATTTATGTAGAGAAGTTATAGGAGAATAAATTATCATATGTAATATAAGAGTAGTGATCTTTAAATTGTAAAAACTAATAACCAGTGTCGTACCAAGGGGTAGGGTTTTAGGATTCTAACCCCCCCTTGAAATTTTTTCATTTTAAAAAATAAATCTTATTTTCCACCATTTCAATACAAAGATTCAATCAATTAGTTTTTAATAGATATTAATTAAATTTATTATTAATTTATTATAAATTATAATTTGTTATAACTAAAAACTGTAAAGCAAATTATTTAAATTATTTTCTCATGTAAAACCTTAACCGGCTTAATCTAACTAAAATCCTGCGTAGGCTACTGCTAATAACAATGATATCAGATGTAATACAATTTTCAGAAACAATATTTTGCACTAGAATAGCAAATTAAAAATATCGATTGTCAATAATGAATAATAATATTGTTGCAGTTCAATGTTCTCTTAAATTTCCCCGCGACTGTCAAATTTCTTATTGTTTTCCTTTTTCCGTTCCGCGCACATTTGTCATATTTCCTCACCCTAGGCGCTACTTTTATTAATATTATTATCTTTTTACTTTTAGCCCTTAATACCTATAACTTCTCTTTGTGTATTAAACACCTACTTTTCACCAAAACCGTTTCATAAGACGTGAACTTAGCCTCGTATTATTTCATTGTACTTTTTTATATATACATAAATATAACTTTATTCTTATCACACCTTCCTTCTCTCCGTGATCACGCTATCCTTAAACAATTATAATATCAACCTTCTCAACTCTAGTTCCCCTAGTGATGTAGTTATGCTGGCTATTTTAAACTTAATAAAACACATATATGAAATATCTTGATGGTGGTTACGATTTTTCGTGGTTCAATTAAGTATCACCAATCCGTAGTTTTTTACCGATAAATGATAATATTATTTTATAGTAATAATCTAATAATATTATAAATTATAATATTGTGTACAAATAAAAAAAAGGTTTAATCTTTGATGACTCGTTTTTAACTGATTTTAGTTAAAAAGGTGAAAAATCCAACACTATAGGCGAGCGATTCTTTCTTTAGCACCCGCCGCCCATTCATCCGTCCGCTTCGGATCGAACACAAATAAAATATTATTATCATCGCCGTGTGGCGCGCGTGCTTGCGGAACAGGTTGCGCTGGGAGAGAGTGCCGATACTGCGACGGCGGCGAGTGAAAGAACCGCCAGAGACGAGCTCAGTTTTCGTACAGGTGTCGACCCGCGTGCAATCACTCAGTGCGGCGTAACATAATCGTATTGGTATTATCGTGCATAAAAAATAATAATATTGTCATATTGTTCCGTTCGCGCATTTTATTGTTTACAACAATCTATTCGATATTATTATTGGAGTGTGTGGTTTTAATAGACGAATTATTACCAACTAATATTGTGCTTAACTTTTTTATTGGTATTTACATATATATTTTTTTTCATATTTTAAATTTTTCGCGTCTTAATTATACACAGTACACAGATGAACAGTGATCGGAGATTGCCGCCTCGGATGGAATATAGTTTTCGAGATATCATCACATACACTTATTACTACTGCTAACGAGAACATCGCGAGGGCTTATGTAATAAACCCTTATACTATTCATAGGTAAATAATATTTTTTTTAACAAATAATTTAGGTATATCTATATCGGTCTATATATATATATCATACACATCAGTACCTATAAATTAATAACAACTAAAAAGAGTAGTTAAATAAAAACACGTTTGGTGATTTAAATGTATTTTTTTTTTATTTGGTTTTAAATAATACTTTGAACAAATTCGTTATTTCAAGTGTAAATATAATAGCTAATACCAAAAATAAGTAGATTTAAAATTATTTTCATTTAAATTTAAATATTTAATGGTGCGGGTAAACCCCTTATATATATCTCAAAAGACGTCAATAGTAGATGCTCTATTTACAGTTGCGTTCATATTATTTGTTACCTATGTATTTTTGCATCGTTTCGCTTATATTTTTATATTGTTTGATTGTTTCAATTATTTTTTTTTTTAATTTCTTGAAATTTACATATTATATACCTAACATAAAAATATTGAATAAAATAATTTTTTACTCACCTAATTAAATTATATTATTTAATTTGAATTACGGGAAATTATCACTCTCTGTTTGTTCCATAAATTATGTCATAGCCACACGATGGTTGGAAATGACAAAACGTATCGGGTAACAAAATATGCTCGGAGCCACAGAGGACATAAATATTTTGATTTATAACAACGGTATCCGGTGACGATTAAAATAAACACTATGTAACCGGTAGCATTGTAGTGTGCATATAAATAGTTTGTAACAATTTTATATTTCTTCGAAGACTAGGAAACATCCTTTAACTCAAGCTGAAAATATCAAAATATTTGTGAGCTAAGTTTAATACCTGTTACGATGGCAAAAAAAATAAAAATAATAGGTTTTCAGAAGTGTTAGGTTTTGTTATTTCTTATCTAACATACCGATCTCAAACTCTGTGATTTTGACATCCGGCATTTCCTATATTTCATTTTATATACTTACAAAATTATACGCTATAATATGTTTCTGCTGTACCACTCGATAGTCAATACCCGCAAAACCACATCGTTCATTTATGTGCGTACTGTAAGCTATATTATAATATGAATAATACAGTTGATCGTATGATGTAGATTTAAATAACATTGCACTATTGCAGTTTCGATATTGTTTTTTTTTTATTATTCTTATCCGACCAGACACTTTCGATCACGTAAGTCGTGCACACCGCAGTGCTACGCTTTATATATTTTTATATATGACGCTCACCCGTCAACGTCCTCAGATTCCAATAAAATCGCCAATACCGCACTCAATGTCAATCGTGTTTATAATATTATATAGGTACTCTCTTTTCAACCCAAGGGAGACCACGGCAACGGGTGTGCACACAAGGTCTATATTATATAGCATGTAAACATGTAGTTATATTATAGTTTATTCTGATATTCGCCATGAGCACGTTTGTCGCGAAAATGTACTATCTTATACCTCGGAAAAATATTATATATGTATTCATTATAATATAAACTATAGTTAATATATTATACGTGAAATACAATATTATCGAGGGCGTGTGTGTTTAGTGTTTACCTAATGTGAATCCAGAAGGTTCAGACAGACTGCTACAGTGTAAGGTATTAACCTAAAAACAATAATAGAACGCTGTTAATCCGGATGTCGATTAAAATAATATCATTATTCTACTCGAGTGGATTGATCGTTGTTCAAGTTCTAAGAGATGAAACGTGCTTCGAAAACGATAAAAATACGGAGATTTCAAATTCCTAACCATCACAATAATTTGTTTCGTTCTCGTTTTCACGGCGCATGCAGGTGCCTCTATGGCTCTATACACGCGCCGGGCCCGTGTAAAATTAATATAATATTATTACGTATAATGTTGTATGTGTGTAAACTATGTAGAAAAGATAGTGTCTATAAGCAATGTCCTTCCGGTCCGCAATTCTGGAGTGTTTACCGGAAAAAAAATGTTTACTTAATACATCTGTATCAGCGTATTTATACTCATCTTAGCCGGAAGACTATACGTTAGTGTTACACAGCGTAATAAATATAATTGCGAGAAAAATGAAATAAATCATATAATTATTGCGATAAAGATCAGACGTCACTGCAGGTTCGTTAGTGCAGTTTGCGTCTTTACGTCGTTTATGAGAGTATATTATATAAAAAAAAAACATTGTTCTTTACTGTATATTAAACGTAAACTATACGCACATATTATACAAAATAATTTAACATAACGCTGTAATCCCTATATACGTAATAATTACTTAAGGAAAAAATCGCCTTTGCTATCAGTCTGTAATCAGTAGGAACAGAGTGCGACCTCCGTCCGTCTGATTAACATATTTTCAAGTATATATTGTACACTTAAGTATTTTTAAATCTTTCCCTGTTTTGGTACAGACAATTATAGAATCTCCTTGGGTTGGATTTTCATAATTTACTTTGTTGTCAAAAACGAACCACTAAACTTCTTTGTACATCGATCTCGTGGATAAAGGCTCACCTTATTACTTTCCCGACTATCTCCAGCTATTTCTCAACATATATTTTATATACATGTTTATATTTTCATACTATACACGGTAGCGAAAAGGTTTGCGATCAAACAAACTGATTGCAAGATGTCGACACTCGAGACGGGTTAATCGGCGTATTTGTCGCGACGATTGAATGAAAGTGCATAATATAATAAATTTCAAATTCGTTTTAGCATTCAATACATGTGTGGTTGTGTGGATGAGTTTTATCGGGCTTACATAATGTGAAATTACCAGTTTTCATTTACGATAACCTACTGACTGAATTATTGAAAATAATAATAATAAATATAAAACTTTCTCGCACTCGTCGATGAGACTCATATACACACGCGTGACGGACGATATGCGAATTAAAAACTTTTTTTTTGTGCATGGAACATTACTTCGACGGAACTATTTTCGTATACTATTACAGTGGGTAACATACCTATTATTATTTTATTATCCGATTCGAGCGCTTCTTCTCTCAAGCTTGCCGAACTATACGGTTATTATTTATTATTAATATATAATGTCAAATAATAACATTATCAAATCGACTGCGTGGTGGTGGCTCAATAAACGTTCGAAGACTGCGTGATGCGTGTGCCCGCCGATTGGACACGATTTCCCAACCATGATATTATAGTACTTATAGAGGTATAAATATTATAATCAATATAGACCACGGACGTACACATATACAACAAAATTATTATTATTATTTATCATCGTAATTTCCAACGGATTTTAATATTCATAATATCATACACCCTGGTCTAGTGGGCGAGGAGGGAAGTTGCCGTCTCGGCTTTGACTCGTTTCGTCGAGCGATTCTCGTACTTGAAAGAGCCGATGCGCGCCCCCCGATGTGGGTCACACATAGGCGTAGATAATTTAACGCCGTGACAGACCGAGACCAATCGTGAACTACGGGAACGTTAAATGTCTAACTATATGTATAATATTATATAGGTACACGTAAATGTATAACAAACACACACACACACACATTTGCGCGCGCATATATAATAGAATAAACATGTAAATTGCTCCGAATAAACGGCAATTACGTCGACGGCTATGCGAAAATCTCCGTCACATATAATGATGACGACGACGCATGCACCACAGAACTACAGAAGTCACACACTGCTTTAGTGCTTTATATAAATAATATATTATTATTATGTATACTGTGTAATAGTAGGTACAAGTAATCGTGGCCGGTACGATTTTGTGTTTTTTTTTTTACTTTATATACTTTCCATTCCATTCGATAGTCAGTAGTCTCTACATATTTTACACATATATACACGCACACCGCCTCCACTGTGCAGTTAATGTCGTATTAATGGCAGTTATATATTATATTAAATATAATAATATTATACAGTATACGCGCGATGACGTATATAATAAATAATAATATATTATGTGCATATATACAGTATTATATACTTGTATTGTGTACAACGGTTTTTTGTTGTTGTTGTTATACGATTATTTAAACGGCTCTATGCGCCCCGCGTGTTACAGTTTTGATGCGAGGGAAATAGATTTGCAGCACACGCGATCTATGTATAGGTACACGGTTATTTTATATAGCAGGTACCTTGGACTAGACGATGGAAACACGATCTCCGGCGCTACCGACTCTATGTAGATAAGTGTATAGGATACGTTGCGCAACCATATAGTCATAGTCTAAGAAGTCTCTGAACCGAAACGAGGTAGATCGTTTTATGTGTGCGTGTTCTATCCGCAGAGTTCGCTGCCACAGGCAATAGTGTTAAAAGAAGCGCAAGAGAAAAAATGTCTCTTGACAACCAGTTCGTCATACACAGAAGTCTTATCGTTTCACCCATAGGTGATTTGAGTATCAACATAATTTTTCAGCGACATAATGTAATGAGAGGTGGGGGAGGGTATATTAATAATTTGCTGGTTAGTGACTGTATATGTTAATTTTTCAATAAGGTGATCAATGATATTCGTGGTTGAAATATTATCAGTTAACTCTGTTAAAAGCTACTTCTTAAACACAAATTAAACTTAACTATACAGATGAGATAGAGTGGATTGGTGGGTGACTATGAGGTTCTCATCATTAAATAATATTTAACATTTTCAAACCAACACTGTTTCAACCTCATGATGATACACAAAATATTCTATCACAGCGAAATAAAACGTATAGCACGATAAAAATATTATTTTAATATCGATTTTGAAGATATCCCATAATAACGGCGTATTATTTCAGATTTCGAGTGATGGACATATTTCATCCATTATATAATAATATCGCTTGTCTGTGTGGCCGTAGCCATTTTCCTCCAAAAACGAGATACCGTTTTCCTCCACTGTCCATTTTCCTCCAATAAATAAAATAATAAAATCGTCATTCGTTTTCAGAATGTTAAATTTAAAAAAAAGAACAAATCAAATATTTAAATTTTAAAGTATAATTACTGCTGAAAGTATAGAATTTTCCGATATATACGTATCGGTTAAATAATCAGCGTATAAACTCACTCTTTGATCGTTTGGTATAATACTCATAAAGTCTTCAATAAAACATTTGGAAACTTCTTGTGGACTTAAAAAAGTGAGTCCAAACGTGTTTCTTATCCAAGACCCAATTTCAGAGTTTTTTTCTGTATAGTATTGAACTAAACCGAGATTTTGGATTTTCTTTTCCGAAACCACGATTGTGTCAGGTGAAACCTACAGCCAACTATTATTGTATCAGGCAATACTATAGAAACTGCAGCATCATGAATAGCTTGCTTAATCAAAGTTACAATCGACTGTTATAAACTGCGTGTGCTGTCGGATACTTGGACTAGTGTTTTTCCCTAGCCGATAAGAACGAGACCAGAATTTAATCAACAGATACGCGCAAAATGTGATCAAAAATATTCAGAGTGATAACAATAACATGTCTCGTGAATGAGCGGTTAATATTAAATTTTGAATTAATTGTTACGCATTGTATAAAATGCGGGGGACATAAAATATACAATGGTAATAATATAGGTATAATAAATTGTCAATGGAACATTTCGCAAATAGAATATTGGTGGTTTGGCGAACGCGATGTTGATAATTACGCATTTATGCGGGCCGATTAATCGCGAAATACTATAATATACAATACTTTTATGTTACGACAACAATAATAATATTATAATGATATGTATTGCGGTCAGAGCACGATTGATTTTTGTATACCTTCGCAATTAAGAACCGAAATATGATGGTAAAAAATCGTACAGAATATAAAGAGACTTTGTCTAGTCTTCGCGGACGCCAGTATTTTTGCGCCCTTACATTGTTTTACATCAGCTATCGTATTCGTTATTACGTCGAGACAATTCGAATCGTCAACGACGTCGATTAATCGGCCTCGTAAACGTATATAGTTCCCACGGAAATCGGAATTGAGCAAATGTGTGTGTGTGTGTACGCGATGATATTATGTGGGTCAGCGTTTTGTCGATTCAACAACAGTATAAGTATGTACCTACTATATATAATATTATATATGTATTGGTAGAACTATATTATTGTAGCCGTTTGCGCGCATGATTCGAAACGTTTTCGCCCGGTTAGTGGAATATTATACACACAATAAACGTATCGGAAGGTACGATGTCAGACCGTGAACGTCGGTAGACGAGAGAATAATAATACCTAAACCTAATACAGTATAATACACATGCGCACGTACACATCAATACACGGTTTGACATTCAATACGAATTGCCAGATTAATAATGCGCGTATAGGGCAATACGATATACTATATCGGAAATAGGCCGTGTTTACCTAACCACCGCCGAGTCGTTCTCAATACACAGGTGTGTTCCGCTTTTGTTTTCATTCCTACAGAATAAAATGTGTTTTATGAACCTATAGCCTATAACCACTCGGTATATTTAGATATAGTGTTATAACACAGCAGCGGGCGTTCGGGGACGTCCACCGCGCGCGAAACGTTGTTTTGTAATTTTGACTTTACTAGTATATTGTGTGATGGGCACGACACGACGGTTTTAAAAGGAGGAATGAATAAATACGCAACCAACTGTAACCTCTACACGTATGTTTTATGGTTTTCTGGTACCCAAGTACGTTTAAACGGATTCGTCAAGACCTATAACATATAGGACATAGGTACCATTGTGTATATGTGGCTTTTATTTTTTTTTCTAAATTTAATTTGAAAAGATGTTTTATGGTTGACGACAGATGGTAAAAAAAAAAAAAAAAAAAACAATACCGCAGTAGTTTGTATTAACGCTATACAACACCAACATACGATTATCGCCCTTATTAAAAAAAAAAATAATAATAATATATTAGAATACGCGACGCGTAAACGTATTATGTATAGGTATATAATATTATATAATTTTCAAAGAGTAAAATTACAAGCTGATAAAAAATTGAATAAACCCATACAAATATATATTATTATATTATACGCAAGTGTATGTATTATAATAAGTATACCTATATAATATTTGACTCTAGTCGATGACAAAACGTATGATGTTTTATTGACAGCGCCCAGAGCATGTTATGTAACTAAATAAATCATAGTTTATTTTTTTTTTTAAATACAGTGAACGGCACTACGGCAGTTGATTTATTAAATAATTATAGCTGAAAGGGATGGAACAAAAAGTATGATTTTTAAGGTACGCTCGTATGATATTAATTATTATTGTAATGGCGATGGAATAATGAGTATTAGTGCCAAAGGATTGCGTGTGCATTGCAATGTTATGAATTGAAATTGGTCGTTCACTTCGTAATGTTGTCCTTGACATTGGCTCTATATAAATATATATATATAGGTACAACAGTGTTCTGAATAATCATCGGGGAAAATTCGTGTTTCATGGTTATCCAATTTTCGTAAAATATGGCAGATAATTAATAACTGTATATTATTATTATAATACGTCATAATTTATATTTTATCCATACACTGTGCGTGATATGATAAATTGCCCATATTGAATTTTAAACATGTTAACTATATAATAATACCTATATAATCTATACTATTAATATCATTATTTAAACTACAGATTAGATCAGATGTTAAATACTTTTCGTCTTCTTAGTTCCTAGTGTGATTAGAGATGTCAATGCATGTACCTATTAACGTCATAAATATATTTTTAGAACGGTCGACGATGATTACATAAAATATGACGTTTCTGGCAATATGTTTCGAGCGCGATAAAACGTTGTTTGAAAAAATTATACCTTTATATGGCTGGACTAAGGATCTATTTTCAACGAGTGTTTAAAAAAAAAAAAAAAAATATGTATTACAAGCCAACAAAACGGATCAAAGGTAAATTTGGCGAAAGCATCCAACAAGGATGGTGAGTAGGGGAGATGATCCTCATAATACATATAATAATATTTTAGTCCATAACAGCGTAATCATAATGCACTTAAACGAACAGACGGACACGTTTGTAATGACGTGTGTCGATGGCAAATAAGAAAATGGTAGTTGTAGTATATTATATAGAAAAGAGTTTTCACGCCGTCACATTTAAAAGCAAAAAAAACATATATATATAACAATAATAATCTAGAACTATAAATATATGAAAGAACAAATAAACGAGTATTATTGTGTCGGTTGTTTTTGTACGAATTCGTATTATATCTGCTATATACTGCTATGTGTCGTAAAAATATTGACGGAATTATACGTTCCCAGAGACGACGTTTTTGCCTCCCCCGTGATTCCCATTATGGAGGTCCAGACAATCGGAATGCGACTACTCGAGTTAAGGATATAAATTGTGTAAGAAAAAATAGACCTGAGGTGAAAAAAATTGCGCGATCTTAACGCCGCCGCTTGGTGCACATAAAAATACGACGTGGACACTACAGAACCAAACGGAAGTTTTAAGCGAGACAAGATGTAGGTATAATAATAATGATGATGTATAATAATAAAATATGTTTTTCAGTAGCAAAGAGAGATGTCTGTAACGTTGCAGTTTTTAAACGGAAATATCGTTGTACGAATCCAGGATTTGCACTGCATTGTCTGTCGATATTCTGCTTCGGTATTTCTGACGGTTATACTCCTAATATTATTATAATTTCAAGTATCAGCCTCTGGATGCTGTAAAATGGTTACAATAATAAACGGCCATATTTTCGGAGGAAAATAATATTGTTATATATTATGTATTGTATAATACTGGTCATTCTGATCTACCGCGGTTTATTGGATTTCCCTATGCTTCTCGTACAATTCCTTGTCAGTGACCCTTCTGATTTATTTATTTTGTGTAAGTACCTACCTACTAACAGAAAAATCATTAGCTAGTATGTTGCTTATTTGATAATAATAATAATATACTCAGGCAAATGTATAGAACTGCATAATATTATAGTCTCGAAAATGCATTAAATTGCGTGCGCTCTATTTATGCGCTTTTGCATTGTGAAAACCAGAGGCCACAACGAAGTATCGAAATTCTGCATAATATGTAACCACCGGACACTAGTGTTCATCACGATTATATTGTGGTGCTCTGCATTAAAATAATAAAAAAAGTATAATAATAATATAACATAATCTTACCTCACATAATAACGATGTCACATAGATAACGTTGTATTATTATTGTTTTACGGTTCGTCGGCGGTCGGTGAGTCACCGGTGTACATTTAATGAAATTAAAACAATATCAGCGCAAATGTACGACGGCAACACTAATAAAGTAATAAATAATGACCGAATCGACGACGGAATCGTCATGATGATCACTCTTATTTATTTTATATTGCGAAATAGTTACATGCGTGGCTTAACACAGCTCATAATGTACCCAAATATTATCGTATACCTTATAAGTACATATTATACTGTTCATACAGATTAACCAACATACGTGCCTATTATACCAACAATTGGTGCATTTTATATAATATTATTTAAATTTCGGAAGAGAGGGGGGTTATATAGGTCGATTCCTCTGGACATAAAAATATTGCTCGTAACAAAGTTAATAATACATTGTATAATACACAGTATCCGACAACCTTATAAAATGTAATACGTACAGTACACCATTATGTTATTAGTGGCATGGTTGTTGATAACCGTAGACTTTAACGACGGCTATATCGAAAAATTGAATGCTTAATACATCATAATAATACGGGTAAACGATTTGCCAAAAATAAGGTTTATTTTCTATACACAAGGGGTACGGATATTACTATAACTTTGTTTATCTGAGTAAAGCCACAATGTTACTGATAACAATCGAAAGTGTTGATTTATGTTTGTTTTTTAAATGCAGATCTATTGCTTGCAGGTTTGTATTAAACCTAATGTTATAATATTGGACGATCGGAATGCCGAGGTGATCTCCGGAGAATATTCTTTGGAGCAATTTGTTTTTCTCTTCAACTATTTACCCGTCTAAAACGTTGTATAAATACAGCATATAGCGTACCACAACATAATATTATTGTATGGCACTTATCTATAGAGTGCCTACGATGTTTCCCACGTACGTACTTGTTGCTGCTGAAAAGGGAAATTAATTTTTGCGATCTTATTATCACGGCCTTGACTTTCGAACACATTGCCAAAAACCGGACGGTAGTCGTGCGCGCATTATATACGTATAATGTTATTTTACGTACAGGTGGGTAGGTGCATGAATAAATACATAAAATACGCGGCTTTCAACGCACGCCGAAGCGTTAATGCTTTCGCCCAGCTCTGCCGAGACCGGTCCGCGCGTCAAAAACAGATTGCGGATAGCCGTTTTTGAACCGCTCAGTTTTCCCTTTCAGACGGACATTCCCCGAAACGTTTATCCACAGCATAAAACTTCGACATACCAACGTTATTCCACTCGCGTTCGATTTTTTTTTATTATTGCGACGGAGAATCAAAATATTGAGACGTATCGTTACACTCATATGGAAAGAATAACACAATACAATATACATCGGTAGTGGGGCGATGACACGACACGAAAATCCACGTGTCATATTATTATGATATCATATCATAGTAAATTATTATGTCAAACATTATACAGCAGACATTCGTACAATGTCACCTAACGAGGCCAAAACACCAATATTTTAGTTGGATATTATATACTTATTATGTAGGTGTATATGCGGACGACCGAGACAAAAATATATAATATATAATAATACCGTAGTCCGTAGTAGCCATAACACCAAAGCGGCGGCGACGACGATTAAGTGCCTGATAAAAAACTATGTTTGAAATCCACGAGGACCACTATATATATTGTACATAGGTATTATGATTATTATTGTCGTTATATTGTCCCCGCAAAATGCGCGCATGTTTGCAATGCATTTTACGTGCGTGACAAATTTCCCAAACGATTTCTAGGCCAAATCAATAATAAAGTTAAAAAAAAAAATAATAAAACAGGTAACCCCGGTTACACTTAGGCTCAGTTTATATCATAGAGTAATATTACTCTATGGTTTATATATAGTATATCGTACTATTGGCTTTTTAAAGCCATGCAGTGTGGACGCTGATCGCATACATACGCGGCTGATGTCGCGTAATCGAGACAAAATATTTTTATTTTATTTTGTACATCACAAAAACAAAAAAATAATAGTAAAACCATAAATTCAACATTACAACGTTTAGCGAATGATCATAATCTATAATACATTATCGTATTAAATTCTTGTTTTACATTTAACCACAGGGGAAAAAACATCTTAAACCATCCGTCCAACCTTCGATTCCGGCAAAATGTGGTTATATTATACTTAACGCTATGATATTATTATATCGCACTGGTAAGCGTGAGTTTAGGATATTATTTCCTCTGCACCTTACACATCGAGTGTATCGTTTTTCATTTTAATTCTCGAAGTCACTGACCAGTGGGCAGTGAAACAAGTGTGTTGTCGGTTTTTAGTATCACATAATAGTATAATGCCATACAAATTGTTATATTATTATTCATGTATATTCGTCAACAATGGCAGCATGCTGATTTAGTTTTTAAGCGTTCCTCCGAAATATTTCCGGCTGTACGAAATTAATATATTTTATTCTCGACACGCGCATAATATTTTATTCATGTGAATACACAATTTATAAAATATAATAATAATTTACACAAGTGCGAATTTTTGGCATTATAATATTATACAAGCAAGTATTTCATTAGTTTTTTAAACATGTGAATATTTCAAATATTGCAAATTTAAATGATCTTAATTATTATAAAATTACTAAACGAACACAAATTAAGGTACATTAATTAATAAAATATCAAACATTATTTTTACCCATTTTCATATAATTAAAAAAATAAAATGTGATGTAAGTGATACTCGAAACATAACTAAACTTTAGCTATTAGTAAAACGTACAGTTTACAAGACATATAGAAAAAAATATAACACTATTTGTGTATAAAATTATAATAAAACCATATTATGACATTCGACTAATTTATATAAAATGAATAAAAATATTTATTTTGATCATATACTCAAGACGCTACCATGGCTCAGACTCCCTAAATTACTCACATTTATTAATTACCTATTAATAAAATGTAATATACTAGTTAATTTGTTGTTTGGTTTACATTATAATCGGTATTAATAAAAAAAAAAAAAAACAAGCCAATAAAAAAAATAAAATTTAATTTTAATTGTTCAATTATCTTTTTCAAACAATATAATAAGCTATAAAAAAATTAATTTCGTAAAATACTCCACACTATGGTGATTTAATATTTTTTGGGTTGGTGGGAAAATAATTGAGGAGAGGGTAAGTCTACATCTCCTTTTATTATTCCTCACTTATTACCTTGAAGTGCATTTTTTATCATATTTTCCCTCTTTTTTTAGTTTATAATTGGATCATTAATTGAAAATTCAAACATTTATTCCCAAATTGGTATTGATTGCAGATGCATTTGCAATGCAGTTTCTATGGTGATATTTTTATTTTGCTGCTGTTGTCTATAATACTATTTATATAGAAACGCACAATTATGTCAGATTTTTTTTCAACAATATGAAATAATATAGTAGATATATCAAACGAAAAGTTATATTTAAATTAATTAAGGAACATTTTTACGACCATATAACATAAATTAATTGAGTTTATATACCATATTACACGATTTGAAGGTTAAATAATGGAAAATAAAATACATAAAATCGACCTCTAAGTAATGTAATAATAATTAAGGATGCCCTTGAATGATAATATGTTTTTTTAATAATTATTCCAAACAACAATTGAAACTTCACAATACTGTGAATTTTTTAAGAGTTCCCAGTGATTTTCGTTTTTATATTAGATATGCATTTTGTAAACTGGTTCCGACGTTCTCTGTATGCAGACCAACTGATAGAAGTAATGAAGCTTGGTTGGTTTTGTTATTATTATTATTTTTTTAATGCATAAAGGTTTAAAAATCCATTATTGACTGGCACTTGTGTCGGACCGAATGGTGTCAGTAAACATATATAGTATGCATATTGTATACGTTCTTTCGTACGTTTATTGGTCGTCGTACACAGTAGACCTTGTCAATATAGCTAGTGCAGGCTATTTTAGTGTTTTTTTAGATCTCGGGGATATTTTCTGTGGTTGGTAGGTACTTACTGGTAAATCACTGTTAACATTTATAGGGATGTAAATTATTGACGTTGTATTATACTATACGTGTGATATTTCCTCTAGGTAGTAGGTATTTTAAAAAAACGGTGGGTGACAGGCGTGGCACCCGCAGTAGACCTGACCCACGGTCGGCTGCTTTTGTACAAGTATGATTGGTCCGGAATTGATATCAAAAAAAAAAAAAAAAAAATTATAATAATCAAATAAAAATAACAACAATTGTAACACATGTCTTTTTACTACATAGGTAGTTGGGTACGTATATATGTATTAAAATAAATTATTGTCAAAAACGCATACAAAGGTCCTTCGAAGAAAGCCTTGATGAAGTATATGAATGTGTGGATAATTACACCGACCAATTTAGAATAAACAGAAAAATTACGTGACCCACATTGTGGTTTGGCTTTTAGAAGTATAGGTTTTTGAGTTGTATTTCTGTATTTCATTATAATTTGGTTTTAATAACTGCATATAACTCAAAGAACACGAATTGGGTGAAAATCACGCGAATCGAATTGTGGTATATTTGTATTTGGTTAATGGTTAATTCTGAGGCTCAAAAATTGTTATTTTTAGTGGTATAATTTATGTGATATAAATATTACAAATTCAAAATTACACATTATGGTTACGAAAACAACTAAAAACGTTCACATCCGACGGAACCACAGAAAATTTGTTCAGTTATTGATATAATAATATTATTACATTACTAACATTTACGTCTACGTGTATAAGTTTAATATTTTATAAATAGTGATATTATTATTATTATTGTCACAATACATAATATTATGTATGTAGGTACACGCTATGAATAATTATTCGTAATATTATTACTAATAATTTGCTGTTGTTATTTTATGATTTACAATGAATAATAATATATTTTTGAACAAAATTACTACTAGGTATGTGAATCACTGCAATTTTTTTTGTCTATTAATTACAGCGGATACCTTTTTTTTCTTTTATAAAATACATATATGTTAATATTTTGAATACAAAAAAAAAAATTATACTCATTTAATTTATACCCGTACGGTTGTGCCTAATCTTTGATTTTTCTAACATACAACTATGAATGTTTAAATTGTTCTTTTTTAAAATACAAGGACATAAAATTAAAATGAGAATCAAGACGTATTAAATGAAATTAATTGTTTAAATATACTTATTGATTTTTGATTATTATACAATAGTGTATTCCTTTTTATTGACAGTAATACTTGGTAAGACTGTTATACATATTATGTGTTAATATGAATTTTGTTTGTTTAAGTAAGAATAGAAATCTAGTAAAATTCAAGTAAAATTTAAGTAAAATTATCTAAAAAAATTATTGTTGTTTGGAGAAAAAAAATTGAAAAGACCTATGTCGTTGGTTCCCAATCAACGTGAACGGAACCCCCATAGATGGTCACGCGATTCATACGCAATGCATGCATAGTCCATAGACGTATGATAATATTATTAATTATAATAATAATGTACCTACCTATATACACTATTTACTTTTCATTATATTATACCTATACCTAATCTTACAGTGTCATACACTATGAATGTAATTCGTGTGTATGTGTCAATTAAAGATTGACAAACATAAGAATAATATCACGACTTCGCTGTACTTCGATGTTTTTTTTTTTTTTTTTAGTGCATCGTGCATGACTTTGAAACTAGGTTTTACGATAGATAGGTACACCGTTTTTATAAGACTAAGATGTATTTGAATCCGTCCCACATCAATTTTCAAATAATGAACGAGTACTGATGGGTTATAATAATATAAATATTTAATTGTAACTATAAGTTCTAACAATAAATATCAATATTAACTGATACTATTTATTTTTTTTTTAATAATATCAATTTTATGGTACATAGTTCAATTATAATTAATCAAGACCATTTTGTATAGATGGCCCAATCATAATTAACTTAATTGATTGTTTGTATACTATGTTTTGGCCATAATTTGTATCAACGAAGGACAAACGTTCAAAATAAGTTCAAGGTAGGTAACGTGACAATTAATAATACTAATTAATATACCATTTACTAATTGTCCTGACTACTGAGTATTCATTTAATTACATAAGTTGCCGAATATTATGGCAATATAAAATAATGATAATTAATTGGACGAAAACTAAAGCTTAATAACTAATAAGCTTACCTAGTTATTAGGTATAGGTACTTATTATATACTAATCAGTTATTAAGTATAATATCGTTAGAATATGGAAGAGTCACTCAATTCCGGAAAAATTAATATTACGTTGATTAAGCATAGGTGCCTGTATTTTTTTTTTCGTTTAACTTAACGTTAAACAATAAAATAAATGAAATGAGTTTATCAATGTTAACTGCATAAACGTTCAATTGTAATTAAACGAGACTGTACCTATGTATAATATTATTTAACAGTTTTGTCGTCATCGTTGGTAGAAATGCATTTTTATTGGTTCGAACACAAACAAAATTTAAACTTGTGCATGTCATTATAAGTTACTCGGTGACAGTTTTGTCATGCCCGTGAAACGACTGAAAAAATAATATATTCGACGCGAATATTGCCTCGATATTATTTTATAATAATAATACTCATAGTGTAGAAAAACATATTATGCACAGTGCCTGTTTACGCAGTCATCGTATGGACATCTTTTTACGGTTAAAAGCCCGTGTGGGTTAAAAGTGGCGGTGAGTGTCCGTCTTTATCGGTTAAAACATATTTTTACGAAAATGATAAAAAAAGAAATAATACAACTCGCGCGTGTCCACCGGCTCCGGTGAAAGACCGACGACCGCCGTCTGCGTCGGAATGTAGGCTTCGGACACACTGGCCTCCTTCCCATGCCAGAGTCCGCGCGTATTCGCTTTTAAACACATAATAATATTTTGTATATTATATAGGTACGTGCTTGCACATTTGTCGTAGGTACACGATAATATTTGACGTAAATACACGTGGCAATAATGTTACGACCCGATAAAACGATGGTAATTGATAGTAAAAATAATAATGTTTTTTTTCTTCACCGGCACACGTTTAAACTTCAATTACCTTCTGTCGTTCATCATCATTGTGTATGCACATGCAGACCCTGTGGCGAAGAGGGGGAAAAAAACAGCGGAGATGGTGGCGGGTAACAATCGGAACTCGATTGCGATGTACTTATTTACGACGCATTATTTCGGTTCTGTATATACATATTATAATATAATATACGCGTATTATACATTTACGGATACAATAGTGTACGACGACGTGACGAACGTTGTTTGATCGTCGTCACATCCGCCGTGGTCAGGATTTAGACTCGCTCAGTCCGATCGAGTCGTTGCGGAAATCCTATACTGGAACTGGACGGAAGTGCTCGTCCACGACCACCGCTTCCGCCGCTACCCACCATCACTGCCGTCGAGACAATATCGTAATAATATTATTATTATTACGAACGTCGTGGACAAACGATATTATGCGTAATTATTTATTACATCGTTCATAAGTGGCCTGACGAAGAGCCTGGCCTATCTGTATGTTATATTATACATATTATACTTATTAGTTATTACTTATTATACTTATTTATTCTCGATGATTGTGTCCTTGTTATATTATGATGGCTTCCGAGCAGTCGGACACCTACAATAAAAGTAATATTCGCGTTTTGCTTACGATCTGTTCATATAATATATAATATAGATTTTTTAACATAATCTTAAATTTTGATTTTAAAAATATACGCATAACGCATTATACGTACCTACTCGCAGCAGCATAATCCAAATCGAACAAATTGTCTTAAAATCCTCCGCATGGAGTGGTTTCAGAAACTACCCCGTAAGCACCAAATAAGCTCTTTCGAAATTCCTGGAGATTCGCGAATCGTATTTATGAACGTACGCGCATACTTTATTCGTGACCGTCGACGGATATCCTGCAATCAAGAGAGAAAATATATCACTTTCATTTTTTGCCGTCGCCCTCATTTATTATAATATTCGAATAGATTGCATGTCCGTTGCAGTGTGGTACACGCGTACGCGCTTTACATTTTTTAAAGGCAAATTGTACTGTTTTATATCTGATAACTCTGATATGCTATATAATAATAATATATGGCACTTTACATATCGTCGTGAATAAATTTGAAATTTAATTCTCGTGCTCGAACGGATCGTGACAATATTATTGGTGATAAATAGTGCGCGTATTATGTTACTTCCATAAACGGCTAGGTTATATGGGGTGAAATTATCGAATTAAAATATTTAAAATGCTTTGTAGGTACCTACATATTATTATAATTTATAATAAATGCCAGTACACCAGTATTTATGGTAGTAGATCGCTTTCGAGTGAATAAGTATACCTAAACTATCGTATTAAAAATAAAATATATACGTGGTTTTGAAAATATATCATTAAATCATTAAAAATCACACCAAATATTTGAAAATTTCCCCAATATAATAATTGCTATATGTTTATTCATATGTTAATGGTGCTTTAATACTGTATATTTTATTTAATCTCGAGTGTAGATTGGAGAAAATTAGTAGTTTAGTCTAAAAGTGACTGCATATTTTGAAACACATCAGTACTGAACCAGTTTTTATTTTTTATTTTAGTAAAACCAAACATTTTTTAAACTAAAAAAATACAAACCTTCAAATTTATTTTAATTCGTTTTTACTTTGTACGCGTGTTGTGCATTTGGTTTTCAGTCAATAAACATAGTATTAAGTAAATTTATTAAGTTGAACAAGTAGGTATAGACAATTAATTGTAGGTTTACTAGGTATAGGTTTATCGATTAAATAATCCAATAAAATATATATAGTACTGTCACTATACTTGCATCTATATGAATTGATAAACTTTTGTAATACTTTTTCATGATAAATTGATTCAAATAAAATATTTTGTAAAACACTTCATATATTAATTATTTTTGTTTGTAAATCGTAAATAGAAATATTTTGATTTAGTGGATTTTATTTATGTATTTGCTACTTAAGATTTTTACCGTCGGTAAATCAAGAATATATTTTTTTCGTGGTATGTGTCACGAATGATTCAAAAACACAATTTTGCAGGAAATCAACTTTTTTCCTATTAAACAATGAAAAATATGACAACTCATCTTTCACAATTCAACATTTACATACGATTATTGGAAATTTTATCTTCGTGGAGATCAGTTTATACGAACATATAGTTATCCTCTGGGACATATTTTATCCTAAAGAATTGTATAACAAATCGAATGACAATTTGTTCGATAATGAAATAATACTTTATTCCTGATCGGTATCGATAACTCTTCGTGGATTTTTGTCTGCATTTGCGAACCGTCGTGTATTACTGGAAATACTGGTAATACCGTTTAAAATACCTCTACAATAAATCCGTATACGGCGTTAAAAGCATAGCTATTCTATTCCTAACGGTCTTAAATTCATACATGTATAGTACATAATATATACACAAAATATATTTTTGTTCTATGTATTGTATGATGATTAAAGTTGATTCTCATTCCGTCAAATGTCAACATATTCTAAAAAATAACACAATATAGTATGGCTGTGTGTCCGGGGTATCGCTATATAATTATTTGGATGCAGTTTTCATAACTTAATAGCATAATAGGTTTTGAATATTGGCTTATAAATAATCACTATCGTTTATAAATACATATACTATATTGTATATTCTAATTTTGTATTTTCTTTTTTAAATTTTTGTGTTTATCATAACTTTTGAAGTGGTTTACACAAAAAAAATTACTTTTAAGAATGACTAAGAAAAACAAAAAGTTTAAATTGAGGAAAGTCATGAATTTGTATACAAAATCAGTTTTTCAGTTTTTCAGTAGATTCACGCTTAAATAGCAATTTATCACCAATCAATTATCTAATTTTATTGTAATAATTAAAAAACAAAAATAATCATAAATAAATATTTTAAGTTTTACCAAATGTTTACAATAAGTTCTTTTAGATTACAGTGACTTACTTCTCAATGATGAGGTTCACTTGACATCTACTAACTTTACTGTAGAGCGAGTACCTAATTTCTCCCTTAAAAATTCTAATAATAAAAAACATTTATTTCAAAAAATATTTTGATGTCAAATTGTAATTAGTATCGTCGTTTATTAAATAGGCGTAGAGTGTAAGCAAATATTTTAAAAACGACATGAGCAGAAAGTTCAATGCAGTGTTGATTGCTAAGACAATAAATTCAGTAAACCGTGATATTCAATGGCAGTATACGATAATTTTGTAACTTTAATGTATTTAAAAAGTGATTGCTGTGAAACCTATCAAAACGCCTAAAATTACATAGTGTGTAGTTTATTTCATCCAGGAATGTAATTTGGAAAGGATTTAATATGGTACAGAAGAATTTGATAAACACGTACCACATATGAAATCAAAAGCAGACGAGACCCAGACCTCACATATTACATTTTCTGTTCATTCACTCGCACTATGCACTTATTGTCTGCGTTAAAAATGAATCAAAAAATTATTTAGATTGATGTGTTCATAGAAGATAACAGTGAAACGACAGAAAACATAAAATGCATTGTAGTATTTTATAATTTTTCGTGCATGCAGGATACGCCATGTACATTCCTCCTTTAACTTTCTGATATCGAATTAGAAGTCGAAAAACAATTGACTTATTTTTTTCATTATAATATGTATACTGTATAGGTACGCTGTACAGAGGTATTTAATAAAATCCGATTAAAACTATGATTCAGATAGTTACTCGTATATTATTATTTTTTTTTTTAATTGTTTATTGTTTATTGTTTTAACAAGTGAAACTATTATACTTGGCAAAAATTAGTTAGTATCTTGTTAACTAAAAAAATTAAAAAACGTATTGTTTGTAACTCTATATGGTTTTAAAATTATTACTATTATATAATATATACAAAGAATATTCAATTGTCTTCTGTGACGTATCATGGGCGTATCACTGGAACATGAGATTTTTAATGCTTGATAACATCATGTTTATTTAATAATAATATATATTCTGCTAAATAAAACAGTAAGTAACAATACGTTAACTGCTTGCAAATTGTAGTGTTAACATAATTTTATGAATTACGAATTTTTATTGTCGAACATTGTTTTAACCATTTGCACATAACGAAATGTAGGTAATACTATAGTATATTATGGTATGTTATTACAGTACACTTGTTGAAGCTACTGGATTTTTTCTTTGCCATATGAAAACGCTTATCGGACACATTATTTGTATCACTTTTAAGTAGGTCGTTTTATATATTATTATGCGCTTTATGCGCTGGCGATTTCAATACGATAACAAATTTACAAATTCTATCGTATCTAATATCTGTTTGGTATTAAATTATATTTTATGTGCTCTATTATACAAATATTATAATGTGATGCGTTCGAACGGCGAATATTCAATGTCTAACGACTAACATAATATGTAGATAAAAATATTATGTCTTCAGAAAACATAAAAACGACGTAGTCTTAACGCACATCACTCGTTTAACTACACATTCAAATTTATTTTACAGCCAGTATCTTCGCTATTCAAATATTGCCTAAAAAAATGCATGCAGCATGTGTTTGAACAAATGGTATTTTTTTTTCACCTGAACACAATACACAAATAATTTCAGATAAATTTAAAAAACCTACATGATATACTGTGCTGCGCAGAAGTTAGTTGCATATAGTTTGTTCTTTCTATAAATATTAATGGATTCAATATTAGGTATTATAGGTATGACGGCTATTTGTTCCTGCTGCTGAATGCCAAAACTATGGACGTCAGTGGCAATGGTTATAGGGTGGTGAAGCACCTTACACAAATATTTAACTGTACTGTTACATAGATAATATTTTAAAAAACCTAACAAAAAATTAAATAACTTTAAAAGTTACATAAACCTAATAAATATATTGGATGAAAATGTACAAACCTTCACTTATAACTTATGAGAAATCAATCAGAAAATGCGTAAACAACTAAAAACAATACTTAAATTTAAATGTATCATTAAAATTATATTTTTATTCTTCTACTCATATGTATAATTAGGTAGTCTCTTTCGACATTGGCGATATCTCTATCGATACTTAAACGAACGTTTTGGCTGTTATCATTATAGGAAAGTTCAGCTTTAATATGCCACTTGTTACGAGGGCTATAGGATGGATGTTAATCATCTAAATCAGGATTCCAGACTTTAAACTAGCATATTATTATGGTCACACTCACATTTTTCTATTGTGCAGTCAGCTTATTATACAATATGGTTTGTTCGACCGTAAGTCGTAAGCCGGACATTGGGACAGAAACGAAGACGTGGTTTGAGCTGGAAATTTGACAACCGTGCTGTCTTCACTGTGGCAGATATATCTAATTCTACCTGTACTCTATGCAGCCAAATAATAATAATAAAAATAATACCTCATCGACTGCACAAATGTGATTTTAATGGCGTTAATTTGTTAACGCGTGTAGGTTTATCTCTATGTATATTCACGTTGTTTAGAAAGTGCATGTGCCAACCAATACCGTACTCTAATATGATATATATATATATATATATATAATGTTGTTGTATAGTATGAAAACGATAATGGGGTTTGAAAAGAACCAAAATGATAGGTACTCGACACGTGTACGTGTCGTCTGAACGATAAATCCAAATCTAACACGGGCAGCCCGAGACTTTTTTAACGGCCAGCCTGCATCGTGTTTAGATATTGTGTCTTCGTTTTATCAATTACACATTTCCGGTCTTGCCACCAGTCGGTTTAATCCATTAACCACAGTATATATATATTATATATATACATATTTTGTTATAATTTGTGAGTGCAAGTGTTGAACCCCGCCAAAGGTAAAAATCTGTTACTCATACGACTCTTTTCCAACTCAGGTATGTGTTCGTACGCGTGTGTGTGTGTGTGTGTATGTTTTTGAGGGGAAGGGAAGAGGGAGTCGATGATCGCCGATCGTGAAACTGGTACAAGGTCACGTTTGATGAATCGTTTAGCGACGGACTGCACAAATCCACTCCGGAAATGTAGGCTGTTGGTTGGGATTCCTGGACGTCAACAACGACGACGGCGACGTTGACGATTACACCTGTTGTAGTAACACAAGTAACGATAATATTATTGTTTCCGGTCCGACTGAAAATTAGACTCGCTTCCTATCGCGCGTACACAATGATATTATGCCATGCACTCGACACGCAGCCCGTCTAGTACAAAGAGTAAAGAATAACGTGTATTATAAATTCGCAACAATATTGTTGTAGGAAATCGTACTCGCTGAATTAAGCATTGAGCTTGAATATAGTTAGTAGTTACAGTATATATTTTATATTGTAAGTACAAGCGCACAACGCCTTAGATGTTAGTGGTGATAACCGTCCAGTGAAATAACCGATTTGAATTAATATTTGCGTCTTTGTTAGTCCGCAAAGGTTTACCGGTGGTTAGAAAAAAAAAGTTCAGTATCATTTTGATCATAAAATATGTATTTACAGTCACGTTGTCGCCGCCAGTAGTTATAAGTATGCCGAACTTTCACAACATACATTTATTTCTTATTTTTATTTATACAGCAGAAACTTCATATTGTTTTCTCTTTACCTATACAATTTAAACAACTATAAACAAATATCTGAAATAAGAGTGATGTTTATTGTGTATCGCAAAAATATAATTCAAATTGTATTCGAAAAAATATAAACTGTTTGTTGTCCAAGTGCAGTGCACTATAGGTACTCATAAGTCATAAATTGTAAGTCATATTAATAATAATGGTATATGTTTATAATACAGAAAATCAGATATCTAATTCCACATCCGATTTTGACTAGATGAAAGTCAAATTGAGTAGACATTCCAAAATGGTAGGTTATCGAATTTAAAACCCCTACACTAGCCAACAGATCAAATTTATTCTTATAAATAAGATTTAACCTTAAATTATTTTATAAGAAAAATCAAACGGCTAAAATACCACCAAACATATTATATAACAGTTTTTTTCTTATATAAAGACTCTGAGAATATCATTTAAAAAATAATAATTTAAAAATAAAACAATCACGATGGAAAAAATTATGCGAATTAAAATAAACTAAAATAAACTCAGTGTTAAGATATTATTCATTGAACACGTCCAAATATTTTGTGTATTATTAACATAACATGGGTGAATATTAAATGTGACTCAATGGCAAGTGTCCAAAGACAATCGAATAAAATATGTCTATGCATATTTCGAATTGAATAAAGCTGCTTTATATATTAAATTATTAATTCGTTGTGAGTTTTGACAAATAAGATTTAAGTTACACATCTTATATATTTTATAAAATAAATTGTATTTACTAAAATACAATCCTTAAATATTCCTAAAAATTACATTTATGATAATAATAAAACTTAAAATGTTTACTCTCTTAATTTAATCTGAAAATAGTTCATATATTCTTATGGACAGAACCGTAAAATTACACGTAAATTATGGATATTAAATACATAAAACTCATAGTTCAGTTTACGATCGTACGTAAAAGGTTAACATAAGCCACAATAATACGCAATTACGCAAATTTCACAATTTGGACGAATCTTTGTCGACAGGTTACTTTGTGTGTGGGCCTAGATGATTATTTATCTTTTTTTTTGACATCGCTAACACTTTCTAATGCTTTTTTTATACAATTCACACTTTAGGTTTTGTATACATTTTAAATCTTTAGATGCCTAATAAAAATCTATTGTTAAATATTGTTTACACGAGTGATCGTAAGTTCATATAAACATTCGTTATTTCAAATACAAGTATATTCGTATCTTCTACTATGTGAAGTATTTTATTTTATAATAACTACCATCTTAAACAGCTTGCAGGTGGAAATACTAGAAATATTAGTAGGTAACGTAATGTCTATGTTTTCTGTTCCTACCTATATAACTATGTATACAATCATCGTACAGGAATATTGTGTCATCGTTATGAGACGATATAAACAAATTATTGTTTTCAAATCTTCGGCTCAACGTTGAACATAATATTACTATAGTAGAGTGCGTATTGTAATTAATACGAGTTCAACACGGTCGATTTATCATATCAACCCGATTCTGGTGATAATATTACAGATCGCTTATTATGAATCTGTACTGGTTTACGGTGTATAATTATTATTCAGATGATGGCGTAACATACTAACATGGTGGGCTATGAACAGGATATATGAACAATTATGGCTAATTACGAGTGTTTGTACATGGTGACGAAATTACGACACAAATTCTAAGCCATTTATAGAGCGTATGTGAGCATATTGCTCGAAAAAATAAAAATTAAACAAGAGCAATTTAAGAACCTTCGGACTATATGTGTGTGACGATTTCGTGAGCACTGTGTTCACGGGTCATTTATTACTTAAAATAATAAAAGTGAAAAAATAAAACGAGAACACAGCCGTAACATTGTATAACGTCACTCTGAAGACATCTATTTCGTTGATGACACGACGAAAGCGGATGGATCACGACGTAAGAAGTACAACAAGAAGAAGATAGCCGTGTCGCAATCTCGTCGACTTAATATGGTTTATAATAGGTGGTCGATATAATAAGCAACGACGAAAGTGATTTCGTGATAAACGAACAATACTATTGTGTCTATAATATGAATCGTTTAGCATAATAAATATTATGATGTATATAGGCATATCGCAGTCGATAAAACTCGACCGCCACAGAACTTTAGTCGATGTTTTCGTTTTAAATTTATTTACACTCGCCATCATCGTAGTTCCTTGAATCACATTACTTATAATATGATCTCTAGATACGAGAATTATATTGCATACTAGAATAATAATCTTGCTATATATCAATGCATTTGAAAAACTTATATTTTATTATACGCATACATATAGGTAATAAACTTTTACGCTTAAAATTGTTGTAAACTCTGTACAGCAGTGTGCATATTATATAGGCGATAGGTATGCGTTTAGTTTTATACAAATTTTACTAGACGAAAGATCGGTTTATGATGCAGTTAAAATGTTATCGATCGATAAATTACAATTTTCCATCGATAGTTGTTTTTTATTCATACATACACGTACAGTATACTGTACCTACTACAACAAATAATGTTCTTAATCTGGTTTGACTGATTTTGATCGTTCTTAATATTCTGAAGAGACCTATGATGTAGAACGGATGATTGCAATGCCATGCTTATAATGTTAATCTTTAAATAAACAGTATGACCGATTAAAATCTGATTATGAGCGTTATCTTTAAAAGTAGAATACGGCCTCCATTGGTGTCCCAAAATTAATCGTTAGGAAGCGTTATTGACAAATGATGAGTCTTGGAGAATTAGTATACGCACATGATTCGTTTTGGATCGTTCTTTTCATGATACTTTTTGACCTCCAACATCGCATTGTTAGTACGTCGGATGACTACGGTCCGATTTTTGTAAACACAAATGGAGAAATCGTTTTAATATAAATACAGTATTATAAATATAAGTATCGCAATAACGCTCTTTAGTCTGTAAGTGTAATTTACTTTAATTTTTTTAGTTCAATATATCTACACTCGTCGTATTTTTAGACACACATAAGACCACGAACACCACAAAAAACTTGACCCAAGAACATATTGTTCGTTAATGGAAATCTGTGGCTGATGCATTTTTGTCTGCACACTGCACTAGGTAAACCGAATACGCGTAATACTTTCTCTAGTTTTTTGCACACAAATAGTTGACTCCCTATCGCATTCCTAGTGTGTTCGAAAACTAAGTGTTTAAACCAGTATTATAGTGTATTTTATCCGTCTCCAAATCATTTTTGCAGGAATATTAGGGAAACCAATAATGTTTTCAATGAAATTTAAATGTGAACAAAAGCAAATACTATTGTAATATGTATAGAAGGCAAGTATTGCAATACAATAAGAACCTATATTCTAGGGGTTTCCCTCCAATATTGTTCCGGATGACGTCAGACTCTACTATATAAGTAGTTTTAACTCACGTACCTATAAATACTGATTGGAGACTTCAACGAACGTATCAAATGTTAAATAATTAAATATTTACGTAAATATAATCGTGGACTTAGTCAGTCAGGTTTAACGTGTGTAATATAATACGTTTCTCGGTAAACAACCGATGGCTTACTTTTGGTCACACCTACAAATAAACGGACAGAGAAAGATCAAGAGAGACAGCTAGTGTAAGAGAGAGAGAATATTATGGTATATAGGTAGATCCATGCATTTGTTTTTTGTAACGGCATTGCATAACGTTCCAGTTTAAACAGTAATTAAACTGTCGTCTGGTTAAAAAGTATTTCGAAACGCGTTTTTTTTTATCCATTAAACAAACAGAAAAGATTCATCCGACTAATACAAATAAAAATGTCAACCAGAAAGGAAGATGTACGAATACCAAAATGGAATACCACTGTGATGTTTACTCGTGTTTGTGACCTATCATCGAAATGTAGTTATGGCCGAGTATGGAGACTTAATGGCATTACATCCAAGTCAATACCGTTGCTTTGATCCAGGTCCGACTAACTGTCTGCAATATAATATGATCTATTTTCAAATGTGACTATTTCCGATAACCTATACTCATCTGATAACCTGCAGTGTAAATCGTTTATATGTGTTTAATACTATATATTAAGAAATCACACAAATATTTTAAAATATAGTTACTAGCCATCATGCAGTGAATAATTATAATATATAACATCATAAAAAGTAAATGTAGCAAACTATATAGAGTCGTTTGAATTTGAATGCAACAAAATGTTGATTACATGTATACCATGTATTATAGCTATAAATCTAGTACACATAAAAACCCATATATATGTATATATGTTATTAGACATTAGACAAATATTTTTATTACATATAGGTACCTAGTAATAATACATTCAATTGTTATTTTGTTGATTGTAAGACTTCATAGCTATTTGTTATGTTTTTGCTTTAAAATACAAATTTAATTTACATCATTTATTCATAAAAATATATTTACTGTATATTTAACTATGTGTTTACAAGAAAGCAAGGAAGCAATTTATTACACTTAATTTTTTAATACATTTGGAGAAATTGGATTTATTTTAAATTTTAGACCATAACACGTTTCATGATTATCGCTCGTACATTTCAAACTCGTGTACTCATTAATTATATATTATATATATTATGGAACTCATCTATTGGTCATAACAATTTAAAGCGCATCATTGGGAATTTGAAAAATGTTTAAATTGATAGAAACCACTGTCAGTATACATTTTTTACAAATTACTCTATGCTGTTCTGGGTCACTGGAAAACAGTGCCAGTTTCCAGTTTCTTTACCCTTCGCAGATACAACAAGAACCCCTCCCGACTAAACCAACGGTTATCTGTGGGCCGTTGTACGTTTCACGGTTCTATTCGCTGGTGGGGCACTCTCTTACCGATCAATCACCACCCGAAGGTTATTTACATATATTCTCCGCCCAATGACACATTCTCTTTTATTATTACCGACTGCAGAAGAACACCTAAACAGTTTAAAATTAATTATACCAAAACTTAATCTTCATAAAATTAACATTAGGTGCTGCAGGCGTCATGTATGGGAGTCAACTGATTGCCACTGCGATCACATAATAATATTAAACTATATTATGAGTGTTAAATATTAAAAACTGCAATGCGTGATCTTAATTAATGAAATACAATTGATTTATTTTATATGAAAATCTAACCACTGGAAATTAACTTCAAACCATATGATACAACTACTACGGTCCAATGTTTAAATGTATAATTAATTGTAATACATTTTAATCAAACTAGATGGATATTTGGTGATAGATAAAAATAATATTTCATACTATAGAATACTCTGATTTGATATCAATTCCATTAAATTGTGTATACATGCATAAATATTGCAATATTAATATAAAAAATAAAAAATAAGAATGATAATAATATTAGAAAACAAATGGCCAAATATTAAAAATAAGTACCTAAATAGATGTATATGGACGAAGTATATTATAACAAACAAAATGTACTTTTTTAAATTTAAACAATATTATTATAATTATATTTATTGTATTAGGGGCAATGTCGTATAAAAAATATATATTCCATAAAATGACCCAAGAATCAATTTAAATACATTAGCAGCTTGTGTATTATTTATCCATGTATTATACTGATGACGGTATTTTGTTGTTTCAGGTGACGATGAGCGCGACAACAACAACCATAACGACGGCTGACTGCGAGCTGCTTGGCCGAGGACCCGTCCAAGGATCTGCTGATTCGGACAGCCTGGCCACGCTGGTTAGACAGCTATGCAAGAAGCAGCAACAGCGTGGTCGGCTACCGGGACGTCGGTGTACGGTGGCATGCAGTCGGGACGGTGGGTTGGAGATCATCCCGTACCAGAGGAAGCGGCCAGACGACGAGGGTTTTGAGTCGGATGAGGACTTAGCGTCGCTAGGCTCATACGAAGATCCCACAAAGAGGAAGACAGGTACGTTGGCAGCTGTGTCGACGGCGGCGGGTGCGGCATCGGACAGCGCCAACAGCAGTGGCGTTTCAGAAGACAGCGATGACGCCGACGCCGCTTCACTCAGAGGTGGGCAGGCACCAGTGACGGTCGCCACAGAAGTGGCCGACGAATCTGGTCGAGAGGCATATGTGCTGACTGACGTGGCGTTCTGTCACACAGATGCGGCTGCACTACCAGGTATCGCAGTATGGGTAATCAAGACCAGGAAGACGCCATCTGCTGGCCTGGAAGCCATAGTGGTCCGGAGCCGGGACAACCAGCTACAGGACGTGTGCCGGGCGTACCAGGAGCACAGTAGGCGCATAAAGTTGGAGCCGAAGCCTTGGGTGGGCCACGCAACAGGTGGCGGTGGGCTATTGTCGTCACAGAGGCGCAAAGTGGGCGTCAGCAATGGCAACATAGCGCTGACGGCTATGCCCGAAGTAAACCGATTCAACCTGGTGCAGCGGACAGACACCGACGGGGTGACGCACATTGAAGTGACGGCAGGACCTGTGGTCGCGGTGGCTAACTCAACTTCCAGGGACTCGTCTCAGTCAAGCATCATAAGCATAAGCACACCCGAATCTCCGAGACCGACGAACAAAGACCGATCCTACGGAGACGATAACCAAGACCGAGACGATGCCGACGGTGACATTGAGCCACCACCACAGAGACCGGAAAGAAGAAAATACAAGGCGAAACCGGACAATAGTGACGGGAGTAACGAAGACTATAGGCGGCAACAGAAGGTGGTTAGGGGCCAGTTCATTCGGGTCAATGTCAACCATTGCGCCGTGTTGCCGCCAGCGAGCCCGGAACCGGAAAGGAAGCCCGGCCAGGAGTCACCGACCAAGTCGCCCGCCGGCCAATCGCCATCAACTGTTGTCTCAGACCGACTGTGGTCAACGGCTGATTACGACAGGCTGGACGGTCGGTATGAACAACACAGGCGGTCATCTAGGCCCAGCAGTCGGACTCGAAGCAGGAGTACAGGCCCGGGTCGCCGGCAACAACATCCATTGCAACTGGCCGCCGTCCAACCGTCACATCCTCCGCCAGTGGCGTTCAGTAGGTATCCGAACATCGAACAGCAGCAGCCGTCATCGTTCGGTAACCGGTTCTTCGGCAAACTCCGAGAGATAACTTCTGGTAATCAGTCACCACCACTACAGGACTTGCAACCTGTAGCTTTCCGGCGCCGCAACAGCGTCGGTGAATCTGTAACCGCCAACTTCTATCAATACTTCAGTCATCAACACCAACATCACCAACACAGCCAATACCATCAACAACAGCAACAGCAACAGCTCTATCAGCAGCAACTTCACCAGCAGCAGAGACAACAGGTTAAAAATGGCGGACATCTCAAGTCGGTAATCAAGAAAAACAACAAGAGCCAACTCTATCAACATACCTACGACGAACCCAAAAAGGTCACGTTTAGCGCCTACGCCACTGTTCAAGTAGTCGATTAATTAGGCGTCACCTTCCCCATAGATTCATTGTACCATATACAAAGTTTATTTGTGTTATCGAACGTCAGTCGTCGTTGTGTTACCAATAGATTTAACCGGTCACGCTGACCGCCTATCGGGCAATAGGGCGTAGTATATTACCGAAAAATTGCTCAAATTCACCTATATGTTTTTGGTCTGCATCAGCACCTATAATAACCACAATATGTAAAAGCATTGACTATAGGGTGATTCGATTTAAAAATGGTCAATTGTTGTTCAACATTCTTATAGTTTGAAACTATGCGTCTAATTAATAGCTTATTTCTCCTTTTTTAATGATTAACATAATTATATAGCACCGCAACATACATTTTTTCGTTCTAAATATCGTCAAAACTCAACCATCAAATCGAAATCTAATAAATCGTTATGGTTGCACGTCACATTGGTCATTGTATTTAGAGGTCAAGTTCGTGTCTTCGTCGTTGAAGGCATTTGTAAACTGGGGCCCGACATGATGTTGTAGTCATCGTTAATTTACTCTACTTCCTTTTACGTGGGAAATCTTTGATTGTTTCATCGTTTTATCTTCGGTCGGAAGATAGTAAACGGACGAAAACGACATTAAAATACTACGTATGTTTATTCTAATACTAAGAAATAATCTGACAAAAACGGAGTGACCGTAAACCTATTTATAATATATATCAGTATAATATTGAATATTACGTCACTGTTGTTTTAGTTTTAAGAATGTGATCGATTAATTACTATTCGGTTATAATATATATATTTTTATCGACACGCCATTCACGAATATTACGCCCTCTTACCCGTTACGCGTTCGCGTTATATTCTAGTAAAGCTATTCACTATTCAAATTGTTGCTCATTAAACGAAATATTAATATATTTTATTTATGAACGTATTTTATATATAATAAATATATTATATTACCTAAATAATACGTCATTTCTGGCGCATATATTATTGAATTGTACATTAAGTTAACTTATATACGCAAAATTTTAATTGTAGACAATAAGTATAACTGAATTTCCTTATTATATCTATCAATTACGTTTTTTTTTCTGTATAACATAATATAGAAGATGACACCGCTGCAACTATTAAGTATTTGCATGTGTTTTTTGGGATCGATATTGTTTGAATTTTTATTTATAAAATTTAATGTGCATGTATAGTTATGCTGTGTAAATACAAAATAATATATACATAAACATTATACCAGTCATTAAAATATGTGTTTTTTATTTTTTATTACATTTTCGATGCAGGTACAACCAACAACCCAACACTAAGTATTTTTCCCTTCTCTTCATTTTTTTTTCTTAAAAAGAAGTCATGTGAACCACGTACGATGATAAACAATGTCGATGATCTGTCAACAACCGGATTATTACATCAACCGGCTGGTATATATGTGCTATATACTGGTTCGCATACAATATACCTACCTATTCTTATTTCTTAAACCAAGATCGTATAAAAAAAAAAAATGCAGATTTCGTAACTAGATATTCCGATAATTTACTATAGGTATAACGCCCATTGGGTTCGCTTGATAAATTTATCCAGGAAGTCATCTAAAATAAAAACAACGACACATTTTGAAACTTTCTGATTCTGCAATAAGTCACTTTAAGCTACATTTGGTTTTCAAATTTAAAGTAAGTATCTACAAACATTTTTTAAGATTTTGAAAGTATTCTAATCAATCAAATCAAACGACAGTAACATTGCACTGTGATTCACAAGGATTTAACTTGCGTTATATACATATATAATAGCCAATAGGTAAAGTGCATGGTTAGGTCAATATTATGAATTATGACTAATAAAAAACTTGACAATTGAACAGACATAAAAAAAAATAACTTACAATTAATGAACAAAAATAATAATGAAATATTGCATTTTTAATTTTACAATATACACGTTTGTCCGGTTTGATTTTGATAGTCTTTATAATTTAATGGCTTATGACAAAATGCATTCTAGTTTCAAAAGTAAGTAGTTCAATTCGTATGATATAATCAACGCTTCAACGGTTTCGTTATTATTAATGCGGTAAAAATGAAAAAATCTACTACTTTTTTTCGTCAAAAAATCCGATTATACATAGGTAGATGTTATGTCTTAAATCGTATACTTTTAAAAGTTTCAGATTTATAACACATTAAATTAATTATATAGTTTAAATATAATATACTATTTCAAAAGAGGACCTATACGAAAAATAATAACAGAACAGTCTTTTGAACAAAACTAGATACCAACATTAGAAAACATTACATAATACATTAGACACTTTAATTCCGTCTTTTATAATAATATAATATTATCATATACCTACACTTAAATATATACATATATACAAATTATATTTTTAATAATATGTTCATCATTAATCATTCAAAATGTGTTCATTAATTGCGGTGCTACTTCCTTTTAAGTTCTTTCCGGCGGAGTGGTTCAAAATTCGTTCGGTGAGCATATAATAATGTAGCATACAAGTAGTAAACGTACATAGCATAGTAAAGTGACGCTTGTCGCACACAAAAATTTTCGAATGTGGTGGGCGGAAAATATTTTAATTAAAATCAAATACGATAGTGTTCGTTGAAAGTATAATATTATATAATTTATAATATACAAGCTGCACTATACGAAAATACCTAATGAGAAACTACAACGCTGCAGCTACTATGCAGCCGCCGTCATCCATCGTACGCTTATTAGTTATTACTTATTAGATACAATATCGCGGTTTGTCGGGCATGGATTAACGTTGTATAAAATAATTTACTGTATTATATATTATTATTCGGATGCCGATCCGTCATGGTCGTATCCACAGGGCGTCCGAACATTAGTGAGCTGCGAGTGCAAACCACGCACATAAAACAATGAAAGTCGTAATTTCACCGCGGGAGAAAGGTGTACGGAAATCCACAAAGAGTTTGGTAATAATCCTGGTATCCTCAAAACGATAATAAATAATGATAAAAAAAAATTAATACGGTAATATATTAAATGATATTGCTTGCAAACGGATCGAGGTGAGGGGGATACTTTTATTACGGTTGGCGGATGAGTCTTTCCGCAACCGTGATATTCACTTTATAGGGTATTTAATATTATATATTATTTTATTTTTTACCATATATTCATACACCATATAGGTATAATCTATAAGAATGAATTGTTTATCGATTTTACGATCAACGATAACTACTAATCAGAGTGTCTATGTCTGCAGTAATAGACGTAAAAAAAAGTATTTTTATACGGTTTTGAAATGACAATATAATATGACCAACACGTATGAGCGACTGCAATGGACACGCAAAAAAATCCTACGAGACCTCAAATAATAATGAAATCTCAAGGTAAGTAACAAGTCCGTACATAGGGTAAAAAAATATAAAGTAATATTCATGTATAATATGTTGTTGTTTTTTTTTTTTTTAAATCCATCTTTTGATTCAATTATGCTCGGTGAATTATTTCTATCAGTAATATTTATGCCGTGTACCTATTATTTATTTCCTGGTTTTCAGTATTAAACTGTTGCAGCGTATATCTAAAATACTCACGTTTTACGTGGTGGTACATTATCATCTATCTCCAACTATATAATTAATACGAATGCCTGCAACCCTTGTTTAGTAAAATAATTTCGAAAGTCAGAATGAATTTACGGTGTTTCGTATGGTTGAAATTTACTTCATAAATGTGGTTAAACGCATATTGTACCGTCTAAAGCACATATTATATTATTATATATAGTGCCTATGAATTATGATGATGTATAGATTATAATGTTATATATAGTGAGAATAAATTAGAATGTAGATCGTTTGAAGGATGATAATATTTAGAGAGAGTATACAAATACCCGCGTAAGAGGATTCGTTCGCTAGTTTTTTTTTTCAATTCTTGAAAGTGTAAAATGCTTTTTATTCCTTTACCCACACACGAACTCCTCGTTTAGTCCCGATCGAACGTTTATATGTATACAACTCAAGCTGTCAATCAAACGTTTAGTACACGCGCAGTATGTGAGTGTTTAATTCAACAATAATATTTTCAAAATAAAATCGACTGACTGGAATAATCCTAACCTTTGGAATGATTCAATTCGGTAGATATTTTTTATACACAATTAATTTGTTCTAAACCTACTATATATGTCATTAACTATAACGATAATTTTATTATAATAGGAACCTAACTAGTACCTACATATAATTATTAATTATATACGTCATAAGGTGTGCACAACATCGAAATCCTAGTAAATATAAAAGAAAAGTATAATTTTAATAGCGAATGCGTTATCATAATGCTACATACTATTATACACATGCAGTATTTGCGTTTATTATGTACTATTACCGAGTGAAAATCGAGTTTTGTATGTAGCCTTTCAAGACATGATATCTATATTATTTAAGGTCTTAAGGATAATGTACGACCATACCGATCTATTATTAATAGGCAAGATACATTTTTTGAAATATTTTTTAGTCCCCCTCCATTTAAAATTTGAGCTTCTGACCATGCCAATCGTTTGTGAAAAAATGTGCACCAGGACCTCCTAATATGGTAGTTCACGCAATATTACAATTGTTTTCTTAAATTCTAATATTGCATAGATTATGGAGTATGTATTTATATTTCAACAATAAGCATTTATTTTCTCGAATAAAAATTTTCTATTGGCTCATATTATACTTATACAGTTTAAATTATCGGGGTCATTATATTGTGATGATTACGACCGTCAATGCACAATTCAACGAAAAGCGCGTTACCTATGTGACACATCTGATATTTTATAAAAAATAATCTTAAGTTTATCACATATTTACCTATTTTGTCAAAATAAATATGTTACAGGTATTTTTTATTAACGATTTCTGTATAACTTCTATGAATAATTTGTATAGTACCTAGTCAAAATAAACATTTTTAAAATATAATTATACTTACATATATATTATTACAAAATTTTTAGATTCATGTACTGCTTTACAAAAATTTAAAATATAATTTGTATTTGAGTCGGATGTATAAAAATTAACTATAGCCAAAATAACCACTGTTGGTTCTTTAACTCCAAATGGTAGGAATTTTTTGAAGTCATAGAAAAGTTCCTAATAAGAACTATTATTTTTATGTACGTTATATAGTAACCAACTGAATTTGCTTTCACATTTTGCTTGCTGACTAACTTCCGCGTAGGCTGAAAACGACATCTTAATCAATAATAGATATGTAATAGTACTAATAGTTATAGGAAATAAATATTTAACTTACATGATATATGATAAATATTTTTAAAAATATATATTATTTACATTTCCAAGAAAGAATATCTATGCATTTTAGAAATGCTAGTGACTGTATTGAGACCTTGAATATTATTATTAGTTATTATAACTGCTAAGTGCTAAGTAAAAAGCCACTAACAAACCCATTTATGGAATTTTTTAATTTGGAAATACCATCGCCATTAATAATTCAACATGTAAAATGCATAATTTTTCACTTTTTAATATGTTTGGCGTTTGGACACCTGAAAATTATAAATATCTTTTGGTTTCAAAAATGTATAATTAAATTTAGCTAAATTAATGCAGTTAATAAAATGTGATACCAAAATTTAAGAAAAAAAACAGTTTCTAGGTAAAAACATACTGCATTATAATTATTTTTTTAAGTGTTTTTGATATAAATAAATAATAATAACTATTATATAAATAATATTTATTTTTAAAAATTTTACTTTAAAATAAATCTTAAGTTACCTAGCTGTACAACATTATTTAAATATTATAATAAAACGCTTATTTTTAACAAACTTTTGAATGAAATATATAAAATTACACAAGTACCCAAAATAAGTAACTCAAATAGGCCAATGAATCAAATGTATCAACAAATATTTTATTTTATGATTATACGCCCCGAAGAGCATTTAGTTATAAATTACAACAAGTATAAAACAAAATTAATACAATTAAATATTAGATAACAGGTAGTAAAGATAGTAAGCTGAAAAAAGTGGTAGGACTAAGATTGGTTTAATCGGTGTAACATTCTGTGGAGAGGCTGGTTATGACCATACGAGGTGAGATGGGTAAGGATAGAGAAAAGAGAATAGGGTCTCGTAGGGTAGGATGGAACGCGAAATGAAACAGTGGCTAAGACGCTAAGTAAGTCGGGAGAGTCGATAAATATTTTTTCGGGAACCCAAAAATGGTGAATTAATTGGAACTGTTAAGAATTTAGTATAGCGATAAGAAAACACCAACCCTTATTTGGGAAATTTGATTTTCCAGTCAAAGAGTGAAGTAGAATTTACAAATAGCTTGCCAGAAATTCAAAAAATAAAATGAGTATCTACTAATTTTTCACGCAAAAATATTTAAATGTGTACTATTTAGGTTTTAGACGGTTGGTGGTGCTAGAGTATATTAGACCAGTCCCACACGAGGAAAATTTGAATTTTCTGGCAAACATTTAGAGCAGAAGTTATAAAAAGCTAGCAAGGAGTTTACGGAATTCTAGCGAAAATTTTAAAAATTCAGTTGATTTGAGAGGGATAAGATGACGTAAGTTTGTTTTTGATCATCATGTGCTGTCGCATGGGCCAGACAAAAAACAGAATAAGAAAAAAAACAATGAACGTTTCAAACAACTTTCACGTAATAATAATATTATATTTAAGATTCGGATTATTTTAACTTATTCTTGTTAGATATTGGCATGCGGTGGTGTATTTTTTAGACAAAGTGTTAAACGCCAAAAACAATGATACACGTCAAGAGCTCAAAAATATAATATTTTGACACTTTAATAGCTTAATTAATTCGATTATAGACTTTCGATGTTCCATGCTTTAAACGCACATCATAACATAATATTTGTTATAAACAATATAGACATATACATACACATGTGGTATTATTATTACGAGGCCGAAGTTGTTCTATTGTTTTATAATTGGTTCGTTTTAATTTGGTTCCCGTATTTACGTGTAATATTATTGTTATTATCGTTCTTATTGTGACACCCGCATTTGTAATGAAAAAAAAAATACAAGACAATGGCATTCGAAAATCGGTGTACCACTACTGCAACTTTATTGTATTATATTATTTACCACTCGCTGGTACTTATACGATGTAGTATTGTATATTATGATGTATATACAAAAATCATTATGAATTACGATCATAATATATTAGTACCTATACACGGTTGATGGACACGAGCTATATATAGGGGAGGGTTGTGAAGACTATTTAGCTAGATTTGTTTTCAATGGTCAAGAAATGTGGAAATATTTTTATAAAACATATGATATATTTATATTTATATATTATTAATTTATACGTATCCCCTTCTCAAAAAAAGAAATCGTTCATGCTTCAAGTGGATAACGAATATAATTAAAAATACAAACAATCAATTACATCAAAATTTCAAACTTCAGATAATAATATTATAATCATGAAGATTAGAGATAAGGAGACCAAACTCCTATGAGCCGCCAGTTTATAAAGTGGCCCGACAAAAGTCACACGGTTATTCTGCCACCAGGAGCGCGTCGTTCGATTAGAGGGCTACATTTTACAATTATAGCATGTAGTATAATTATACTATAATAGGAATTATGTATGTTTTTCGAATTAAACATGATTTATTATTCCTTGCAAATAATTTATTGCTTTATGATTTACATCAGATCTAAAACATGTATACAGAATTAGGGGGATATTGGTTAAAATTGGTTCAATAATGAAAAACAAATATATTATTATAATTAGCTATTAAACACATGCACATGGATGAATTCCATATGATTATTTATTATTGAATTCATCAAAATATTAAATTTATAAATAGACAATGTATACAATGATAAGGTTTCAAATAATTTTTATTATTATTTTGTATTTGTTTGATTATTTAATACAATAATTATACATAAAACCAGAGTAATTTGTATTTTTATTTTTTTTACCTAAACATTAATAATGGTTAAGTGCTGTTTTGTACCAGGGTGTAATTCTGGTTATGCTTTAGATGTCAAACAACAAAAATCAATTGGATTAAAAAATAAAAGTTTATTTAAAGCACCCAAAGTAAAAAAAAAAAAACAAAATATCTTAACCTTATTTATGAATAATAATTTTCCTATTTAATTATTTGTTACATATGTTATTTAGAATACAGAGCTTTTTGCAAGATGGCATAGAGCTATACGCCTATACCTAGAAGAAACAAAATGCTTACAGAAAAGTGTTATATATGTGAATTGCATTTTTTTTACAGGAAACACCTTTTGAACTTTAATTGTATATTTAAGTATACTTTAATATAAGCAGGTAATAAGTAATGAATGATATTTTATATTTCATTCAAATACAAAAAAAACGTACATTTATAGTAAAATACATATTATAATATGTGGTAAAACATAGGCCTTTAATCGAACGACGCGCTCCTGGTGGCAGAATAACCGTGCGACTTTTGTCGGGACATATTTTGTATACGGAGTTTGGTCTCCTTATCTCTAATCTTCATGAATATAATATTGTTTTCGAAGTTATCAGTTCTAAATTATTATTCGTGTTCAGGGTGTACGTGTGAATATTGGTCGAAAAAAACATTTTTTAAACCACAAAACCGCTGATGAGTGATGGAGCAGTTAATTTTTTGTATCCTAATAAAATGTATTTATATTTATATTATTATATTATATGATTCTTATAATAATAATGCTCGTTTCGCAGTGCTTACACCGGCGACCGCATAATCATGTCGTGAATTTTCATGATGGTCCGAGTGATTTTTAAAACCCCAAAATCCAAGAATCCCTAAGTAGAAACTATGTTGCGTTTGGCCTGTTTGTATAATAAGTTGTATCATTTAAACGGTTGATTGAAAATAAAATACACAACACCTCCAAATAATTTAAATTTGTCTTCCACTTGAACCATAACACATATCATATTGTGATTTATACTTTTCATAAATTAAGACTTACACGTTCTGTTGATAGGATGCGTACCTATTATATTAACTCGAGATGACATCAATCGCGCGTACAATAATATTTCTCGTCTTACTTAAGTATAGTACTATAGCGAGTATGGAACAGAAAGCTATTACTAAAATATAATGTTCTCTCTGTTGTCGTGCTGCACACGCCAAAGTTGAAAAAAAAATCAAATTTCGATTTCATTTCAAATTAATTCGTAAATCGTGAAGTATAATGGACTTCCAAATATAAGTGTAAATAGAAGATCTGACTACCGGACGTGGCGTCGTCGTATCGTGCATAATGATATTATATATTATTATTATTATTATTATTATTACCTAAGTTGTAATAATATTATAATGAATAGTGCACAATACGTTGGCCGTCACGAAATTCATTCACCACATAAACGCGTTTAAATTGTTATGATTGTTTTACATGACTGCACGTGTTGATTTCACGCTCGTTCAAAAAAATTGTGTTTTAATTTTTTTCTAGCGATTCCCCAAAACCTAATTGTCCACAATCCACGATATTATTACAATAACATTACGATTTACGGCGATGTCTACAAGAATCTTGTTTGCATAAAGTATGCACCTATACTATTGTTATATCAACCATAGATGGGTATACTGGTATAAGTATTTTACCTAGGTAAAAGATACGTAGAGAGGTATAACGGCTATTGGCTGCATCCGAGTTCCGTCCCAATTATAAAAATTGAATTTTTAGATATACTAGTTCCGTCCAGGGTTTTTTTGACGGATATACCAATTCCGTCCCGTGTCAAATCGAATTTAACAATATCACATTATTTAGATATAAAGATAATATGATATTATTAAAATATTTAATTTTTAATTATTATTATATTATTTAATTTATTAGAAATAAAGATAATATGATTTCAGTTATTAAACCAAATAAACTTTTCAGTCGTTATTTGTGCGTGTCCGTGCTTCGTTAACATATATTAAAAATGGATAATCTACAATATATGTACAATGAAAAAGGTAAAATGTTAATTATTAAAAATGAATTTAAATTTTGTTTTCACAAAGAGTTGAATAACGATATTGAACGATGGAAGTGCATTCGAAAACAATGCAAAGCATATTATAAAAAAATTGGTAAGATAACTAAATTTATAATAATTAAAGAGCGGTTATTTAAGTTCTTTAATGCTTAAAATATAATGCTAATATGTTCTTAAAAACGCTAAAATATATATTTATACGACTAAATTATGAAAATTATTAAGGACGGAATTGGTATATACCTTTTTTTTAACAGGGACGGAATTGGTATAAAAAAATGTTCTCGGGACGGAACTCGGATGCAGCTCGGCTATTAGCTGATATCCATAAACAATGTATCGAGTGTATATATATATATATTATATATATTATTTATGTATTTGAAAAAAAATACAGACATAAATTTCATTCTACTAATGTATTTTTCGAGTCATATAATTCCTATATAACTTCAAAGGACGAGAAAAAAATTGAGTAAAAGTATTATATTATATGCTTATCTCAAAACAATTGTAAACAATATCGAATGACCTCAAAATAATAAAACAGATTACCCAAATAAAATAATAAAAATAAATGTTCTATTTTTTTTAAATTTCACTTAATAAAACAATATACTGAGGTTACGGATTAAGTTAAGTACTAAAGTGGTACATACCTAAACGTAGAAAAGAGATCCAAGTAAAATCGTTGACAAAATCAAATCTTTAAAGATAACGAAAATATTTTTAAATAACTTCTTGCTATGTACGTTTTTTTACTGTGATTTTCATCAAAAATAATAATTATAAATTGTATCAATAAAAAGTATGCAATGTTAATTGTGCAAAATTTTAATTTAGTGCAGCTAATGGGAGAAACAAAACAGGTTTACAATTATAATATGACAAAATGTCATCTTTATTCATAATTATGAATCGCTTTTAAGATAATAATTTAACGTTTCATATTATTTTCCCTTTAAAACTTGTACATTTTAAAATGTTCATCTATTTTTTTTCAGAGTTAGAAAAAGTTGTTGTTATATTTAGATAAAACTGCTAATAACACTGATTATTAAAAACTGACAATTGGAAAAACGAATTTGGGGTTAGTTGTTTTAATGTGATTTGTTAGGATGTCGAATTTTAGAATGAAAGACAACATATTTTATACAAGCTTTGGTGGCCTAACTACAAAAGGCAAAAACATCATGAATTACTATCCTAATGATATTATCTTTTCATTCAACAATAATAGAGCATCGTAACCATTATATTATTATATTCAGACGTCGTGCCATCATAGTTTTCTAAATATTTGGCTAAAACAATATTGTAATTATTGTCATTTGAAGGTAATTAATTCTCTCATACAAATATACATTTGCTAAAAACATTAACACATATACGATGATTTTTTGATTAAAAAAATTAGTATTATACGTCCTACAGGGATCTAGGAAATTTAGTCATGGCCATTTCAACGTGGCCATCATCTATTTTCGTTGTATTAATAATTTTAAAAAATATAATAATATTAGTTGAAAATAATAGTACAATTATACAATATAGGTATTTCGTTATATCAATGATTTTAATAAATACAACAATAATGGTTAAATTTAAGAATATTTCATTTTTATAGTATATTTCATCATACCTATTAATAATAATAATAAAGGTAATAGTCTTGATAATGAGATATAATATATTATATGCCTTTTAAATATGAAATGTAGTCTCTACTGTCATATTGTTGTACTATTTTTAAAATGCGTCTATGTAGATCGGTAAATTTTTTATTTTTTAGGTGGACTTTTTCCTGCAGTTAATTGAGAGTAAAAATAATCATGGCTGGATTGTACTTTTTTTAAACAATTAATAAAAGCCCAGATTGACGGATGGCATACTCCCATTTCAACATTCAGTTGTCTATTCACAGTTTTTGCGTGGTTATTAGTTCTATCTTGGTAATTTAAAACTCTATTATAAAGATCCCAAATATCAGGTGGAAAACGTGCGTGGCATCTACTACTACCGTTTCTATTTATCTTCCCAATATAGTTGTCTTCGAACCATTCTAGTAAATTATGTAACTCTTTATCAAGGTATTCAGTCAACGCATCAACAGCAGCATTAAGATTTTTTAATTTAACGAACGCTAATGCAATAATTATTTTTACAGAAATTGCAAAGTCGGAAATATTGTTATACTGAAAAATAAGATGTAAATCACTTAGTTGTTTTCTAATATTTTTCGTCAAATGAAATAAACACCCAAATATTTTAACGTTAGGTAATGTTTTTTTTATTGATTTTATAACGGCTTATTCAAAATCACTTGAGATAGAACTAAGATTTAAATTGGATCTTCAATTTTTCGCCATTGTAAAGATTTTATCGTAAGTTGTTGATTGTTTATCTGGTAATTAAAATACATTAATGGAAGTGCACTGTCAAGATATTTATGGCAAGTAATAGATATACTCGAATAAACGAGGGAGGAGCAATTTTAAATGTATCGTCTACATAATATATTTTAGAGTTCTGTAGTATATCAAGGCTTCGGAAACGACTAAAAATTAAGATTCTATCGGGGCTCGGATTACTATCATCTTTCAAAAATAATTTTACATTTCCTGTTGATGAAATGTACATACAATATGAAGCTGATATTTCTAACATGGTTAAATTTTCCGAATTTTGAGGTGCAGCTAGAATATCTTGTCTTTTGCCACAATTGTATTGTAATCTTGATCATCGCCGAAGTCCACGGACTATATGTATACATTACGATATATTATATACCTTTTAAGATAAGATAAATAATTAAAATCCAATAGTTTCAATAATAATATAACATATAACATTATACAGGTGAATTAAAAGTTATTTGAATGTATATACAATTTTTTGACCATGACAAAATAATGCCACTACGGCGTAACTGCCCTATTTTGTTCTACAAAATACTAGATAAACAATACAAATATTGTTTAAAATATTTAAAAATTACTATTATTTCATAGATTCAAAATGTCAAATAATATAATATATGTGCGAACTTCTAATATTAACAAACATAATATATTATTACGCATATTGTGATTTTTTTTCATAGCCATTTTAATTATTTTATAATAGATTATAAATTTTCAGCAAATAAAAAATCCGCCGTCGTTTTATATAAACTGTACCTATATTTTCTCAAAAACGCAATGTTTAAACGATCGAAAGCCCTTCGACGATAACTGCAGAAACAAAACAAAATTTCTAAGTTCAGGAACAGCCGTAATGAAACACGGCGACGGACTAAAGTAATTTAATTATTAATCAGTACACAGTGTACAGCCGTATAAGTACAATACGCGTCAAACTAAAAAATGATCGGTTTTTGAGATATGAGTGGGTAGAAATTTTTCCGGCGTGTGACGTATACATTGAAAATAGAAATAATAATAATAATAATAATAATATATCGTCGCGGCGGCGGCGCATCGGTTCTATGACTCGTTTGTAGGTCACGCGTCGCTCAAAATTTCTCCTACCCGTTCACCGATACAGTACGCATAATGATATTATTACAGCCGGTTTTACTTACTTACCTACCGACCAGCGATAATAATTGCCCCTCATCGTCACCACTTCTATACTATAACACTGCCCATATGCGTTTAGGTATAGGTAAGGCTCACACGTTTTAGGATCGACTGACGATATATTTATATACGAGACAAATAACTATATAAGTAATACGCGCTCGAGAGAGAATATGAATCCAAAGATGATTGTGTGTGTGTGTGTGTGCGTTCACTTGTTCACTATCTCTTTCAAACAAGGTCAGCTTAAAAACCACCTCCACCTCCCCAGGGCGTCCAAAACGAAATCATCACTTTTACAGAAATTACCGTCGAGTTGTTTATACGTCTTAACAGTTTAACAGTTGGAGTAGGTATGGAAATGCGGTAGCAAGCTACTACGGTGACCAATAATACAATATATTGTAATAGATATTAGTGTAATAATTGTATAACGTGTATAAATATAGCCTATAGAAACACTTCGGATTGTAAAACAAAGTTCATTGGGTTCACTTATGTACGGACGGTGGCTTTTCACTTTGTTTTTTTTTTGGGGGGGGGGGGGGGGGGGGGGAGGGGGAGCAGAAGCATTACATTACATTTCTTCTACTGCTGCTACTGATTACATTTGACCTGAAGTATCGGTAAGGAAGGTATATTTATATACCATATATTATGTGATGTGTATATAGTATGACGATATGTGCTTTGGGGAGGGGGCGGGGGGGTTTTGTGCGACAACGATACGATTAAAAAATAATATTTCCAGTAATACGACGCGTTGTTTTTGTAATACGATTATCATCCGAAATGTAAACGTCAACCATAGTAAGATTAAAAATGTAAGTATTACATGATGTTTTAGGTTCGTTGTTTTCGTTATGCGTTTATGTTTTCTTTTTTTTGTGGGGGTATTTAGCTGGCTGAAAAAGTATTGTAATTTATACATTTTGTAAAGTTATAACATAGAGTAATAAGTAATAAGTAATAGGATTATAAGGAAAATATTGAGTTTATTGAACAAAAACATCTCTGCAGTAACCATGTATAAAAAGATTTCATTGTCGGAAATAATTATTATTAACAATATTACTAATTAATAGATTAGAATAGAGGATTACTAATTAATAGAACAAAAGTTCTATACTGTTACGTTTAAGAAAAAAAAATATTTTGATCTATGTCCTAAACTCTTTCATCATTATTTCAACCTATTAACTTATTCATTAATTTACTTCATTTTGCATAACATATTGTATGCCTTATGGTACTTGTCAGTTCTATAGATAGTATTGGCCGGCGGTGGAAATCTGGATTCCATGCTCCAAACTATTTAATATTTATTAAGTCATTTAAGCAGATAACTCATAAATATGATTTTGTTAATAGAATTAGTAATGCAAAATACACATAGGTACTTAAAATATTGAATGTTTATATTGTGTATACCATTTTTTATGGAATTCGTCCACAAAATGAAATAAAAACACTCTTTGGAATACTCATTAGTCTATGCTAAATGCCTAAACGTATGTACAATATTTCTTTGGCATAAAAAAAAGTATTAACTGCAGTATATATTTTACTCGAATAATAAAAAACATTATTTTTAAATATACTTTTTATGATTAAATTTACCTTTAGGTTTCTAATTAGAATAATTATTGCTTAAATTTTTTTCAATTCTATATTCATGTTCTACATACCTATTTTACTCATAATTTTACAAATTATTAATGAATTATAAAATACTAATATCATATAAATGTTTATTTGTTATAATTTAAAATTAACAAATGTATTACCCACCATATTATTATGTCCGTAAATAGCTAACGCAAATCAAAAAATTAAATAAATACTAAATAGTTTAAAGTACAAAAAGGAATTGAGATTTTCCCAGCAGCCATTTGAGTTGTAGGGGGGGGGGAAGTACTAATCAAAAAGTATCTTTTTTTCTAATAAAATGAAAAAAATAAACTAATGGTTTCGTACATTACAAATATATAACTCTGCCTGCAATTTAAACGCTTTCTAGAATATATTTAAAGTAGTAATTTATTGTTAGTCCACAAATAAAAGTTGAAACAATATGAATATATAATCTACTGCATTTATTACAATATACGAATTGCGCATATTATATTTTAATTTTTAGTAGGTAGGTACCTAAAAAAGTGCTAATTAGTATAATAATTGGCATATTGATGATCTCAGTACTTATTCATTTGAACCTTCAAACAATCATTGTAATTTGAGTGGTATACTAACAATAACCTATTAAAATCTATACACTTAATTAGTATTTAAATCAACCATTTGGCATTTAGTAACAAAAAATTGACCCAAATTTAAACCTCGTTTTCGATAATAAATCTTTATTAATACCTATATTACCTACAAAGTTCAATAAACTTAAGTTTGAATATATATTAAGCTAGTTGAATATTGGATATGAAATGTACGGTTATATATAAATCTATTTCAAAGGAATAGCAGAAATAGTAGGATTAAATTATGAGGAGAAAGGAAAGATTAAAGATTGGGTAATCCTAAAACTGACAAAAATACAAAATAAGTAAAATATTGTATTATTGTGTGCAAAATGTATATAAATATCTATTTAATTGATTTAATTGGATCTTATTGTAATTTTTGTTTGGATAGTGTCTCAGAAATAAGTGTTTATGTTATACTAATTGTATAACATTAAAATATGTACGAGTATTATTAAAGGTTCATATACATAATATTATAACACTAACACTATTGCGCTTTTATGAGTGTTAAGTTAGGTTAACGGTCTTTAGAAACTTGTGGCTGTTGAGATTTGAGTATTAAAACTCATATTTAGAACGTACAAAAATAAAATTAATTTACGTTTTATTTTAAACAAACAACCGATTTAAAGAAGCAAACAATTGCAATATTTTTCAACCATATTGCGCAGCTGTAAATTATATTATCTCGCACGTGCGTTTTAAAATTTTAAAATACAATTACTGCAAAATAATATAGTTGTGTACCAATATATATTTCTCATTAAAAGGTGATATTAATTTGATAGTATATAATATATGTCTCAAGGAAACAACTATTAGTTTCGATCCACTCATTGTAGTGTTGGTGTTAAAATTTTATATCTTTTTCAAGGTAAATAGTAAAATGATATACACCGATTGAAATCAGATAAATTACAATACGTTTCGAGTATAATTTACTTTGCGGTGACTGTTCCATTTCAATATGGTAACAGTTAACAGCAGTTATACGTATTACAATATTATATTATTATAGCTTTACGAAAATTATACGGTCCGTTTTAATAATTGTGAAAAACACACTCAAAACATAACATAGTATATATAATTTATCTGCCTATATATAGATATATCTACGTAATGACGGATTATCGACTAGATACTAATAATACTGTATAGGTAACACCAAACGTATGTCAGTCGGTATAAGTCACCTAAGAAATGTAATTAAAAAAATAAAAACATAGTTAAGAAATATACCAAATAGCATAAGTACAATAAGTACATGGTAATATATATACATATATTATACACTAATAAATACGGTCTGCACAATGTGTACCTACATTTTAATGATGAAATAATATGCATTTCATATACATATGAATTGCTCAATCTCTAGCCAAAGTTATGGTAAAGCAGCGGCTTTTACAATAATAATAATTTATACTTGAATAATGCACAAAACATTATAGCCAAAGCCTAATGTAATTTTGGTTGTGTTCGTTGAAAAAATCGCATCTGATCAATATTTTTAAACTGTGAATTTAGAATTGTATTCAACATTAAACTGAAAACCCCGATTTGATATATTTTGCATGAATGGTAACAATATATGTATATTCGTTCGATTCCTCATCGTCATGTCTGTTAACAATCATAGAATTTCTAATGTCTAAAAGTTTTAATCACAGGCACTTTACACTTAATATAATAACATTATTATGTTATATACACAATGTACATGAAATATATACAAGCGTTAAGACTCGTATTAGAATCATCGAAGCATACATTGCAAGCGTTTAAAAATTCCTATAAATATAATATAATTAATTATAATAATTAAATAATATATGTATAAAATAGGTAGGTACAAATGAACAATGGTACATCGTCAGTGACTTCATGGCCGTTATTCAAGTAGGCGAGATCCGTTTAAATGATCTTACTTTTATGAAAGCTCGTGTATACATTTGTGCCAGAATATAGTAAACTAATTTTTAGCGATAAAATGTTCCTTAAAAATTGAATAGATTTAGGTTAAATCAGTATTGAAATATTTATTAAAAAATCTTATTTGATTCGTTATCCTCAAATTTGTTGATGTGGATACAATGCTTTCCAATATTTTGAAATTTATATCCAACTAACTGAGCCTGCAAGTCCTTTCTCGTGAAAAAATCAATAATTCTAGTAAAAATATTATCTTAACAGCTCTAAAAGTATATACAATTGTAATAAAAAAATAACTATTTTATTATCTGCAGCCGATATTCGTTCTTCGTGAGCCGACAAAACTCTGTGGAAGTTTCTCTTTAAAATTCGGATTTTGTGACATCCTTTCTTAGTGCACTTCTATATTTTGGCGTAAGATGGTACCTATCATGGTCATTTCAAGCCTCTAGGCAAATCTAGTTGTAATAGTTTTGACTTTACCTTGATTAGTCAGTCAGGATATCTTTTATAAATATAGATATTGAATTAAATTAAATGCAACATGGTATTCTTATAACATGACAACGACAACTAAATACAATTGTATAACATTTAGGTATCAATTTCAAAATGTAGTTTTGATTGATTGGTAACATATAGTTCATTATACTTGCTCAAACAGTCTATTTTATTCACTCAAACGGTATTACGAAACTCGTCCAAATGGTATATCCATTTTCATATAAAAAAAGGTTAGGATTCACACAAACGACCAGTGCCTTTAATAATACTATTATCGTATATACGAGTGAGTTATAACAACAACGAGACGTGTAATATTGTTATGTATTATCCGGCTGTTCGTGAAACTTTACAACCAACAGGACGGTCATTTCCTAATTAGGACCTATTTAGTCAGTATAATAATAAGAATATAATAATATATACCACGTGTAGTCACATGTATACCTACGCTTATAACTACTGTACTTCAGAAACGCAACATAGAATCATCGATGCTAAAATCGTTATCAAATAGTATTATTTTGTACTTAAATAGACGATGTTCACATGTAACTTTGTTGAGTGTGTGTAATATCACTTACCAGTGCATAATTTCATACCGTTTGGGTATTCGTGTAATAACAAGAATGTCACGCAACTATAATACAAGATCAAAGTGTAATAATTTTAATACCTATGTAATAATACAGTTTCGGGTCGGCGTGAACGCAACATTTCCTGGATCGCGTCAACGACGTAAAAACTACTCCATAGAAACACCAAGTGTCATATTTATCTATGTTATATAGGTACCATCAATGCAATAAAAATGTTTCACATAATATTTTAATATTATATAATATGTGATACAGTTTAAGACGTAATGTTTTGATACCCGGTACTTTTATCAATATAAGTAATAGGCAAAACGTCTATTGATCATCATTTCTTTTTTGTAGGACCTCCCAGATAAATGGGTTTATTTTTAATAACAGTACTGTAGTTAAATGCTTTACTTATCGAAGATAACAGAGTACAATATAATGTATTACAATATTATTACATCACGCGTTGCTGACATAGAGCAGTAGGTACCAAAGTAATTTTTTTTTGATGTGATGACTTGTTCATATATGATTTAATTGAAACAATGAGTAGGTATAAAGGAAGTTAAAACTTCAAAATATTTATTTGAAAAACTAAATTTTAAAAAACGTTGACATAGTTTAGATTTAATTTCGAGGAAAAAATGGAATAATTGGTACTATTTTTCTGTGTACCTATGTACATTATACGTTTTTGTTGCTTTTTAATCTCCAACACATCAATAAACAATACTATTAAGATATCCTGTTTTTTTTTCTTCTAACACATAAGCCACAAATTACCATATTTAATATTTATGTGTGCTGCAGTTTGTATTAAAATAATGTAGTAGATAATGTGATAAATATTGTCATTTAATTCATGATATAATAGCGTATATGCCTGTAACTTTAATATCAATATAAATTAATAATTATTATACTACATATATACCGCGTTTAGTACAATATTTTTATATGGAGATAGAACTATACTTGAACGTAAAATAGGTGTTCATATTATACGAGACGCATTACACAACAAACTACAATATATATAATATATATATATACAATTAAATGTGCTTAAAATACTATAGGTATTATAGGTAATATAATATGGAAGAGGTGAGTGAAAATAACGATATAATAACAAAGGTCAACCTACACGGACGAACAAAAAACAAAAAAGAAGGTAGAAATGTTTTTTTCGATAACGTATTGTATTATGTAATATTTAATGTGACCACCACAACAGCGAATAAACTCTATTCGATCACGCTAGTGGTGCGTTTTTCGTTCTTGTCGGTCGTGTATAATAATATTATCTCTGCAGTAGCACGGCACAGCATTAATAATATATTATAAAGATTCGTTAAACAACAGCCGAGGGACACTTTTTTTTTGGCAAATTGGGTATCGTCAAGGTGCGGTAACGGAGAATAATATAATTATGATATATACCTATAAGTGAATATACCTATGTATAATATTATAAAGGACTCATATCGAACGAATCACGTGTACAATGCGCACGTAATGACTTCTTTATATCGACAAACGAAAAAAAAAAAAAAAAAACAATTTTTAAGAGCTCAGTCGTCGCGCCGGCCAACGTGTCTATATAATCTCACAGGGAGACGATTTCTACGGTGAAAATCGTGATAATCGCAGGTTATTACCGAAAGTCCCACACACATGATACGTCATTACGCGCTATACGGCAATTATTTAGTTTTACAATATCAACGTATATTATTATAATATTATTATAATTATCGTTATTATAACGTAGTAGGATAGGATGACCGTTGGTGTTCATATAGTCGCCGTCGTCATCAGATGCCACTTATTAGTTATTAGTTATTACGAAAGAAAACCCGTGAATATATACCTACAAAAACTATACTCATAGGTCGGTGCAGGTCTGTTTGCGGTCGATGCAATCCCGTCAAGTTCGTACTTCGTAGTCAAAGGCATTCGACGGCTATGGACACACACACTCACACACACACATGCGCGCACACGGGCGCGTGCTTGAAACCCTATAATCTGTGCACGGTCCGTCAAACGAATTTGTGCAATTATAATACGTGTATATATACGTATAGGTTATATTATATTATTGGTACACTACGGGTTCAAAATTACAACATAAATCCCCCCTACGCCGCGCCACCACCTCTGGTTGGTGCAGCACCCGAATCGCTTGGAGAATATTCTTGGTTAATAAGCAGTTCATAAATAATAATATTATTGAAATTATTAATAAAATAAAATGCTTATTTATTTCTCTGATGTTTTAATATATTCTTGCTAACGAAACTGTATAGATTTGGAGAAATCTTCAGTTATGGTATTTTTTTCTGGATTGGTTTTTTAATTCGTAATAAAATTTTAGAGGATAAAGATCCAAACCAGATGTGTAGGTCCCGGAATGTCTTGGGTGAAGTTATAGAGTTTAATTGCGTACGATATGTTATGTCATTTCAATCGGTACCAACCTAAATATTTAAACGCAATGGCATCGATGTCGATACCTAAACATATATTATTTTTTCGATAAATATTGTATTGCGAAAAAATGTTATAATAATTATTAGGGCTTGGAATTATATGTAATGAAAAATGAAAAATATGCATTTTTTAAAGCAAAAGTATGAAAAAAATATGCTAAAATATAGCACACAGATATTATTAAACACACACATTTTCTATAAATGATTTTCAAATTACTCTTAATAAATATATATTAAAACATTCTAAAAAACATTAAAAAATTATAATTATTATAACTTTTAATACAGTGAAAATATTCGCAAATTACACAAAATAAATAATTGATAAAATGAGGAATATATACAACAGACATAAATAATAGAAATGTTTAGTATAAAATATTTCTTGAAAACACAGCAATAGTTTTACATAGAAATAATATTGTTTAATTTTAGTATAAAAAATGTGTTACTTTCATAATATCAAAACTTTTAGGTATAACAGTACCTATAAATATACTAATTATAAAGTATGCAAAATAAATATCGTCAACCAATTTGTTACCAAGTTCACTTTTAATAAAAAACTGAAGTTGAAAGTTATAATTCCATCGTTCATATAATACGTTTAAGAAATATATATGTTTAAAAATGTAATTCTCTTCATAAAAAAAATTTGAAAATCAAAAAATATACTACTACCTATAGTAGGTGCTTTACTACTATGCATATCAAATGAAAACAACGTGGCAGAACAATAAATTCAGAAACTATTAATACACTTTTTGCAGTTCAATGTTTATTTCGAGAAGATACCCGTTTTCAAATTATACTACTACGGCACCGCCAAACATACCTACCTATTATATTAATATCCCGGACGTGTGTCTGTATAATATAATATTTAACGTGTCATATGCATGATGGAATTTTTTAACGAGACAACAATAGTTTTACGCATTTATTTTTTTGTGACTTATATGAAGAATGCAGATGTATTCTAATTACTAATTAGATATACACACATATTACAATATTAGTTTGTTTGTTAGTCTAAAACATCAAAAAAAAAGTTTCACTATGACAATTGTGTTTTGTGTACGGTGTGTGTGAATATGTCCATAAAATCTGCATTAACCTCGCGCAAGTATAACGGTTCGTACCGTACTGTACCATTTCATACTCGCCATCGTATCCAAGTATCTAACGAATGTTTAGTATATGATGGTACCTATACATACTATTTTAATATAGGTGCACACTGTACAGATGCGATTAAATATTAATATAATATAATTTTGAAAAATAATTATATAGTTGTAGATGCGCTATAAACCATTTAAGCAAAGATCTCCTTAACGGTTAGTTAATAAATATGCCGATTTAGTACAGAGCACAGTATTCATACTACACTATGACAATAAATTTTTAACCAGTAATCCACGCCTTGCAGACCCAGTAGGACTACTGACACTAATTTTCAATATCATATTAGTTATTAGTCTTTCTATTCTTACTTCAGTAACTGATTCCAATTTCCAAACTATGATTAAAATATAAAGCATTCAAAGGCTATATATATATACCACCATTATGTATACCTACATTCTCCATGGGGATGTCGCTGGTTTTTTAGTAATGCATAGGTGATCATAATTTTCCACAACTTTTGCTCATGGAACATGCAGGTATTGTTGTAAAAATTCACTTGAACAGTTAAACGCGATAAATTCTGATTCTAGATGATACTCTATGTCTATGAATACTAACAAGACCAAAAACCTTCATAATATACAACAATATTAACAAAAATAGTGAAAAAAAATAGTTTAAACTATCGTTTAAGACTTTTTAATTCTGAATTATAGGTATACTTTTGTGATTATTAATTTATAAGTCTTAAAATAAATTGCAATTAATTTTATATAGTGTAACTGTGAAATATATAAAATAATCAATATCCCTAATGCAATTAACATATTATATAAACAACAATAAAATAAACGTGCTATGTAATTATTAATTTAAGCTTACTGTGGAGAAATAAAATGTTGTCCTTCAATTTCAATTATTGTTATTAGGTATCCAATATAAATTGATGATTGCGACAATTTTATTATTTTTTAATTATAGAAAAATGGTAAATACTTACTACGAAACGTCTAAAGCGTCTAAGTGTCTAACTATTTGGATACACAATTATTGAAAATATTATACAAAAATAGTTAATGTGATACTAAAACACATTTTTTAATAATTAAAGAATAAATTCAACAATTTGTGTGACAATTTATAAGCATATTTATCGTATTTTTCTATAAATGACGAATATTTTTTGGTTTTAATCATATTTATACAATAAGTTTAAGTAGTTTTAACCATTTGTTATAATGGATTATTCGATTGTAAATAAGTTCTTTGTACATAGATATTATACGAATTCCTGGTGGTCTAACCTGCATAATTTGGCCCACTAACACGTTTGCCAGCCAGGCAGAGAGAAGTTCAAGTGCACCGGTCATTCCATAATTAGGTGCAGCATAGTACTACTATTTAACTGGTCCATTATCTGACGATTATAAGCACTAACCTAACAGTATTCTTTGTTTTAGTTACAATAAATGTATTCATACATATTCACATCTCCAATGATCTGAAAATATTTTATATAAGACAAGTAATTATAAGTTAAAAAATTGTATTGTGTATTTTATGATATATAGTTAACTTAATATTAATATGTTAAATACATTTTCGGGTAGTTACTAGTTAAGAAAAAAAATTAATTGATTAAAATATACATATAAATCACGTTTAAATTGGACACATTATGTATAATAAATCTGAGATGTGTTTTGGTCACAGGACCCAAAAATTTTAAATGTATTTGTGAGTTTATCTTATAACGTTGTTTATATATAGATGAATTGTCAAAATCCGAATCCTCGAAATGTAACGTTAAAAAATTAAAATAAATAATCAAACCATGATCGATTTACTTATTTTTATTTGAGTACAAAATTAATTCACAAGCCATTGTAAAGGCTGCAGACATTGGGAGGGTGCTTGAGGCTCCACTAAGTACATTCGAGTACGATTGCACGCGTATTACCTTTGTAGGTATACGATTGCGTGCAGAATAACAAAGAACATAATTTTGTCTCTTTGAACACCAACCGATTTCAAACCATAACATGTACCGATCGTGTGTACTGCACAGGCCCGGATTGAACCGACGAGCTATCGAGAAAATCTCGGTGGGCCGCGTAAAAATTTATATTATCTATCTTATATTTTACGTTTTTTTAAATAATATAACTGAAGTATACTAAGTAACTTAATATAATGTACCTATTGAATAGGTAATTTGTAAATGTGCTTTAGAGAAACAATTATTATTTAAAGCACATATACTAAAAGTAAAAAGAGTGATCATAAAAAATGTTTTTCGAATGGGCCGATACTATTTGTTGAGGGCCGGTAGAAATTTAAAATCTCGGTGGGCCGAAAAGTCTCTATCCGGCGCTGGTACTGCAGTACGCATGCGACGGTATAAAACGTGCGTTACTCAAACTGCATGTTGCTTTGATGGTCGCGCGGGATCGTCGGTCAAATACGAATAATGTTCTATGTAGTCTATGTTGGTGAATTGTGTGTGTGTGCATGAGTATTTCAGTGTTGTTTGTACTTGAGTACTCATATAAATATTATAATAAATAATTATTATAATCTATAAAAAAAAAAAAAATTAAACAATGATATTTCGGGTATGCGTTATGGTATTTCCAGTATGCATTGCTATAGGTATATAACAATAATATATAATAAACATTTACAATTATTAATTATAACTCAATAATTAACAAGTGCCTATTATTTTAATAGCCCTCCCAGCGTGAATTAATAATAAAATGGCCCTGGTAAGCTGTGGCCCAACAATTAACAAAAAAAAAAGAATATAGATAAAATGCAATTTATAAAATCATCACAGATAAAGTCAGCACGCTAACCTAAAACAGCTATTGCCTGAATTCATTGTTCACAAAAAATAATATATAAATACATAATGTACGCACTCTAGAATAATATTTATAAACATTATAATTATAAACTATTTTACTATTTTACTATTTTACTATTCGTGTCGTACTATAATGATATAATAATACTATGACTTTTGATTTTTAGAGTCAAATAAAAACAAATGACCAGTTAAAGACACTATATATATAATGCAAAATGCACAAATAATGAACAAACATATTATTGACTATTATATAGTCGCAACTCAATGTACTAGTATATACACTATTTATTTATGTATTTATTCATTGTTACAAATATAAGTTATTCTCAAGTTCAAAAAAAACTCAACTGAAAACTCAATCATTGTATCTCATTTTCACGAATTAATCGATTTATACTACTACGACGACGTGCTCATTTATACTGACGCTTCAAAAAGCTCAAACGGAACCGGCTTTGCAATAGTAGATGGTACTGAAGTCTTAAAATTCCGACTTCCGTCATTCACTAGCATATATACGGCGGAATTATATGCGATATACACGGCAGTACAACATGTAGCCACTTCCCACATCTCCTCCTCTCTCATAATAAGCGACTCTTTCAGTGCACTCACATCACTTCAAGAACAATACCCTCAGAACGAACTTATTCAACTCACCAAAGAATGTATCGCATCATCGAAAATCAAAATCAATTTCATGTGGGTCCCATCACACGTAGGTATCCCTGGGAACGAGAAAGCGGACACAATGGCCGATGAAGCGGTCACCTCAGCATCTACCACTTCCATTTCCAAAAGCACCTCCAATGACCTAATAAACGAAGCTCAAAAACGTATACTCGCATCATGGCAAACCCACTGGGACGACACTCCAACCAGTAACAAACTAAGGAACATCAAAAAAACAATTACAAAATGGCCATACCCTGAAAATGCATCTAGGAGAGAACAAATAATTATCAACAGAGCTAGAATAGGCCACTCCAATATCACCCACTCCTACTTAATCACCAAGGAACCTAAACCAATGTGCGACTCATGCAACACCCACCTTACAATTGAACACATCGTTATGGATTGCCCCACATTTTCAACCGCACGTTTTATTCTCAACAATCCAAGGTCAATCGAAGAAGCTCTCAATCAACATAACTCCGACAACATTCTTAAATTTTTCAAACAAATAGATATAGACAAAAAACTGTAAATATTAGAATATTTTACATTGTATAATAATAATAATTAGATAATCTATAAAGACAATGTCAACTTTTATATTGTATAACTATCATTTTGTAATTATAGGCTAATAATCCTAGTAATTGAAGCCTTTATGTTAATAAAAAAAAAAAAAAAAAAAAAAAAAAATATAAGTTATATAAATTATAAAAAGACTATTCTCAATCGAAAGATGGAGATAATTAATATCAAAGTGCATACAACTCATACAAACGTAAAATTTACTTATTACAGCTAGATGAATAAATTATTTCAGAACTCTGTGATACCAAAATAGTTTATACAAAGTTCAAAAGCCATGTCAATACAAACAATATCACAAGATATCATGAAAAATAATAAATGAATACTGCACTACCGGTGGAGTATGTGTAGACTAACAAATACATAACATGATTTTGGCTATTCAAAGACGTACAACTTCGCGTCAAATTATAGAAGTGACATTGCCAAATTGTTTATCGATCATTTTTCGAATCTTTACAACTAATAAACTATGCTCAACTTATCGTGTGAATGTAGATCTATGTATTGACACGAAAACAAAATAGAAATTGTTAAATTATTTTTCACTTTGATATTGGTGGCACTATTTTTATTGGTTTTTTCAACAACAATTTTACATGACGTAAATAACTATATTAATTTTGCGATAAAAAAATATTTTCGTGTGGATTTTAAACCTAAACAAGATAGTTTATGGAATCGGTAAGCTACATTTTTGCTAATAAACCATTTAAAAAAAATTAGTTTTAAAAAGAATTTCACAAAATGTACACTTATATGGTATATGTATAAATATTATTACTAGATAGGATGTAAGCATTCTACAAAATAACTTCAAATTTATTGACTATAAGTAAAGCAATGTTTTTAATTGAATATGCATATTTAAATATTCTGCAGATAAAGGATAAAATCTAAGATTTTTTTTTAAATAATACATTACTTTGGTTGAATTTCATCGTTCCAGCTATTTTTAATACCTATATGCAAATAAAAATACAATAACTTTTCCTTCATTTTTATAATATCATTATAATCTATTCGGTGATCGAAATACAATTGTAATCGAAGAAAGTTCTTAGTGTGATTGCATTTTATAATAGCTATGAGTATGGAACAAAAAATAGGCACTATAAAGGTACACTTACTTAATATTATAATACTATTTTGTATGGTGTCGAAAGATATAAACGTCTTGTTTCGCTTCGATTAAAATCTAAAAAATTATAAATAAATACGTTTTAAATAATTAACCTGTAATTTAATATTTAACTTATTCTATCGAAACATGGCATTCGGATCCAGTCAACCATTAAATCTTATTCAACATCTCTTTTGCAACATAATTTCATACTAAATATAATAATATCTTCATCAATATAATATAATAAATATATACAATTCGAGAGGTGGCTTAAAAACCAGTTTTATTTTTCCTAAAATTACAATTCCTATAGTCTTATACTCTTGTGCAGTGATAATTTTTGACCCTTGTCAAAATATATTATCATATATAATATGAAGACTAAATATTAAAATATTATTAATATATTTTAATTATATTGTATTTTATCTATATTTTAAATTGTATTTCCAATTAATATGTTTAAATGTTGTTAATGATTTTCACATTTATGTTGAATGAGTTGTTCAATTTACGATTGTGTTTTTCCTAATCCTATCGTATACATCACATATTGGTATTGTACCTATAACCTATAATCTCCGTTCTGACAAGACAAAAATTGTCGTTAACGATGTTTCCAATTTCTCGTCATAAGTGTGCTAACATAAATATTTGTTGATGACAATGGATGAAACATAAATTTTTGGAAAATGTTTTTTGGTCTGGACCGGGTTTTATTAGCGATAAACGGCAACGTTTTAAGAATCGGTTGGTTTAATATTTTATAATTAACGTACACAAGCGATAGTCACACAGCTAATAATATTATGAACAAACGGTCATAGTCGTAGTATATAACGTTAAAAAAATGCTTTTATTTATAATTTAATGAGATCCAACTCGCTTCGCTCCGATTAGAATGTTAAAAAATTATGGACGTTTTAGTTAGACGTATATTCTGTGGTTAATAAACATTTAGCATCTAAATAATACAAACCTTATTATTTATGCAATATTCTACTGTAAACTATAAAGACTGCAAATACTGAGATACGGCCTACTTATTTCTTCATTGACTGTAATTTCAAAACGTTCACACAATCACTAGTAAATGAAACAACATTATAACAAATATGTGTCTGATAATATACCGACCGTGTGTGAACTTTGCAATCTGAAACTACAATTGCAGTCGAAAACTAAGTGAAGTCGTGAAGTGGTAAGTAAATTTACTCGCATTAGATTTATTATGACTGCATTTATACTTAAACACTTAAACAGTTACACATCGTAATTCATAAGTATCTTGTAGTTTTTCGTTAGTTTTTCATTACGTTCAGAATGTTATGTTAAGTAACTAAAGGTTTGTATTTTATTAACGCTAGATTTTTATCAGTATCCCAAAGCTATACCTATCACCTATGTTCCATATGGCTTATAAAAGGGTATAGTAAATTAACAATTTGATCTTGAAGTGTTTTATGTGTATTATATTTTAAAAGATTGCAGCTTATAAGATTTAATTCGCAAACCTTGTTGTTCAATTGATATACATAATTGGTTTTATATGTTTGGCTTAGGTTAGGAGACAATTTATTATCAATTAAAAATTCATTAAAAACAAAAAAAGAATAAATGCGTTAAGTTAACATATTAAGAACCACAGGTTTAATTTCCTTATTACTTTATTCCAGGTCATTTAATCTAACTCCTCATTTTTTTATTGGTTATGTTTTGAGCTCATATTTACAAAAATAAATATCGAACCATTCGATAACTTAAGGAAGAAATTCGTAGTGTCATTAGTAAAATATTTAACACGGAGTTGTGTCATCATAAATGATGGCCAATTTAGTCAAAAGAACTGAAGCTTGTCAGTGTAGCCGAGGCAGACATAATATTATGTCAAATTTTATATTCCATACCAACATCCAAAAATATACACCTACAACACGTTCATGTAATATTTTTGTTCTAAAAAATTTTATAATAAAGTAATAATGAGATTAAATCCGGCATTTTTAAATGAAACGCCATTTATATATAATAATTCAAATTAGATCGAAGCTTCATTTTTATGCGTACACGTTGATTTAAATTTACAGATAATCATTTATAAAGGCACAAATCATCCATTTTATTTTAAACACAATTATACTTTTAAGTCTAGGACTAAGAACCTATACTATCGTCAATAGTTTTTATAGTCAAAAGTTGGAAATACATTTATGGAGATAAACACTTCTTTTCGCTTATTCCCATGATTGAAATATATTTTTTCATGTGATTAATATTATAATCCACTGAACTTTCAAATAAGGAAAGTAGATGAGCTGGTAATATTTACAAACAATCTTTTTGCAACTATCAACAAATAGTTTTTTTTTTTTTAATTAGGTATAGGTACATGTATTTATTGTATTCGAATTTTTTTTTATACCGATAATTAAAATACGAATTCAAGTATTTTAAATACTTCCCAAGGTAAGTATATTTCGCAAGTCTACTGGAATACTAATAAAAATTGTGTTTTCAAGGCTATATTTTTTAAAAAACTTACTGAGCAATGAGCAAACCGAATTACCTGTTCAAAGTACCTGCAATAACTCTAACCACAAAAAAAAAACATTTGATCATATAGCAAAATGATATTGATACAATAATATTTAAATACAATAATATATAAGTATATAACACAATTATTTATTTTTATCGACAGTCATAACATTCATTTAATGATGGTGAATGTTGAATGAACTACCTAACTTATACCTATATCCTAGAGTAACGTGTATATTATACACTTTAAATATTACCAATAATTCGATCAAATCAAAATCTTCCGAAAACAACATGTCACTAGGTTTATTGTATTGCAAAGTAGTAATATTTGAAGCAATTTACACTGTACAAAACGTATACAGGAGTCAACCTATTTAAATCTACACATATAATCTGAAAAAATAAAATTTAATCTAATCGTAAAAGCAATTAATTTTGTTTCAATATTATGTAATTGGGTAAAAAATATGTATAATATGATTTATCATGCTGTAGGTGTTGCCGATAATAATATTAAGAAAAGTAGGTTTGTGTAAAATTATACAACGTATATGGTTGAGCTTACTGCTATAATACCTTTCAAAATTGAAACGTGATCTAAAACTTTATTGAATGAAAAAGTGTCGCTACACATTTGATTAAATGCCAATACTGTCTCATGTTAGACTCAACTGAAATACTTAAAACTTTGTCTGTAAACTGAATATGAATTGGATGGTTCGTTTTATTACACGTGATTTTATTATATTGACCTAATTTTGAGTAATTCATACACTCATATTATGCTTACCCGTATAATATTATTTTATGGAGTATTGGGTTTGAGCCGTTTCAGTGCCCAGTGGTAATAATACAAGTTATCAGAAATAAGAATAACGATCTACAAAATATGTTTTTCTATATTCGCCTACTCTCATGTATTTTTTCTACCATGATTGACAGCCAATATCCTTAACGTTTTTTATGAATAATACTTCGTTTAAAGTGTAAACTTTAAATAAATAGGTACCAAATAAATATGATATCCCGATGACCAGCTTCTAAAAAATCTTGAGTTTAATAAAAAAGCATATATAGGGGGAGGATCACAATCAGGGCTATGTCCTCCCCAAAAAAGTCAGAGTTGATGAACAATCTATTATACGTCATACAGCGCACATCGATATTTTATCCAAAAGAGGGGAACTAAATTGGGGTTCATAAAAATAGTTACTTATCTTAGTAATACTTATATAGTTTAAAAGTTGATTCTTTTAAATGTATAGTTTTATTATTTCGATTCATTCTATTTGACAATTATTAATTAAAGCTTTTACTTGTAATTGGCTATTAAATTTAAAAACAATTACAATTCATTTATTTTCTGAATTAATACGACAAGATGCCCATGCAAATCGCTACCTAGCCGTAAATATGATTACACGCGGGACTATTCGAACTCACGTGTGTGCGTTTTAAATAGCATTAAAGTCACGTTAGCACAAACTTACTCATATCCAATTTCCACAATATTTAACCTGTAAGTACTACAAAGCATTGTAGCACATCATGAATATTAAGGAGTTATTAGATTTTTTTTTTGCTCATTTCTTATTGTAAACAAGCGAGAACCTCTAAATATATATTTAGTATTAAAATAACGTTTTTGAGGAATATAACATTATAATTATTTATACCCCTGATATATATTTTTTTTTCTAATTAGACCACGTCGAAAATAATAAATATTTATGCCACTGTCTCTCTATGTACAGAGGTTTACAATTCGTAAATAAGTCTCACGCTACTGAGTCTATATAAGGAAATTTTTCAATTTAATATATTTTATTAAAAGTACAATATTATAATATAATATACGCATATACACCAATGCATGTATTATACGCACTATAATGCAGGTTTTTAAAATCGACTAGAGAGGAGGAACTTGGTATCGATAACCGATAAATCTTCTCACGTTATTTACGTGGTATGATCCATACTCTGAATATTGTACGTCACGAAATTGATCATTCGCTAATATTATTATAGACCAGTCGTTTAAACAACATATTATTGATGTTTTTTTAAATGAGCATCCAAAGATGATTTGCAGTTTTTTTTTTTTACAACGCTACATAATAATAATATATATAGGATAACTTGAAATTAATAGAATGTAATATTTGTTTTTGTAATACATTTTTAATGTAGTCGAAAAAACTATAATAATGAGATACCATTTAAAATTTTCAAATTAAACATCAATGCAATATTAATTGTGCATTATAAATTTGAAGAATGAATATAACGATCATTTTTAGCGGTATTGCATCAAATTTTAAATTTTAATAATATATTATTATAAATATTTTAATAAATTAGCGTAGGTAGGTGAATATAAATATTATAATTTACACGCATAACTAACTTTAAAACAACCATGATATTAGATACTTATTTTCAGCTTTATATGATATTTACTACTACAGTGTAATATTATAACTAGGTTTGGTTAGATTTTGATGATTTTATTGAATTATTTAGGTAGATAGTTGATTCATGTAATATAGGTACCTACATTTACTTACCCTAAATGAAAAATTCATCGTTTTGTCAATCGAATAAGCGTTTATTTTTTTTTTTTTTTGTTTAGGTGATTCATTTAGTTCATTTTTTCCAAAAGTATTAACGTATTTAAAAATTTGTGTTTACATGGTTTTTAGCTGTTTACAAAATAATATTTTTTTAAAAAATTTAATTTTATGCCACAGGTACCAATATGATTTTTAATTTTTACTTTTTTAAATGACAACATACATTTTTAATTTTATATACCAAATTATAATATTTTTCCGAGTACCTATATACATAGTTTGGTATAAAAAAAAAATTTGAAGATTAATTAATGAGTTTTAAGTATATGTATATTTAAAATGTATAGTGACAATAGGTGCCAGTTGGATATAATTAGCAAACATTTTACAAAGTACTCGCGTATCACTACACTCCGTTTGACGACATTTTAAATACTAAGAACTCTCGAGCTACTCGTTTGAAATTCGATTTTTGTGTACTGAAATACTCAAAAAAATATTCTACTTTGGATAATGCAAGGTTTACATACTAAATTAAAGGTTATCTATTGATTACTTATAAGAAATAAATTAACCCGTCAGTGTAAGGGTATAATTTGCTAGTAAGATTCATGGTTGCGAATTTATCTCGAGTCCACTCGATTGATTACAACATTGGTCGTCTGTAAACGTCATTCAAAACACATTGCTAAAATTAATTTTAATTTAATTAAAAAGCTGGCTGGCCGTCAATGATCATGATATGGAAGAAAATTGATTGACAATGAAGTCATGCGAATTTCTGCAGCATAAGTCATTTGATCGACATCTTTATCTAACTTTAACTGATTGAACACTCTCAGTATTGAATACCGACAAACATTACTTCAAAATATCTCACAGGACGTCTAATCTCCATAAGTGTTTTAAAGGTGCATAAACACTATAATATCATCAAAATCCATAATAGAATATTAACATTTAAAACCGATTGCATAAATTGACCTATATTTTTACTATGTTAATTTTAATAATAATTTGCATTTGGTGTTTTACTTCAATTATTTGTAGGCTTGTAGTCTACAATAGTTTGAAAATTGTTTAGTAATAATATATTATTTATTTATCAATACAATATGCAACGCACTAAAAACATTGTGTTTATTATGATACATTTTGATCAAAGAAACTATTATGTCTATATCATAATTTTATTATTATAATATATCCTTAAATATTCTACTCTGTGACAACAAATATGGTTTAATTATCGAATACCTAACCGCTTTTTGTAATATCAAAAATTCTATTTAATGTGCATTGAACTTTTTAAAAATAAATATACAAATTAAATTAAGGTGTAATTACATCTTATAGTTTGGGATATCATTTCTCAACAGCACCAGTTTTTGTCGGTTATAATATATTATATTATGAATTATATATAAATATATAATATTTTATTATAGATAGTATATAGTATATACATATATAGTTTATACAATACAGACAAATAAGTGAAATATTTCGAAATTCGAGAAATTAATAACATTATTTCTAATATTTTCAATGCATCTGAGGTATCTAAAAAATGTATTATTTCCCTTCTATGAAATATATCTTATAAAAGTTGGATTTTTGTTTTTAATCTAAGTAAAAGGATAATCATATTTGACATTAATATCAAATAACCAAGTAAAAGTATTAACAATACTATACTGTGTAGGTAGGTATTATATATATACTATATAGTATTCTATACATTATAGGCACTTATGCGCCTACGATACCAGCATTCTAATATTATGAAATATAATTCTAAATGAAATAAGTCACTCATACTATGATTTTCGAATTGTATATGTGGAAAATACAGTATGTCTAATATTTTTAATAAAGAATATTTTCGAAAAATAATAATTATTAAATAAATTTGTATTTTATTGAGGATCTACATATACAAAAAACGCAATGATCCACTATTATGGTAAATAATACAATTTACTTGTGTCATCGGCAATCGCGACGTATGATTCCCTTTTTCATATAGTATCCCACAATTTATATTTAAACCGCAAATAATATTGTTACATCACTTTTTTACAACTGTTTATCGAAACACTATTATGTAGCGTGTCTAACCTGCGTCCATAGGATTGGAGTTAAATGACGATAATAACAATAATTATAGGTTTTCGGACTACGACAACGATGACGGTTTCTGAGTTTCTTGTAGGTATCACAACACTATACGATATCATTTAGCGACCTCACAACTTAACCCTCATACGAGTTCAGCTGCAAAACCATTGCACTGTTGCAGACTTCGAGTATATTACTTTTTACAGTAATTCGAAAGTATTGTCTGTCTACACGAGGCACGGCTATGTTGCATAAGAGAGCTGGTGTTTTTACTCTGATTTTTGCCATTCAGTTGTTTTGTATTGATTGATCACCGCCTGGATTTAGCGGACAATACACAATCATGTAAAAGCACGAATACGCGTATTCCAAGCGCGTGTTTTTTAATAAAAACCATTTCAGGGTAGAATGTATATTACATTTTATTGTTGTGTATTATATAATATGTCAAGAGTAAAAGTGTAAATGTATAGGTACGACATGTCACTAGTGCACAATTTTGTATTACGGTGGAACGTGGTGCACCTTGATTTTCGTTTCAAAACACAATGATTAAAAAAAAAAACGCTTCGTGTAACTACGCTATGAATTACAATTGTCAACAAAAATTAAATATTTCTGTATAATATAGCGAGTTAAATAAAATCAATAATTATAATAACAAGAATAAAACGATAACATAATAAAATATTTTAAATTAAAAATGGAATAACGTATAGTTCATATTCATATATTTTCACTTTTCCGTATTTTTAGAATTGTTTTACTCTAAACATTTCACACTGGTTTAACACACATACTTCGCTATAAACACAAATAGTTTTTTTTCGGTTCCAATATTTTTAATATGCCAAAAATAACATTGGTAACATATACAATATATATATCGACATTATCAATATAAATATCAGAGTTCTCATCTAAATTCAACACTGAGTACTGACCCATTTAATCTTTTATTTATCCACGTATATTGAAAATCGTATTGTTCACCCGTCATGTTTAGGCTACATTTCATGCTTTGCAACATATTAACTGTACAGTATTGCGAAAAGATAACCAAAAATGTTATAATTAAGTATTATTATGTATTTATATTTATAATTTATACAATGTATAGTATAATATACCTGCAATATATTAATTTAATTTAATTTAATACAGATATTTTAGTCCAGTGTCTCTCAACGTAATACTATTATGACTCCTAATCCCTCTCTTACGTTTCTTGATGAACGTACCACCGTACCACTGCGGTGACCGATACCAACAGGGTAGACTTTAAAAGGCCGTGAGGAGCAGCCGCCATGAGAAGTGATTGGTCTAACAATAATTTGGCTGTTTCTGTTGCATTTTATTATTCGTATAATATGGTAAACAAAACTTTTCGTGCTGTTTATAATGTAATAATTGATTTTGTGCTCTTCCATGTATTAATATATGACCATATTAGTTAACTTTTCTTTCGTGTGATATGCATAATCCATTAAACAGAGAGACTTCAGTATTTTATTTATTTATTAACCAGTTCAAAATTGTGTCATCTCTGTCCAACCACTATTGCGGGTACCTATATTGTAGATACCACAGACGGACCGCGTCATATTATGTTCGTAGCCACTGCTAATCAGATACCCACATACACGTAGTTAATTTTGTAGATAGCACAATAATATCTAATCGTTTTTTTGGTTTGTTTGATTTTTTTATGATAGCCACAGTTGGTGATGACCCAGCCGTAGCCGTTTTTCCAGTATTAACTACTGAAATTTCCATTCACGATTTCTGTTCGACGAGCTCTGTTTGGTTCGGTGAACACTTTTGATGATTTATTGGACATTTCGAAAATTCCGGAGAGGTCCTGACTGCTGCAGATTATTCATTTTATTTATTTTACCAATATTGGAATAGTCATTTGCCATTTAGACATCGGCGTACCTCTGGGCGTATAAGATCACTCACTTGTATATATAGGGGCCAAAATTTAATCTTGAGATCATACACTCACGTGCGATATTAACCTCAGACTTATCTGGTTGGAATTATCGGACTAATGAGACAAACGTTACTTGCAAAAAAACATAAAATCTACGATGTAATAAAGCAAAAGATAGATAATGGAAAAAAATTAGAGTTATCCTAGAACACTTTGTAAAATGAAAATAAAAAAAAACCACCCAAATCATAGAAATAATTTGTACTCAATGGCATGTACAGACACATAAATTGTGCTGGTGCGGATAATAATGTGTTTCTGAACAAAAACCATGACTTTCAAATGTGTAAAACAATCCATCAATTCTTTAGAACGGCCATAGATTCGCTTTGACTAATTTCCCGACAAACGATCAAGTAAATAATAGATACTATTTATAAATCATATTCGGGTTTGGTGTGTTTCATCACCGTAGATTTCAAGTAGGTACATTGGTTCAAACTTCAAAGTATTACTGTATATAATAATTATATGTATATGACTATAAGACCATAATGCTGTAGTACCTTGTCATTTACACACTCACTTGGATTAAAAATAACTTTAAATCGTGTTATTCGATATTCGCGAAAAATTAATTATTTTATTTTTTAATCGGTTATATAAATAATTAGTTCTCCCCAAAAAATAATATGAATTTTAATAGTGGCGGCCCTTATATATAGTGAATAACAGAAATAGTATTCCAAAATCATTATACCTACATAATTAGAAGAAAAAAAATTGAATAAACTGGGATTGTAAGCACCATCACATGTTTGCGGAAAACGTATACACCTTGAACCGTGAAAATATGCGTTTCATTTGTTATTCCAATACCGATAATACCGGCAATAATAATAGTAATAATAATAATAATACAATAACTGCGGTAAAAAGTGTGTATATAAAATATACACGATGATAAAATTATACTATAATAAAACATATATATGAGAGAAATGATATTGTATTATAATATTATATACACCGATTTGGTTCACTACACGCCTGCGACGCAGCCAAGTACAAGATATAGTGTATACAGTTAGCCTCCTCCATTTCCCACCACTCGTGAGCGTATAAAGAATGAAAAGTAGGTGTAGGTACGGTCTATATTATATGACAATATATATGTATCAAAATAACAGAACAAGTGCGTCATGTTAAAAAAAATAAAGGCTCTCGCGTGTGTAATGGGTACATGAAAATAATATAATACCATCATATTATACAGGTGAGTACTCGTATGTTACCAACACCGGACGACGTCCACGGCTTCGTCGACAAACGGTCGATCAATAAGAAGTTAAATTAGTCGTCATTATATAAGTACCTACCTATAATATTTCCCCATTCTTCATCGTAAAATCAGCACAATATACGATGATTATTAATTATTTAGAGTGTTCGAACGTGGGTAAATGTGTTTTGTAAAGACAATGGACGGCACAACTGGTTCGTTATACACAGATATAATGACATATTTGTGTGACATACCTATTATCAAGAATGGACAAGTCAACGATATTTTTTAACTCAGTTAAGTTCGGTTAGCAATTTTTTTTTTAGTTTAGTTAACAACCATATTGAATGCATAACTATAACTTAATCTAAAATATTGTAAAAAAATTCAGAAAGTTTCATACAAAAACCGCTAAGGTTGGAAAACCCAGATAGTTTATATCGCTACGAGGAAGTCATTTTTCCAGTGTGAAAAGAGGTTGAGAAATCTGATACAGAAATTATTAGAATCAACGAATAATTTAGAATTTAGAATAATTAAATAATTCATTGTTAAATTATATTGTTTATTTAAGCGAATAATGATAACAAGCCTCTATAATAATATGGATGTAATAAGACTATAATCGGGACCAAACTAAATACAAGTGGCCTTTTATAAAACCCTTTATAATATGATGGGTATACGTACCTATATATATATGACTGTATTCTGTTCGTAATAATGCTTTTTTATTCAAATACTACGAAAGTATCATAATTTATAATATTTTTATTGAATACGTTTTTCCTCCTATGTTAAAATCTTAATGACAATACACGTCGAGAATGCAATTTCGAGTTTCAACGTAGATACATCACAAAGATAATATACTTATACAACGAGAGTTTTGAAGTAGCAACACGCGTTTCGTCGTAAATTATAAAAAACACACGATAAATTCACACAAAATAGGCGCAAGTGAAGAACTTGAAGACCCGAAGACAACAAATTTTTAAGACCCTATAACAAGTATACGCAGTACACATTAATGTGTATGAGACTTGGCGTAATTGTTTTTACGAGAACAGCTTGTCACGTCATTTGTCGTATGTAAATTTTTACTGTAAACAAATAAATCTTAACCAGATTAATTTGAACAAACTGAATACTGCTTTTGAATGGATAAACATAAAACTACTTTGCCCATTATTACACCCACGTGAGTATACGCACGCCGTGTACTATTATTAATTGATTATTTTTATATAATATATAACTCTAAGTCAAATACACAACAGATGCGATTTGTTATGAATTTATGTTACAGTAAGGCCAGTGTGCGTATGGTGGTGTTCGCGATAAATTTGTTCATATACCTACATAAAATACCAATAAAACATAAATTATTATGAACACCCACCAGAGAACCAAATAATATTATGACGATATTTTATTATTTGTTCGAAACACTTGGAAATGATATGACTTGACGACTTGTATACAAGCAGCGCTCGACAAAAATACATAATATTATTAGGAAAATCACATGGAATTTGATTTATTATATCTTGTTGGTTGTTATCCCTTTTGTTTTTATTGTTTAATCTTACACCCTGGGCTACGCCATCCATCGTCTATGTATTCTTTGTTTCTCGCGCTATTCCTAATCCTAATTATGTAACCAAATGTTCATAAAAAGAAGATAACGTTTACGGACTGTACAATATTATATTCTTTAGGACAAATAGGTACTGTAATGCCATTTTTATCATTTCGATATCACTGATACAAAAAAGTTTTTTTTTTATATTTTTTTGAAACATAATTAAATTTTACGTCATTTTAACGTCCAGCGTGAACAACAACATGAGGAACATATTGTTTAATTTTCGAAACGTTAACGTCTGTTTCATTGAATCCACGAGTCTATATGTATAGCTTGTAACAATCGATGTGAGATTTAAGTATATATAAAAACGTCTGTAAAAACGAACTTTGGCCACATAAGGTCAAAAATTTAAAAAATAGATGATTTCCTGTTGTCGATGTGTTGCTAAGATGTCATTCTACAAAGCATGCCCAATGATGAACATTATAATTCATAAAAAATAATAATAATATTAATGCGTCTTACGACTATAATATAAAATAGTGTTCATAATATATATTCGTGCTTTGTCGTATGTATTATTTATTACCTACATAGAGGCCTGTGAATTATCTGTTTTAAATCCAGAAATGTACTAAACATAATTTTTTGCATCACATCGCGTGTTTTTGTTAATAAGCACAAATTAACCGAGTACCGACTAAGTTTGGCCTTGAAAACTGCAAGGGAAACAAAAAATTATACCATCGTATAATATTATTATATCTATGGTATACTGTATCGTTTATCGTTATAGCTAGGGAAAATCTTCCGCAACAATATGACATGCAGTCATACTTATATTATTACTGATACGTCTTATACACGTATAATATAATATTAAGTATGAGGCAATGATATATCGTTGAATTCAAATAGAAATGTGTAAATATAATATGTTCATTTTTATACTTTGTGAATAGGTACTGCACGCTAACACAAAATAAAAATATTAATTTCCATCATTATAAATTCATTAGCTGATTCTAAGAATCGAATTTTCTTTTCACAAAACAATTATTATTCTCGTTAAGAATTACAAGGTTACTCTAATAGCTGTAAAAAAATTGTTATCCTTTTTAGTAAGTAATATATATTTATTATTTATTTATTAGTTACGGTCGGTAGGTGCGACTAAATTTTGACAAAAATAAATGATGAATCGTAAACTTATATTATAAAATAGTAACGCAAATCTAAGCTAAAAATATGTATTTCTGAAGCCTTAATAAACTTTAAAAAATAAATAAAAAAATAATAACTTATATTATTTCAAATAGTATTAAGTCAGCTGAAAAGAAAATTTTATAAAAAAAAAAATTATAAAATTAATATTTTAATAAATAACAGTTCGGTTTCGAATGCCGTCAAGTGCACACGTTTTCCGATAGCAGTATGCTCGTCGCTCTCTTATCAGCTCATAGTTATTTATACGGATCTGTCTATAGTCCATATATTACGATCGTAATGTTTTCGCTTCAATCTAACAGTAACGGTTCCAAAAATACTAACAAACGTAACCTCTTTTCTTCTTCTTTGTCATCAAAAGCAGAGAAAAACTAAATTTTTCTGCAGTCCGAACCGATAATCTACTCTTGCTTAGCACGAGAACGTCGACAACAACTCATAATCTGCTTTTAAAATACCTAGTGGATTCTGATACCAGTTTTCATACCTATCAGCCTAAAGCCCGTTACGCGTAGTTATATGCAATCTTCACCTAACTACTTCACATGAAGACATCTTATGACAAGCCGGTCTTTCTGATTTGGGACACCACGTCTCCAACGTTCACAACATCAAACTTTTTCCGACAAAACACCCCTGCCACTCTTTTTCATCGATATCAAGACGGATACAAATAGCTTAGATATTTACGAAATTGAATTTCTTCTCAATACCAAATTAGAAGTCGAAAAACCGTACCCACCCAAAGGACCTCATCAGTGCCACGTATGTCAGACTTATGGGCATACCCGGAGTTATTGCTACTACTTGCCACGTTGTGGTAAATTTTGGAAAGAACACATTTCGGAATCATGCAATAAATCAAAGGACTCTCCAGATAGATATGCTTTATATTCAGGTGAGCACACCACAAATTATAAAGGATAAATAAAAATAAGCTCAAGACTTCTCCAAAGGCTCCTCGCTCCTCCAACCATGATCCCGGACGTTCAAACCAAGCCGCAAGCAAGATCATATGCTGAAGCAGCCACTAATAATAATCCAGCATTCAGATATCGTCACAACAGTGTTATCTCAATTTATCACCAACTTAAATTACGTCATTGGGCCCCTAATATCTCTCGTTACTGATGTACTGCAAAAACGTTTCACTCCATTGTTCAAATATCTATTTTTGTTCATTGCATTACTCAATTATTATCTCTATTTAGCTTAATATATCAATTTAATTTTCTGTTTCTGTCTTAATTGGCTTCTTTGGGTATGATTATACAAATGTCGATTATTATTCTAACCTATTTTATTGTATGTTTAAATACTATCGCATGCATTTATTATGTAATTTTAATATTGTATCGTCGAACTATCATAGTTTTTACTAGAAGTTCTGCATAAAATAATAATAATAATAAATTATATTATATTAGGTGTGGTATCGTAATAAGAAACTTGAAGGGATTTCATTTTAGAAATGAGAAATGGTGGCATGTTACATATTATGACACTATATTTTCGTTTCAACATTTCAAAATTCTTTAAAACTGTTTGAACTCGGATAGCGTCCACGACTTGCAAAAGTTGGCTGTTCTTGTAACTATAGTTATAGTCTATATGTTAATAAAGTTGGTAATATATGTAATACTAAGTACCTATACCAACATACTCGTATATTGGTTATCAAGAAAACTTAAAAAGTTTAAAGTATGAATTATGAATCGGTTGAACATGAGGATGTTAACTATACGAATATAGAATTATGTAAAGTAAACACACATAAATTTTTTTGATTGTATTTTATATTAATAATACAGTTTAGATTTTACTTATAGACTATAGTGATACAGTATCTCCAATAAACAATCAGTTGGTGAGATCTGACAAGAATTCGATATTTGTAACGATCACATGTAAAGTTAGGCGTTGCGCCTAACGTATAATATACGCCGTAAAAAAAAAAAATAAACACAAAAATATATCGCACACAATTAATGTGTTTCGAAAGTGGTCAAACTTAATACCATATACCTACGTTCAGAGCACCGACCGTTTACATTGTAAAATCAATATTAATTTGTCGATTCGTGGGTGATAAAAAACACGTTATACAAAAGAGAAATAATTTTAAAAAACTTCCAAGACAACAATAAAAATTAAATCATAATATATCATAACGACGTGATTTAGAATAGTCGGTGAAATATGTAGTCGTTATACGCGGTTCCGCCATTCACCGTTACATTATTATTATTATATTATATTCCTGATATTAATACAATATAATCGTAATGAAATATCCCTTCACCGGTGTCCACAGTGGCGGGGATCCGAATGACAAGACACAAGACACGGGTATAATAGCAATTAAAATGATATAATACGGACTACAATCCTGGGCTCCTGACTGCCGAAAATAAAAATAAAAATAATAATATTATTTTTATTATTATTATTATCAACGTGTCCAGGCCACGAGATAAATCAAAATAATATAATATAATTATTATTATTATCGAGTTGACCATACTATATTATTATTATTATTCAGCGGCGGCACGAACTCTACTGCCGCAGAGCCTATATACAATATCTATATATACACAGCGCATTATATTATTATATACGTGCGAATGACTATCGTTACGCAACGGCGACGTGTAATTACATCTTTATGGAACTATCGTGTGTGTAATTGCATAAGTCATGGCTACTATATGTGTATGTGTATATACCGTGGTCGTTGTCGAAAAGAATTGCGAGTGTTTTTTCTACTCGTCCGTAGATATATTTGTAATGGTTAAGCGTCTTCATCGCCGACATTATCATCATCGTCGTCATCAAGTAGTCATCGTCTACTATCTGCACCTTTAATACACGACGATCACGACAAACCATACACACACGCGCACGCGCGCACACACACACACACACACACACACACATGTATACCTACAACGGCTACAACCATATATTATGGTCTGTGCAAGTCCAACACTGAAACTCCATTTGTTCAACTTTAAACTCTTAACACATTTTCAGTCAGCAGCCTCATGACTTAAACGGCTCACCGAGTTTTACTCGATAAATCACACTATCGCAGCATCGGCCGGCCAATCAGATATTAATATCTCACGCATTGTTGAACTATAAATTTGCTGGAACTGAACATGAAAAAAATGTTCCACTTAGAAGTTACACGATAGTAAGTTCAAAAAGTGGAAATATGATCAACTATTGGAAAATAACTTAAGAAATTTGACATACGACGTTTTAGCCAGTTAAAATAAATGGATTTTGATTTCCACTTATAACTAAATTAGCTAGAGAATTTCTGATCATGCAAGCTATCGAATTAATCCAATGCTTAAAGTTTCAATGCAACTGGTGATTTCATTTAAAAGAGGGAATCCAATTTGAATGTAAACACAGTAGATATAGATGTTTGTGATAATCTAAAAACAAAAAAATAACTAAATATTTTTTTTTTGAATTTGCTATAACAAATTTGAGTTTTCATGTCATTAAACATATTTAATAATATTATGGATTAAAATAATATAACATATATAACAATAATTTCAGTCTATACATAAAATAATAAGTCTATTACTTGTTGAGTAAAGTTAAATAAGGCATTTTACATTTATTTTATACATATACTATTGGAGTAAGAGAATGAACCTTACTCCATTAAAATAACTATGAACTGAGCAAGTAAATTGGCTATAATGGCTAATTATACCTTAATTGAATTAAACACTATTCTGGATGGGCTATTTTTGGATTAACCGGGACATGCTAAAAATTATTAACCCGTTTAAGTTTCCAATATCTGAAATGTCTGAATTAACTTAATTTATAAAATATAATACCCTTTAAAATTGAGTTTGTTATTAGATAACTGAAGGTTAAAATGTATGTATAAATTTATATAAAACAATATTGGACGCTTATATTTTTATTAAAAGCATACGATAACACCGTGACGATGAAGGGAGAGGGAGTGCATTATTATTTATAGGTAGTCTATAGAACTCCTTCAAAACTTATAGGTACATATAAGTGCATATGCGGGTGATTTCCATACATCATGTGCATGATTTTATATGGTAATGTAGTAATGTATTATAAAATAATATATTTTATTATAATATTATATGGTGTATGCTGATAGTCAAGTGAACGGATTATTTTTTTTTTTTTAGGTACGAGCGTACAAAAATGTAATATTGTCCTCTACTTTCAATGCCAAGTGATATTGTCTTTAGCGACTACCACTATATATAAACGACCTTACTTACTCAAAATATATAATATATATATGTGATAAAATTATCATAGTAATAATTGTATTATATGTTTATATGTATATTAGGTATGCGGTCTTCAGGCGCTCGCGCGCACACTAATGTATGGTTGATTTCCATACGTTAATGGAGTTTTTCGAATGAGTATGTGTAATGTGTACACATAAACATACACGATTTCCGCTGTTTGAAATTCGAATTCGCGAACCTTGTAAACAAAAATAAAAATAATAATAAAATTCGTAAAGCTAAAACTGCATTGCTGTTACAATATTAAATAATACATAAGACACTCGTTATATTATTATTTCAAACGACGTCAGTTTATTGAGTCTATATACGACACATCAACATATAACATTATATTATATAATAATATTGTAATCGGACTAGGAATAATTTCGAACGCAACGTGAACATCAAAATAGATAATACATAACCAATCGAAGCCTGCAGGTCGAGTGTGGTAGCAGGTACCCCCAGGTACACAAAAATAGAATTTAAATTTTAAGAAATAGGTACACGTGATTAGAAGTAGTTAAAAATCGTTGTCATCAATTTTAAAATCTTTGTGTTATTCATTTATTACACTATGTGTCATATTACTCATATGAGAGTGTGAGACAAATTTTTTCAATGTTTTTCCAATATTCTTATGGCAATTGTTATTGTTATGATTAATTGTATTCAGTATTTTTGAGCTTTATGAAATTAATATTATAGTATTATGTTTATTTAAAAAAATTACTAATATATTAATATCATTAAGTTTGTTAAATTTGTATAACATAATATTTTAGACATATATTTTAAAATATCGCCTATTATAAATTCAAATAAGTTGTAAAAAAGTATGCTTTGACGCAAATTAAGTACTATTATGGCTTTTTCTAAACGGTTTTTTTTTTTAAGAATTTCTAAATTGTTTTCCATTTGCCTAATTGGTTCCCATTTGAGTTTAGGTATTTTAAAAGGTGAACTAAATTGGTTTCTCTTTGAATTTTGAGACGTACTCCAAGATCTAGACACCACTAGAGTCGAGTTGATTCTCAGATCAACCACCTTACGCTAATTTTTATTTTTATTTGCTGGAATTTTTACAGTGTGTCAGCAAACGTATATTACCCTAGTTTTAGTGTAAATCAACATATAAAGAGTCACAATTCACTAATTTAATACATAGTAAATGGTTGATTCTTGTTGTTTGTAATATTTTAACGTAGCCAATAGTCTCTCAAAATATTTTGGTATAGTACCTATAGATTTATCTTAACTTCTTTGAATGTAAAATATGTCTAGTGTATTATATTTTATACTATAAATAATCGCTTTAAATTAAATGAAAACTAATTTAAATCAATTCGATATTTTTCAGACTTTTTGATTCAGATGCCAGTAATATGACATTGATAACAATTCTAGATGTAAGCATAATCAAGCAATTTATTGTTTATATACATTTATGTGTGTAGTGTGTGTAAAAATATAAATATAATAAATATATAAATTTTATGTTTTAATTTGTGTGAATTTTACAGACTTTTATCAAAATAGGACGTCTATTGTAATGCTTATAAAAATAAAGGGTAGCGTATTAAATCAATCCAAAGAAATCTTGTTTAAATGGGAAGAAAAATAGGTACGGTACAAATTAAATGGAAACAAGTTAAATATAGCTACGCTGTATAAAATATTATTGTTTGACTTATAATATTCTTTGGCCTTTTCTACTTTTAGTATATGGACTGTATGCCATATGATGTCGTATTATACTACTATAAGTACTGAATATTGGTAACCATTACAATCATAATGACTGGATAATCCAACCCGTCAACAATAACTTTTTATAGATTATGTGGCCTTAGGGCTTAGGCCTACAATATATTATGTTGAAAAACACGATAGGCGCTTAATATATTTTTATTCAGATAAAAATATTCCCATGAACCATTATTATTTTTAGTAGATTATAAAAAAAAATAAAAACAGGAGTCAATAAATCGAAACGTTAACGGTAATAATAAAAAATAAATAAAAAACAGTTTAATATTATTTTAAGTATTAAATTAAGTACCTATATTATTTAATACCTACTCTAATAATATTTAGTACTTAGCTTAATTGCTAATGGTTTTTTTTTTATGATATAGGGATATTAAGTTTCACTCATAGCACTGCCACTGAAAGTTGAAAAGTTATATACTTAGATCATAATATACAACGATCTGAGATCGTTGCCCGTTGGTATAGTTTAATATTATAATGAATAGTATAGAATATAGATTAAGCAGATGTACTTCCGGATAAACACTAGGTATATCTCAGTCTCACACATATTATATAATTAAACAATATAAATAACTATCTATATTATATTATGTAGCAATAATATTATAATATAATAAATTGAATACATATACGTCTTAGGTATTAGATAACTCAAACGTGCTGTAATAATAATATTATAATAACATATGTAAAATTCATTATTATTAAATACAATTGAGTAACTATGACGCAGACGTGATAATATCTTATTTTTCTATACTTATTTTATACCACTCGGACTTTGTTTTCAAAAAGGAGATTTTGTGTATCATAATGCGACTTACAAATACGTTTACACAACATAATAATAAAAAGTGAAATAAACTTAATAAACGCTGACATCATATACAATACCATACCATTGATGTATATGTTGTATTTGTGTGTTTGTGTATTATGTAGTGCAAAATCCGAATGTATGTTATATAAATTGTAAAATTCTATTTAAACGTAACCCGTGGTCAATATAAAATATATTTAATAATAATAACAACAACACAATATATGTTTTGTAAAAATTTTAATTAACACAGTTGCTGCCGTACTAGAGGAAAGTTGTTTCCGCCATGACTTATGTTGGATAATATTCCAGGCTTTCAAACACGCCGGGATTCGGCGACCGATCGAACATTTTGACCTTTTCGTTCTACTTACCGGCGATTAAAACAAAAATTAAATAAACTAATTCAAAGAAACGCTTTCGTTATATCATTATATCAGAATACCCTTATACGTTATATCAGAATATCATTGCGTTTGACTTGAAATATTTTGATCGTTCCGTCTACACGCCATAACAATGTACGAATGATTTCGATATTTCTGTCGCGGGGCACCGCAATAATAACGATATTGTTGTACTCTGGGCCTGTGCGTATAATTTATACATAGTAGACTGGCCAACGGCATAAATGTCCGTCGATTGAACAATACCCATGATCAGCGTGTTCACGAATATTAAAACGATATTAATGTGCGAGGTGTGTGTGTGTGTAAGTTGCTCTCCGGCGTGAAAGAGATTGGGTGAAATCGGCAGCGGAAACAATGGTATATTATAACTCGCGGGGCGTTCGTCGATAATAATAATAATAATATGTGTGTGCGCGTGTGTGTGTTTGTTGATTTCGTTCGTGTGCGGGTGATTACATGTGTGTGTGCAATACGCGACGATCTTATAATATTAATATGTGGTAGGTCAGCGTGCATAATAACATTATATTATATTGTGTACATATTGTGCGGGCGTATAATAAAATTTATGGGCCGAAAAGTTTTGTCCAAACCTATAATACGTACATAGGTACACGTGTATACGGTATACCTATATAGAAAGTCTATAGGGAAAAAAATCAAATAGGTACGAAGAAAGTGTTTGATTAACGCCGCATTTCGGGGTATACGGTTCAGCACTCAACGGGTTAAAGGAGTAAATACTCGATTCGTGATACTAAGATTATCTTTATTATACAAGATTATCATCAATATAATATTAAATATTTTTAGGGATATTGTTATTGTTATGCGATGTCCAAAGTGCTATAAAGATTACAATAGTAATAAGAATAATGTTTAGATATATGGAGCGACGATAACTTTATATAATACGGTACCTTACCGGTTGCGTGGTTATAACACACGACCGGAGGCCACAATAATTTGTCTTTCGACCTCAGTCGAGTATTTTTAAGTATAATAATGAAAAAAAAATTGTCCAAGCAAACGCAATTAAAATCGGCCCTAGGGTTGATCGTCGGTGATAGGTATAATGCAGAAAAGTCATAATACTTAAGGTTGGTAAAAATTCACAAAATAAATATATACCTATAATATATGATAGGGGTTATGTGTATATCGTATGTTATAGCCATAGTATCAATATAAAATATTTAGTTGCGAGGTGTGGCGTGAATAGGGTGCAAAGGATACATACCGATAGATAGGTACCATGGTACCTATTAAAACCGTTTTTCACGCGTCATCAAATTTCGAATTTAAAAAAAAAAAAAACAGTTTTTCACGCCCACGCGATATCTTCGTCGTCGTCGTCGTCTCCTAACAGCGACGTCCGCTAATTTCCCACGTCCGCCCGCCGGCAAACCCGTTTCCGACGGAGGCCGCCGCCGCAGCTGAAAGTTGATTTTTCACGTACGGGTGTATACTGTATAATATACGCGTGCGTTATTAATTGGCCGTAAATAATTTTTTATTTGGATTCAAGGCGTCTCCCACGCGGTTTTAACGACGTGCCGAACTATACAATACATAATAATAATAATATGTACTGTACACGTGAGCACTAGCCGCATACGAACTGCGTGTGGAATATTGGCGAGGACTCTGCTAATAATATATTATAGTTATGCGACACATCAATATAGCCGGGATATGTTGTTATATACACAATATTAGGCATTCGTATTCCGTCGTGTCCTTACTTTTTTATTTTAGGCGGACCTACTTATATCTCAGTATTATAATAAATTTGGTGACCATAATAATATTAAGTTTATTTAGTATAATATTATTTACAAAACGGACCGTTTTTACTTCCACATTCTTCAATCAATATATGAAAGTGCGAACAATATTTTGTTGCAGTAACTAGAATATTCAATATTGTAATATCCTCCCACAAGGCGTTTTAAGAATATTCTAAAAGTTACATAAAAAAAAATATCAGAAATACTATTGAAATTATATTGTTAAAACGTTTCGTGCACAATATTTTATTGATATTCTCTTCGATTATTTTGACCTCTAATGATTAATCACAAATTGTACGGAAATATTTGGAAAACGTTTAGCTTACAATATTGTATGTTTATGTTTATCAAATATTTGATCAAAGATGTTATTTAAATATTTTAAAAATGTCGAATTAAATGTTGAAAAGACGCTTCCACCACAATTATTATACAAAGTCCACCTGACTATTGCACTAGCCACTAGGTATATGATATCGACACAATGTGGTGATTATATTGTTATTTATTATTGCGGATTATAATTTAGAACAAATTGAACTACATTTATATTGTTTTCTATGAATTAGTTGATTTGTTTATGTTTTTGCTACTATATTATGCTGTAATATATAAATTTATATTTATAATATAATACTATGTAATTTTATGTTGTATTTCTTAACAATGTAGGTACCTGTCCAAAATGACGAAAATCGAACGGCAGGAAAAATGTGTATACAGATTTCTTCATAATATATTAGTGTTTTAAAGTACATTTGCCTAAAGCCACAGCATGAATTAATCCATAGGAAAGTTGCCCATTGCAGTCAGTGCTAAAACTTATTTTTAAAATCTTGGAGACGTCTGTATCATTACCTTCAAAGTTTAACCAACTGCTGTATTTAAATTATATTATTAGTTAATATTGTTAAAATACTAAAATGAAAAATAAACTATATTTTCATAAATCTTTGTTTTATTTGTTTTTATCCATATGTTGTTTTTATGTATTATGATGATAGGTATACTATTATTTATTGTATTATGTTTATGTATACCGTATTATCAAGCGCATACCTCATATTATGTTTGATTTTCTCACGTATGAATATATCACAGATTATAATGTTACAAAACAACAATGTTTTATTGTGTCGAAATACCTCTTATAAAATATGCTAAAAGTAATGAAAAGGTACTCATTAGTCATTTGTAATGTGTGGGCACGATAATAATTATTGAAGTTATGGGATTTCTTGACGTTAAAGTAATCGCTAATATTTATATTACAATGCAAAGATGTTTCTATCCGAAATTCGCTGTTGACCTTAATTACATACAGTTTGACGGTACTACGCATGATATTAATATACGTACCTTCAAATTGTTTAAGAACTTTAATAACACTAATTGTACCGATTCTATGGCATATATTACCAAACTTGACGTAATATGTACACGATTTGTCGAGACAATACGCACTTGTAGCCAGTTGACCCTTTTGATATGTTCAGGCCTACATACACCACACTACCATAGTGTTTTTTTAAGTACAACTACTACATAGGTTGGTAATAAATATTAAATATACATGCCGTAATAACTAAGTGGTAAATGGTAATCAACACCATTCACCAAAAGCAAAATATTTACTTAACAGTTGACCGGCGTGTTTTTGTATGGTTTATTACGAAACGAACAAGGTAATACATTTGTACGTTAAAAGCAATTCATTCACAAAAATACCAATTAGTCATTATTTAATATAGAAGGATTTCGTTCGTATCGTTCTAATCACTTGGTGATTTGACCAAAATCGTGAAACAAACGAGAAAATAATTGATTCGAAATTAATAATTATTATAAAACACTCGTTGCACATAGTGATTACGCGACCAATCGGTTTTAATTTAAAATATAATATTTATTATTAACGTTTAATTTTATTTAAACACTACAGTAGCTACATAGTACTCCACGTGTGCAGCTGAATCTACATAATATTTTTTTGATGATCACCGTTATAAACAAATACTCGCAGTTATCGCATGTAACTTCACGTTATTATTATATAAATATAAAGTAAAATCATATTTTTCCAAATATATCTATAACCGTAGGTGACTGAGATGCCCTTTTATGGATACAATTGGCATGTAATGCATTTATATAACTATATAAAAAACAAACAGTTACAAATATTCTATACTACTGTAATTGGTAGTTTTCGAAACGGTCTTACCGCGCCCTATATACCAGATACCTATTGTACCTACACGCTGTAGTATAAATGTTAAATAATACACACTACACATGAACTTAAACCATGTAGGGGAACGTTTATGACGTGTATTGACTATTGTTACGAAAAATCCACCCAGCAGCGAACAAGAAACTTCTTGTACCCGGACGCACTAAGGTCTAAGTTATAAACTTATACACTTATGTACGTATTACTATTTCGTGTACGAACATAAGTCACTATTTAGCTAAGACCAATGTAGATCACATTATATTTCGATAACTGGTGGTTAGATTTAAAAAATCTGATGGAAAATACTGTTTTTGGAAAGATTTACGGCTTAATATTTAATAGCAAGCTTGGCAATCTTTTGATTCATGTCCCGGTGTCACAGGCATTTATTACCCCTTACCCCCCCATATTATTACCCGTGGGGGGAGGGTATAAATCACCTGTTGCTGTAGGTGATTATTACCTCAGGTGATTTATACCCCCCCCCCCTGGTGATAATATGTAAGGGGTAATAATCCCGGTGTCCTAATAAAGCGAGTTCTCCGGACGCTTTAACTACTTGAATGGGTGCTTGCACTCCCGAAATAATAAAAGGTCGATAACTTTTAAACGAATAACGACTCCCGACTATAAATACAAGTGGCTATAGGTGAATTTGCACCAAGATAAATATACATAATTTTCGCCATAACAAGTAGTAAAAAATAAGAAGTATAATTTGTACTAAAATTAAAATTCATTATTATCTCGATAGTAAAGTATAAGATATTGAAATTATGAGAACTGAGAAGTTAATAACACAGAATATTCTATTTGAGCTGTTATATATCACTGTCTATGTTACTAAATAGTGTGCTTGAACCACTTTAAATGTAGGTATCCCAATTGACTAATGTTAGTTGTCACAGCCCGTGACTAATGGAATAATATGGATTTTTTTTAAATCTCATTACAAAATCTATTGATTTAAAAATACTTCTATGCTTACGCTACAATACGCTGAGCAATATTAATATCTAATAATCTATTTTTAATTTTCCTATAATTGTAAATATTTGAATAGGTTTTGTTTGTTATCTTTAAACTATATAGAATTTAAAGAAAAACAAGTTACAATTTATATGCTCTAGTGCTCTACTATAAGATAGAATAATATTCTAGGATTTTATCAATAACATTTATTATTTAACGTTGTACGAAATATATATTTTCAAGACTTTTCTTATTATCCGGCCTACATTGTATTTTTATTTGCTGAAAAATTGCTAAATTAATTTATGTTTCTGAAAAAAAGTCTTCAATGATGACAATGGTCTATGACAGTATAACGCGTTTCATAATATGGGTTTACCGCTTTAGTTACGGTGGCTAGTTAAATAAATTAACAACGAAAAAAAAAACAGTCAATTAAGTAACTAAGACAAAGTTAGTAACTTCATATAGATCAGTGTACGTAGTTATTTTACTAGGCAACTTAAACGATGATGGTACTAGAGTAGGTAGGTACTTGTCAATACTGGATTAAAAACCACAACCATAGAATTCTGAATTAACCTGATTTACAAAACAATTAATTATTGTCATAGTTTTGATTCAATGACAATATGCTTATTGCTTACGTTAATTTTAATTGGTAAACCATAAACTATTTACTAAAAAACATTTTACATCTTCTTGTATAAAAACTTAAATACCATGCAGTGAATAATATGATCTTTTATTTCAGCTATCGAAATAAAGGATGGATGATTTAAAATTTTTTCCCAGTATCCAAAAAAAATGATCTGCTAACCCTAATTTACGCAGTTTTTCAGAGTGTGAATACTGTTGAATAGTTAAAACTTAAAATAAACGGTTTTATTAATCAATTGTCTGATCAAGACTGATTTAATTCCTGATTAATCCAAACTTACAGTACCAAAAGTATAATAAAATATCTGTGTCTGTGTTATTATTATTGTTAGTTAATTCGTAATAGTACTTTAGGTCTTTGGTGCACTCAAGTTGTAAGTTTTTACATGTACACGTTATCTATATTCTGGCTATATAGGTACGTAATTGACTTTCATCTTATAAAATATGATATTAAATATTTTGATACCTTTTTGTTGTTTTTTACTATTTTTAACTTTATCTGATTCATTAGATAATAATATATTAACATAAGCAAAGTAGAATTGTAAGCATGTTACACGTTCAATAAATTAACGTGGAAAGGAATAATTGTCGGACGGGCGTGAAACGAGCCGAAAATATAGAAATTTTTATTTTTATTTCACAAACCATAATGATAGAAATGTATTCAATAATAATTGATATGACAATTTATAAACGATATTATAATTCAAGTTGGTACAGTGCGCTAGCAACAAGATAATGGTTACTCTCAACACAAAAAAGTCGTCCTTGACGCTATATAAAAAAAATAACTAAAAAATCGTCCCTATAGAATTGCAGAGTTAACCACAAGTATTGCCAAAATGTGTCTCTTTATACGCGATATTACGATAACATGTTATCTGACATAAACAAGTACCTATTGCGGTATGCATTCGATCGTCAACTCTTGTACACCGCGCGCTTTTGTCATTGATGTCGTCATCATCAGCGGCGTCGCGCACAGGACTACCTATAAATTGTATATCTGTTAAGATCGTGCGCATTTCGTATACACTTCAACGATTCCTATACACTAATCGGCTCTGAATATAATATTTTTATTTGAATTTACTCAACGGCTCTATGATGAAATGCATCGAAATATAGATATTTAATATAGCTGTTGCAGCGGCGTTTATTCGTTCAATCGAATCGAGCACAATAATAAACTGTCATCCGACCAAAACGAAAAATATGGTAAATTATTATTATTGTCAGGCGTTAGCTATCAGTTATTTTTTTCAACATTATCTCTAGGATTTTACATTTTATACAGACATTATTGTAAAATGTTGTGTCACATGTCGTTATTTTTCAATATCTACCTTTATGATTACCGTTAGGTAAGTTCTTAGACATAGGTAGTTTGGACATACTCTTACTCTCCGTTGGTAATCCGCACCCACTGACCCGCCCACTCGAAGAAGCTGGCACGATTAACATTAATAAATTAGCGATAACGAGAAAGTATACGATCAGGAGTGTACAAACTCGCTAGGGTTATATATTATAACAACTTTTATTTGACACCTTTAAAAATAATCTAATATTATTGCGTGTATGTCGTATAATCAGCCTATTATCCGTTGATGAATGTAAACAATCAATAATTATAATAATATTATAATACCTTATATACCAAATAAAGTCCCTTCAATATAAGGCCCTCTTCACGTGTCTACCGTGTCAAGATGGGTGGCACTTTTCAGTAACTGAGTTAGTCTGACATGGTACAATATATATTAAACTGGCTGCATCACTGCGCGCCATGTCTGTATGCGACTATCAATATATTTGGTATCGGATGGTTATGACTTTTACCGGCAACACCAATCAACTTCGTGGAATAACATAATATACCGTAACCGTGTTTAATGTGTGTAAAGTTCAAACTGTAGCACCTTCAGTACTTCAGTAGTCGGCATTGTCGAGCAAATAGGTACCGATAATGTTCTATGTTGTCTATGTTGGAGAATAGATGTATTTCGGTGTTGTGCGTAATGTTATAAATATTATTATTAATATCTAAACGATGTTGTAACAATTATATTTCTGCATACAGCAATAATATATAATACATAATTCACAAATATTTATAACACAATTAACAAGTATCTATTATTATATAATTTCCATTACAGCATAAATCAATAAAAAAAAGCCCTGGTAGGCTATGACCCAACAGTTCAATACAAGAATATAGATAGTAGATCAATAATACAATTTATAAAATCGTCACAAATAAAGTCAGCGTGATGTACACTGGTCAGGCAGAGCTGTTTATAGATACCTTATTCGTAAAATATATTATAAACTCGCATTTTAAAAGTATAATTAATATAATTATAAATAATTTGACTGTTTTAGCCGTACTATAATGATATAATATTAAAAATTTATAACTTTGACTTTTAAAGTCGTATATGATCAGATCAGCATAAGCTACTCGAGCAACTATTACTATACATAATAATATAGCTGATAGTGTACAAGAAGAACAGGTAGGTATATTAGTATTATTTTCTATATAGTCGTAACGCAATGCACACATATATGTATATTAACTATTTATTATAATAAATAAAATTTATAAACTGTAAAGGGATTACTCTCAATCAAACGATGAAAATAATTATATCAAAATGTACATGACTCACAGACGGAAAATTAACTAATTGCAGATGAATAACTTATTTTAGAACTCAATAATAACAAAACCGATTATAAAACCGTATCAGTACATACCGCGAATCATGGCATATCATAAAAATAACATAAGTCATAGGCATATTTCTATGTTTTATATTCCTGTGATATTATATAGCCAGTATCTATCGGGGTATACGATTGTGCATAGTGTCGGAATAAAAAAGACCATAATAACCGTAAGAAAAATGAATATAAATTAAATAACATAAATATTTTTAACGTAAAATAAATAAAAAGAGTATCATTAAGGAAAATATTCAACAGTTCAATAAGTTTTAAAGATGAAAATAATATGGCCAATGAAGAAAGAAGCCCCCCCCCCCTATTTGTACTTTTGTCTAGTTGTGGGGATCATCTCTGGGTAAAACATATTTTAAGCGAAGGTAGAACTTATGACAAGGAAAGAAGACTATACTCCAAATCTCAGACCCCTTTGCGAAGTTTTCAACCCCAAACCAACCAACGTTTTCAGAATGATACAATTTTTAATAGAAACGCAACTTATTAACAAATTTTAATTGTATACACGTCCTGTTAAACCAATAATATATGTGCATATACATATTACAATCTGTAAAAACAAAACAATTATTGATACCATAGGATTTATTATTAATTGATATCCAACGACAATATTAATCCTCAATGTTAATATTTAAAATATATTCAGATGGAAATTTTAAAAAACATTATTTTTGATTTCAGCACATCAAAATTCGAAAATGTGTGTAAATATAAACTACGACAACGTTGAATACCTACAATTACCAACAGCTTATGATTTAAAAGATATGATCCATGATCGACTAAAATGTAAAATTAAAAATAAATAAGTATTACACAAAATTCGGTACAATATTTCTTTAAAACAAAAAAAAAAATTAAATTAATTCTAAGAAATGAATAATGTACAAAAACCAAAAATTAATTCTTAATAGCAAATAATCTAATCGATGAGGACTGTGTAAAATTGATTTACTTCATTGGTAAGATAATACATTTTGCATAATGGTGGGACGGTACGAAGCACGTAGACATACGTGACGACGACAACCATAACTAAAGATATAAAATTAACGGTTAGGTTAGACTCTACAACATATTTTGAAGGAAATATTTTTTACAATTTAAAACACATTTTCGCTAATTTAATTAGTCATATCAAACTTATTTGCTTTTGTTTTTTTTCAAATATGTAGATTAACATTATCTCAAACTATCTAGAAAATTTTTAAAGTCCATTGGGAAATATTTCCTTCATTGAATTCTAAAACACCTAAAATATGTGTCAAAAACGGCACCAACAAAAGTGTAACTGCACATAACAATGTGAAAAAAAAAACAAAAAGTACAATATTGTTTTGTTTCAGATCATTTTTCATTGCCCATACAATAGATTAAGTGGGGTTAAACACAAAAAATACAAACCTTCTATACTTTACTGTATGATACATTTTTTAAATTTTTTACACTTTCAAAACTGTTTTGGCTTATTTAACTAGTCAAAGAAAAAATGTTTGCATTTGTTTTTTTGCAAAAATATAGATTACGCTTACTTAAGCTATATAGAACGGTTTTGAAGTCAATTGAGAAATATTTCCTTCATTAAATTCTAAAACACCTAAAATTTGTGTCAAAAATTTCACCAACAGGTGTCAGCTGCACACACCTATGTGAAAATCAAAACAAAAAGTACATTATTTTTTTGTTTCAGATCATGTTTCATTGCCCAAACGATTGGTTAAGTGGTGGTTGAACACAAAAAATACGTACTTTCTGCGCTATAGGTACTGTAAGAAAAATTTTTTACACCTTAAAAAATATTTTGGCTTATTTAACTAGTCAAATCAAAATTTTATGCGTTTGTTTTTTTGCAAAAATATAGATTATTTAAACTATATTGAACAGTTTTGAAGTCCATTAAAAAATATTTCCTACATTAAATTCTAAAACACCTAAATTTTGTGTCAAAAATTTCGCCAATAGGTGTCAACTGCACATACCTAAGTGAAAAAAAAAACAAAACGTACAATATTTTTTTGTTTCAGATCATTTTTCATTGCCCATATGATACGTTAAGTGGTGGTTGAACACTAAAATTACGTACTTTCTGCACTATATGTAAGAAACATTTTTTACACTTTAAAAACTGTTTTTGCTTATTTAACTAGTCAAATCAAAATTTATCGCATTTGTTTTTTTGCAAAAATATAAATTAACGCTTACTTAAGCTATATAGAACAGTTTTGAAGTCAATTGAGTTATATTTCCTACATTAAATTCTAAAACAACTAACATTTGTGTCAAAAATTTCACCAACAGGTGTCAACCGCACATACCTATGTGAAAAAAAAAACAAAAAGTACAATATTTTTTTGTTTCAGATCATTTTTCATTGCCTATACAAGAGATTAAGTGGTGGTTAATCACAAAAAATACATACCTTCTATACTTTTCTGTATGATACATTTTTAAATTTTTTACACTTTAAAAACTGTTTTTGCTTATTTAACTAGTCAAATCAAAATTTATCGCATTTGTTTTTTTGCAAAAATATAGATTAACGCTTATTTAAACTATATTGAACAGTTTTGATGTCTATTGAGAAATATTTCTTGCATTAAATTCTAAAACACCTATAATTTGTGTCAAAAACGGCACCAACAGGTGTCAACTGCATATTCCTATGTGAAATAAAAAAACAACAAGAAAACTAATATTTTTGTATCAGCACATTTTCAATCGCCTGTTGTGATAGTGGGCAGTACTTCTTATTTGTGGTTTCATTTTAAGTATTTTTCATTTTACTAATTTTTTTATTTACCTAATCCCGGCTCTAGTTGGTTATTATATATTTAGTTTAGAATCTCAATCCCACAATTTTCGTTGAAAATCTTAAACTTTGCTAATGCTTCATTATTGGAATACCTAATCTATTGATAATCATCTTCGAGCTATGATTAATTCCAATGTTGAATCTGACAGCGTAAAAATTTATTTCATACCTTTCTACCTCAGTCAGGACAAGCTATGATGAATCTAGTATTGGTAGTTTAATCATAAGCATATTTACCTATTTTTTTTATTTGAATGTCCATGATGATAATGATTATAGAATAATGTAGTTTGATTTAATATTATTAAATGTAAAGAGAATGTGTATGGACACATGGAGATTTTGAATAATTAAAAATATTAAATATTTTAACACACACACACAGTTTTGTGGACACATTTCATTCCGTCCGTCTGTGGTGATTAGTGTAATATTAATGTATTTCACTTATATCTAATTCCCGCTTTGCAAAATAAAAAATGTTTTATTTAACACTTTATTCAACGATACGTATTGTAATCTGTCTATAGATTTTGCTCGGTGGTCGTCTGCTTCGTGTCCGCTTCGTCGTTTACACGCACTGTGTGTTCCATTGTAGTTCCGTTACCCGTAATTATTGACTTTGCCACTTTGACGTGCGGCAGGATTGCGCCCGCTTCGTCTATCCTTGTTTCGATTTTTCGTTCATCGTTGGTATCCTGCAATAACACTTCGACAACTTGGGCAGTGTCCTCGCTGGTGGCCGGTAATATATAGTTACCTTTAGATGTGCATGACGATGACGGATACTCTGAATTGTTTTTTTATTTCTATTCCTTTTTTCACGTGTGACAAAAAACGTTATTATTCCGTCGATAATTTCACGAATGACAAATAACAGTAGTCAATAAAAAATAAAAAATATCACGACTATAAAATGGTATGTTTATTTTGTATTCCATTCCCGTGTACCGACACGGTAATATTGTGTTCACAATAAGAACCATATACGCACACACGTAAGGGAATTTTTGTCGTCACTACTTGTTTTTGGTTTTTTTTTTTACAATCCTATTTTTTCAACAATTATCTATAATTATATTTCACTCAAATAAACAATTTTCAGTTCCTATTATAGTCCGGGTGATCATTCCGCCGACACGCGATACGATCGCCCTACCACATCCCATTTATTAAATAATAATACGATAGTTAATTCGTTGCACACAACAGAAATTTATCAAGTGTTAACGCATATAGTACCTATACTAGGAGGAACACAATATAATATTATATTGTTAAGCTCAAGTCCGTTTGTGATTTTCGTCATCTGCAAAATGCTTTAAATGCGGTCCAAAGGCTTGTTGGAATATGTGTGTACCTACGTATAAAATTGTTTTATTTAAGCATCATATTATATTTTGCAATATGCGCATAACGTACAGAGTATTATAATATTTTACAGTTATGAACCGGTTTCCCTCCAGTTCGCGTTATATAATATTAATTTGAGGCACAGAAATTAATCAACTAACACGAGTTGCTCATACGAATAGTAGGTATATAGCAAATACTATAGGTAATATCACATTATCTTCGAGTAACTAAGATAGCTAGATAGCTATGTTTTGGGCGAGACGCTAATAATTTTTCCAACCGACGTTGATGTGTACAACCATGTTTACATAAGACCATAATTTACCACTATTTTTTTTTTTCTAAACTTTAAATATAATAATATAATATTTTAAAAATATTAACAATTAACCGGATCTTTGCCGCTTATATAGTATAGTTCCAGTGTAAATACGTTATCGTTTAATTGATCATCATCATCGTTTAAATTATGGTAATAACAAACAAATCGTTGAGACGCCTTATGAAATTCATCGACATTTCACCCGCAATAATTTTATAATATTCGCACTTGTAAAAAATAAAATACAAATAATTCCTAAATATGCCACGGTGCAGCGCATCGCGCATACAATACATATTTTCGACCAATGTATACCAACTTATTATTATTATTGTAAAACGTGTTCGTTTGGATATTAAAGTAGCATTTTTAACGCCATATGTTTTCAATTAAAATTTAAAATACCATTTTGTTTGCAAAACCAATAACGCAACTTTGTAGCATCGTGCGTGTATTTAGCCGTGTAATCGTCAATCGATAACAGTCAATCGATTGCAGTGGTAAATAGATTGGTGTGGTGCTTCTTAATAATATCATTTTTCCTTTTCCGTTTAGAACACGTGTGGGTTTTATTATTTCATACACAGCATTTGTATAGGTGCATATATTTTATATTTTTTTTATCGACAATCAGATATTTCCATCAGTTATATTAGCAAACTTGCGGGTGCGGTGTTTAAGAATGGCGTGGTTTTCTGCGGATGTATACACATTTAATTATATATAATATACATAAATGCTTAGTGTAGGTGTAATTCTAATGGACGTTTCTTATTTTTTTTCTTTAATCTTTTACGGTATCATCTTCAAATACATATTTAGTAAATTTCCTGATCAAAGTTAAATAATGAGTATTATGTGCAGTCTACTAAATATTACCTAATAGTTAGGCAAGTATACCTAAATAGTATTATACTGTTGTACACTATAATATTTGCTAACTAAAAAATATATGATAGATTTACATGCGATAATAATATGTACGTATTTTGAAACACTGTGTAGAGTGTTGGTACCAGCTACACGATGGAGTTTTCTTCGTTTACTATGTCAACTTAATGGGTTAACGCAATGGGTGAATAATTGGAAGATAAATAATTTGTACACCTATTATTATTGGAAAAATAACTATTTCAATATTAGTCACTATAACCTAATAAATATATAAATTATTAGATCAATGTAAATTATATTAAACTGATAAGGGCAATAACAATAAATACAAATAATTATAGTTAAAAAAAAAAATTATTCACTTATACGATTACAATTTATGGAGTGGCAGTGAAAAAGGTTAGCGACATATTATATGAAAACTAGAAATTAGTACGTCATAGAATATAAAACTAGTTCTGTGGTCGGAAATCGTTTTCACTTAATATATAATTTTGCATGTAAGCTGTTCATATTCGTATTAGAATTTAGCATTTTAATAAAAACTAGGTAAATCGAGTAAAAACTAAAAACATGTTCTTCATTGAATGCCCTTTGACATATTATTAACTTGTTTGAACTTATATAATTTCTAGTCTCCACTGATTTCGGGTTTTTAATTCTAAATACGCAAAACAAGTAGTCACTTTTGTACACGCCTCGACTTTTTGAGCCTCTGTAATAATTTATTATCGAAAACTAATAATCCGAGACATTGAAGATTTAAATCAAAATAATAACTATTGTAATCGCTACTAGTTCTATATACGTATAACTCTTAAAGATAACAATTTATAATAATAAAACATACTCTATTGTAAAGTACAGTAGTACAGTATATTATACTCCTAATGGGTTTATCCGACGTATACGTAAACAAAACGAATATAACATAATTCATAGATAATAAAGATATTTATTATCTATGATATAACTAGACGACGATAAGCGTTTCGAAACACACGTACTTTTTCTTAAAAAAAAATAATAATTTAATTTGGCCGGAGGACAAATACTAGTACTATAGCACAATAAATTATTTTTTTGTACATAATACACTATAACCTAATAACGAAAACGTATCGGAAAATAATTATTATCTTCCATCAGTGTACCTATCTGAATAATCGGTATCACACTCAACAACAACAACAACGATCATAATTATTATAATCACAATGTTGTATTATAGCAGACATTTGCCAATAGTAAATAGTGTGGGTCGGACGTAAATAATATAATATCACGTTATACATCGGATTATAGTCAGGTCGTCGTTGTCGTCGTCATATTCTTCGCCGCCAGGTCCTTCGATTACTGCAGGCTCACTATAAAATCGCAATAAACGTAGGTATACATAGGTGTCTGAAACGTTATAATCTCCTGCAGAAGAGACGGCCGACGGGGTCATCGCCGTGTCGTCATGTGTGTGATGCCGTCTGGCAAACTTCTAGTGAGTTTCACTGGCAAAAACGTTCTCCACCGCGAGACCGTCCTTCGGCTTTTAACGTCATCGTTGGCCCGCGGCTACTGAGTGTATAGAATACGAAGAAAAAAATAAAACGACCATCGGACACAAGTACCTATAAATAGTACCTACCTATATCTACGATCTACCTGCATACATCTTACTTGTACATCTCAGGTTTAGGATTTCGTTGTGGAGGTGTTGCAATTCTCACATATACGCATATACATTATTGTATATTATTTATTACTATTATTATTATTATTATTATTAGTAGTAGTAGTAGTAGTAGTAGTAGTAGTAGTATACAGTAGTAATAGTAGTATTTATCCTGGCCGGTTCACGATGACGACAGAAATACAATGATGATAATATGTATAAAGATGTGTATTACCATATAAGTATTACCAATATCTTATGTACTGCCGGCCAATGAGTATTAAACTATAAACTATTGTTTTATATAAGTAATATACACATATAATAATATGCATGTTCGGTTATCGCAGCGTGGAGAAGGTATTTTGGTTCGTTAATATGGATACATCGAGATCAATAATAATTTTTTAAATATATTTTTATAAATAATTACGGAAAGTGTGATAGCTGTCGGCAGATAAGAGAAGGAAAATCTGTAAAAAAAATAATAAAAACAAACGCCAACGACCTCTACAACGCGGCAGCCGGACGAACAACAATGGGAATGAATTTACTTTCGCCGTTTTTGCTTTTGGCTACAATTTCGCCGCCGCTGTGGATTTTCGACCGGTTTTTGTCGACAAAACGCGAAAGCTCTCAATATGTTAAACCCGCGTGTGTGTATATTGTATATACAAGGTGTTCACTAACCATGCACAACTGCATAATTTCTTTAAGAATAAATCAATTTAAATTTTGATATTTGGAATTTTCAGGTACATTTGAAAACTGTATTTATTTTAGAGTTTTATGCTATTTTCTTTAAAGTTAATTTTAATTGTTAAAGAAATTTTATTTTGAAAAATTTGAATGTATTAAATAAATCAAAATTCGAACGATTTGATTCTGAATTTCAATACCAAGTTGAGCATTAAGTACTTACTAAGAAATTAAAATTTTAATATTATAGAAACATTTTAGGTAGCAATTAATGTTAATTTATTAAAATCTTATTATTTTTAAAAATTATCTCGGTATAATATGTAGTTATTATAGACTAAATATTACACTTTTTTGTAAAATTGAGTCACTACAGCTACTTATTCAAATCCGATTTAGAATTTAGATTCATAATAATTAAAAAAAAAATCTAAGACCTTACAGCTCACAACAAAAAAGTTGATAAGTGAGTATGGTTCTGCAAAAAACGATTCTGAGCGGAGACTGTCTGAATCTATATCAAGTGTTTTATTATATTGCTATCAGACACTTATTTTAATATTCTTTACAAAAAAAAAAAAAAATGAAAATCGAAGCATTTTTACTGCTCTAAAACTTGATGATAAACAGAAAAAAAGCACACATAATATTGTAAATCAGTACATAATCCCTCTGATCCAAATCTAAAAAAAATGCGGGTTGTTATTTAACCAAATAGGTTTGTATATGGATATTCGATAGAAGGAATAAGAATCTATACAATAACTATTTAAAAATATGGACTTTCAGTAAACTGAAAATCAGAATTTGAATAAAAGCATTATCAAAACGTTGAGTTTAAGTATTATAAAACGGGGTAACATACTTGATGGACCACCCTGTATATACGGATAGACTCCTATTAATGGTTATTGAGTATCTATATTGGTTGTTTTTTGCCGGACGGCATAAATGGGTAATGGCACACAAACACACACACACACCCGTTGGACACGACGAGATTTCTCGAAATGTAATTATCGCGCGTTGACCGTATGTATATATCGATAATATATTTTACAAGCGCGTCGTGCATTATCCCGTTTGTCCGTAAACACAGTAGGTAGGTGTATATTCGATACGACGATGAGATATGATATGCAAATGGGACGAGGCCGATGAGATAATATTATATCATAATAACTATAATAAATCAATTCACGGCGGTGTTAAATTTTATAAAATAATAATGCACGGCGCATCGTGAAAGTCATTTAAAATGTAATTAGGATATTAAATACCTATATTGTGGTTTATGTGTGAAATTACCATATTATTTCAGTATCTGTAGGTATTTAATTCTATGATATGCGATTTTTGGTATCGAATTACGACGTGTCTCGTATGCAAACGAGATTTCTAATGTCTCTGTCGATTTAAAAAGTATAGTTTAAATAATTTTCGAAATAATTCACATTTATATTACTATTTACTTGGATTATTCACATTATAAAATGTAAGTTACATTATAAAAATAAAATCTTAATAAAACGCAACTTACTTGCAAATCATCATAGTTATTATAGTATCAGCTATACGATGGATTGCATAAATGTTACCACTATAACGTTAAGCTGATACGATATAATCTTATATATTAAATACACTAATAAAACATCGTTAAACAGAAAGGAATCATAAACGGCACAACATTAATTATTATTTTCAATGTTCATATAAAATGTACGCACCTGGTATTAATAATTATTGTCGTAGGTATACGTTCTAATAAAACTATGGTCCATAATGTAAATTATGAAATAATTACCTTTAAGTGTCATTATAAATAAAAGACCCAATAAACTAAAAGTGAACTATAAGCATTACTGCGTTAGTGATACTGATGGAATTAATTTTGTTACTATGTCAGATATTCATATTACTGGCACTGATCGCATGACAAGTTTTGAAGTTCACATAACCATCCTTCTTTTGTAAAAGGCCAATTGTTATGGAAGTACTTTTTTAAATACTTTCCATCATCTTCCTATTAAAAATTCACTTTTTTGAAATTTCTTTAAGTTGATTTAATATTATTTAAAATTACCATTTAAGTAAATCATCAGGAAAAATTTAACTCGCTTAAAAATCCATTCTTTTCAGGGCATTTAAAAATTCGTAAAATACATGGAAACATGTCATAGCACTGTTTAAATTGAAATTTTTGAAATTTTTATAATGCCTAATAAGTACATGAACTCGCGTACTAAGTTTTGGAGTTTGCACTCTTCATCAAAAAAATCAAATTACCATAATATGGTGAAAGTGTCTAAAAAATAATTTTTCATCACTTTCCTCCAAAAATCGATGAAATTAAAACGATAGGGTACATCGTATTAATAAAGTCTAATAAAAATCTTTTTGAATTTTTATTTTATCTAAATTTCTCATATTAAATTTAACGCTGATGTGTATAATAATATACTGCATGCTCATAAAGTCATAACCCCCGAAATAAACCTTCTACAGTTCAACATTACAAGAATTTTTACGAATATTTATTTTATAATAAATCGATGTAGTAAAACATCGAACGATAATAATAACAAATAAATAATAATAATATATAGTATTATTGCAGTGTTATACCTATATATCATATCGCATCAAATAATATATTTATATAAACACATCGACAGTATGGTGTCTTATTACTGTACTATTATTTAATAGTTACTTAACGGTACAAAGATATTATGTATTTTAAAGCTACAGACCGTTATAATATTACCTATATTCACAAAATACTGGAACTGATTTGGATAAATCCCCTGTTCAATTGGATTCTCTATTCTTGGCGGTTTAAAATATTATAAAATCATTTGAATTCTGACAAGTAACGACCCATTTCACTGTAATTGTTACATGGTTTTTTCTTTTTGTCGTTTGTGTAAGAACCAACTCTTAATAAACCGTTTAAGCGGAAATGTAGAAATGTATATACTTATTTCTTAAGTAAAGCATTCATTTTTATCACTAATAATATATATAAATTACATTTATAGGTAAATAAAAAACAATTAACTGCAGCAGTTACTATTTAAATGATACAATTTATTTTTCTATCTCATTAGATTAATTGAATTGTTACTTATTGATTACCTTATGTATAATGACATCAATCACTGTTATTATTCTCAAACATTATCAATTGGAATTTAAACCTAATAACTAAAAACTGTATAGTATAATATTATTATCCTCTAAATAATAGGTATTATTATAATTATGTTTTAATTGAATCAAATGTATGAAAATACGTAAGATAATATTATTATTTTTATTATTTCTTTATTACTCCACGGCAATAATCTAAGAATTTTAAAGTATATTATGTAGAAATTGGTTGAAATTATTGTGGTGGGAGGATTTAACAACCTAAAATACTTGTTATAAAAATGTTCTCCAGTCACTTAAGAAAGATTATTAAAATTTCATAATAAATAATATTACGAAATTCTTTGGTTTTTTTTTTTTTTTTGAATTGGTTTTCATTAATATCTTAACTTCTTATTTATATATACTCGTTCTATACATTAATATTTATTTTATTTTTATAAATAAATAATATTATATATGAGATGAAACTTATTATATTAAATATACATTACATTAAATGTAAATTAATTTGAGTTATTGTGAGCAGGAATATTAAACAAATAAGCTGAGATTGTATATAGTATTAAAATACAATAATAAAATTGAGTGTCTATGAGTACTTAAGAATTAAAGATATTTGTAAGGACTCTTTCTATTTAAGCGGAGACCAGAAATATTATTGACTTTTTAAATTTTTTAAGTTTTTATTTTTTGACTTTCGGATAGAATATCATAGACACCAATTTGTTAAACATTTAAATTACAAATATTAAAATAGCTTGAACGTAATACTATATAATATACAATAAAGGTAAATCGAATAAATTTAATATTAGTATTCATGAAACAATTTATACATTACCACTTGTTAAAACAACAAACGCGTTTATTTTCACGGGGTGAGTAGCCTTCAAATGGATAGAGTAGACAATCAAGTTTTAGACGCAAGGTCCACAAGATGTTCAGACGAAACCCAACAGTATAACAAAATATAAAAATAAACAAATTAACGCCGATATTAGATTGCTAACAATTTTTTTAAAATTTTTTTACATTATAAGCTATTTAAATGACAACGTTACTTATCGGTTAACACATTATTGCTCGTAATAGCATTTATATGAACCTAATGCAATTATATGTATATACTTTAGGTAGATTATATTTTCATAAAAAAATATTGTTAAATTATTTTTTTCGAGATACGTATATCTACAGCATATAGAATACAACTACATTAATGTCAAGGGTCTAAAAATAGTTTACAAAACTTTTAACGTTAATATTATAATTGGACAAAATTAATTTAGACAAAATATTATATAACTTTTATATTAATATAATTTAATAATATCAGAATATTTCAGAATATTTTTACATAAAATAAACTAGTTCTATGTATATATGTACTTCTAATACTGCAGCAATTATTTATAAATCTCGTTTCAATAAATATGTCGTAAACCATAGAACTAATGTAGTACCTTTGCATAAATGTATTTACATAATTTACAATATATTTCAGTACCTATATAATATATATATATCACTGAATAATATCACTCAATAATTCATTGGTCATTATCCAGATCAGCTTTTCGATCAGTAACGTCGGTGCTATTAGAACATTTTGATAATTTCGTTCACTCTATCATCAGCCATTAGTCATTACTCATTATATTGTGTTCGTGTTTCCATAACAATATCTTAACATTAGCTTTTAAGCGAATGGTGAAGTTATGTATAATAGTGTGAACTGAAGTACCAGCAATACATTCATGAAACCTGAACTGCAGTATTGAAATTAGAAAAAATATTATATATATGTGAGCTCGAAACAATAGTTTGTCGAAATCATAAAATCGTGACCGTTTCTATTTTGCATATCAGCTGTGCCTACTTTTTCTATCATTATTATTCTTAATATTTGTAATAAAAACCAAACAAAAATACGTATCTATTATGTTCAATAAAACTTGAAATAAATATTTCTTTTTTACTGTTTGTGCTAACAAAACAAATATATTGTGAAAAAATTGATAACTTGTGTGCACATATATGTTGTTTTACTCTATACATTATAATATGTGTGTCAGTAAAGCGTTCCATTTGAGAATATCGAGTGCTAAAATATTTCAAAATATTGTTTAGTCATCATAGGATTCTTATGAAAAATATATTAATGTATATTGGTATTGTAGTGAGTTGTAATTTTGAATGCTCAGTTACAAAACTAGATGTGAATATTAAAGGTAGGGCAGGTATATAGATTATTATCATTATTTTATATACTAATGTTCCTTGCGATAAAGAATCAACCATTTACATGTTTTGAATTGAAACAGTTGAAGTCTATCTATTTTGAAAACTGTTAGCTTAAACTATAACTTAAGGTTTACCTGTTACGAGTGTTACGTTTTATAACAATAAGTATCTAAGGGGGTACGAGGTGGCCGAGCGATCTAATGCGTCAGCTGTGGCTTAGCCAGACCGGGTTCAATCCTCGACCATCGGGTGACATTTTTCTCCGGGCAAGTCACGGTGTCCGGAGAACAAGTGCCACCATACCCCACTCTGGGGCATGGCAGAAACCTACGGGTGCCCCAATAGAAATTTTGCTAAAACTCACTCACGTGTAACCCACCTACCATTCCACAAACCAACAGTACCACACTACCACCCCCTTCACGATGGCCTAAGTTGCCACGGGATAATTAAAAAAAAAAAATAAGTATCTAAAATTCAAACGTACCCATCACGTTGAACACAACTCTCGGACCGGACGATACTACCTTCATACGGTTCTCAGATTCATAGAAAAAACCAATCTATATAATAAAATCTAAACAAAAATTGTGTATAGTAATTATGACTAATAGCTTATTCTACTGATGTCAAATATGATCAATAAAAAATTAATAAATAAAATTCTAAATAAATTGTTACTTTGAATAACATTTAGAATAAATAATTATATATATTTAGCATAATATACAATTTTTAAACGATTGCCATCCGGTATCAAAGTAATATTTAAACTAAATAAACTTATTTTAATATTATATGTTTTTATTATTGTACACTAATTTGGTTAATAACTTAAAAGTTAAAACAAGTGTTAGGTCAAGTTACCTAAGTTATAGGTTAGATTTACATAGTACTCTCAAACACTGGCACTCTATAATTTCCACTAAATTAAAAATATTATATGATATTATTATTATGAAAATTATGATACCTCCTAATTCCCTGATGTAGTTGAGACACGTTCTTTCATAAGGTTTTTAAATTCAGTACCGTTACCAAAAACGCTATCCAATACGTATATGCTATAATGATTATATATTTTATTTTTTTACAATATCTACATTGCATACATTAAGTATATTATTTATATACATTATTATCAAAATATACGATATAAATTTATATTAACGAGTTTGTACAAGTATTCGCGTCAAAAATGGCGTCATCGGTTAAGGCAGATCTTAAAGAGGAGCGCTATAATCGATTAATCGATTTTTTATTAGCAATTTACATAATTCCATAATAATAACCAGTTGAAAATTTAAAAAAAAAAGCGAAGATTGCGTCACAATTATCACGAGTAGGTATAATGTACATATAGGTGTAAGGATATAAAATTTATCACCATCGCCATAAATATGGAATCAAGGTAAAAAAAATATACATAATATATATTGTAAGCTGTAAAGCAAAGTACCCTTTTTAATGAAATATTTTAGTATATGTGTGAAATGAGAATAGCTACCATTGATTGTGTAATATTATAGAATTTATCATGTCGTTATTTAAATATTCGGCTATTTACGAACTCTCATACAATATAATAGTATGAGACAAATAAACAATAACAAATCCAACAATTATATTTTTTGGTGAAGATTTTAATAAATACTTTTTAGGTATGAGCACAGCTATTTTTATTAAATTACTATATTTATAAACAATAATACAACCTGCTATTACTAAGTATAAAATGTCGTGTTCGAATAGATTTATGTTTATACGAATAGTATTAATTTTTAAACATAAAACTAACTTCCAGATTTTTTTAACCAAATTTAAATAGATATGAAACATAAGCTACAAAAAACCTAGAAATAAAATCAAGAATAATATTAATACGATTCACTTAATTTGATGTATCGTATATCGATGCTTAACTTAATTTAAAAACGTAGATTTATAGTACCGATATATTATATTTAGTATTTTCACACAAATTGAATTTATTCTTCTTTAGTCCATTATACTTTGCTACTTTAGTCAAACATGTATATCTTAGTTTGTACATCATGTGTAAATGACCAATCGTCAAATTTTAGTACCTATTTCACAAATTGTATAAGCTAACAATGATGAGCCCATAACATACGTCTGTCCCGTTTACGTCGCTTACCCTTTATTCTAACCATGTTTACGATTAAAATACTCAAACAGAACAAAACTTGAGCAAATTAAATTGAACCCACTCGCATATATAGGTATGTATTATAGGTACTATGATATATTATATAGTATACGTTACGTACATTATCCATAACCGAGCGTTCTATTATCCCGATCTTCTTGACCTTCTCTCGTCGTTAACGTGGCTTGTTGGTGCATATAATCATATGACGAAATAATCACGGTACGTGGTTCAAAAAAAAAAAAAAAAAAAATCATAAGAAGACGTGACAAATTCTAAAACGAACGGCGGAGAAACAAAATCACTGCACTCTATATGTGTGTAATATATATCTATGTAAATATGCACAAGTATTATAATATATAATACAATATATCGTTCTTCTTTTTCTGTTTTGCGTTTCAGCGTAATATACGCGTGGACCATAAAATATTATAATAAAGTATGCATAAAGGTACATTTGGATATATTAAATGCGTACCTATAGCAATTGGTAGGATCGTGCACGTTCCGGCGGCGCTAACCCGACACGAAAAAATAATAACATGCCGTTCACGATCCAACGATCGCAACTAAGGCCAAGGTTATGCAAAAAAAAAAATCATATAAACTTGACCAAAACATCGTAATGAGAATAAGAAGAACAAAATATCGGCGATATAATCAAACGAGCGCAAATGTTTAACTTAATATATTTTATCCGTGTGAGTAGGATATATAATATTATATAGTATATTATAGTATAATAACGGGCGGTTTTTAGACTGAACACTTTTAATATTAATATTATGATGGCTACAACATAGCGGAGAGGTCCGTCAAAAAAATACTATCTAGCTAGATATCTCATATACTTTGTATCTATATAATATCTCATATATAGCATTAATATAACAAGAACGAAGACTCGCGCACATAATATTAATAAATTTAAATATAACTTACATAAAATCGTTTACGCTAAGAGGATGAGGTGTATGGAGTATACAGACGGCAGTACACTACATGTACACTACTGCGTACACCATGTAGATTAATTATTTACGAAATGTTGATACCATTTTGAACTTGTTAGCTACATAGGTATAGTACATAAAGTGACACTCTTTTCCATCAAATCTTATTTTTTTAATTGAACTATGAAATATTGATAAATTATTTAACAAATCTAAGAATCGATTTGTAAATATTTGCGAATTATTTTCAAAATAACTAGATAATTTTTAAATCAATTGATATTTCGGCCTGCCTGCCACACATGATACATATTACTATTATGTTTATTCACCAATCGCGAGGAGTGCCTTATTAATTATTATGCTGCTGCATAGTGGCATTATATTATTATACATTGTTATTTATCATGTATTTTTATTCAAAATTGCAATAGAATATCAATTTTTTAGCCATTCGTCTTGTAACAAACGCCGTTTGCATTCACAAGAATATGATTACCTACATTATTTCAACACATAATATTATAGTGTCAAAAACCCGAAGTTTTAAAATGTCATGCTTATCATCGATGTTAAATTTATAACGATTATATTATAATATGATTTATATTTTAAATATTATGTATTTATGTGAATATATAATATAGCATAGTACATCTTATTTATACGTTACATAGGATAAATCGATTATAAAATCGACTTCCAAGGCGAGCGAGCGCGACTCGATTATGATGATATTAATGTTTAAGGTGCAAATGTTTTCAAGACATGTGTAAGATGTAGACGATCGCAACATTAATGAGAAGTATGCTCTGGCTGAGGTTTATCATACATCTTTCACGCACAAGTGGGTGGTTGATGGTTGAACATAATTATAATTTAAATTGCATTATAAAATATGTTTACAAATAAAACTGGTGTAGACGGTTTTACTTTTCATTAAGTTTATCTGAACATTTTAAACCACAGTACTTAGCATTTCAGTATTTTTTAAATATTTATTCCAATACACAATATACTATATAGGTAATAGTTTTTTAGTTATAGCAAAGGATGTCAATATATAATATATGATAGGTAAGTCATACTGATCAACATGCTACAGAATAAATCTATAGTATTGATATATACATATTATATAGGGTATATCGATATAATGAATTAACATTTTATTATTTACTCTTAGTTGTAATTTTGATTAATGAGAATCAATCTACTATTCCAGATTATATAAGATTAATTATTAACGTAATCTGTGCTACTATTATAAAAACAACGAACGATGTGAATAAGAAAATAGTTCAAAAACATATAGGAAAATCTATAATATGCACACTAAACTACTAAATTACTTTTTGTAAAATCAATGATAATTAAAATAAAATGTATTGTGATCGACATAGATGTATAATAAATAATCAAAATCTTCTTAAATCATTTGGTACATCATTGATAGAAAAAGTCTGAACTTAATAGTCTGGCCGAGTATTAAACGTGGAAGATATACGTTACTATTCTTATTTTAAAAATTATTTTTTTACCTATTGGCTATTACCTATCTCAGAGACGTCCAATCTATTAGAGATGTACACATTTATATATAAATACTTGGGGTTTTTGTTTAAATTAATAATACATTTAAATAAAAATACATAAAAAGTGGTTAAAGTGTTTTAGTATGATGCACTGAGGCGTTAACAATTCATTTGTCTTCATGTTGTTAGTTACGATTTACAGAATAAAATTATCAAAATATAAATGGGAATTTCTATTGACAAAATAATTATTTCATAATGACCTGTTCACGCATACACAATATAATAAAATTAATACATTCGATACGAGTACATAATTTAAAAAAACAAATGATGTGGTATTAATAATAAAAACTGACAGATCTCATTATAATATATAGTTATTGCGAAACATTACTATTATATTATACCATAGATACGGTATTGTACAAGGTCAGCAAAATATTATATTTACTCAGCATAATTAAACGGCGGATGATAGATTATTCCCTGCCATTAAGATTTTAACGAGTACATTTAATTTCCTCGAAAATTTTAATTTTGAACTGCATAATAACAAAAATAACATAAGTACATATGGATATCTACTACACAACGTAGTATATACACAACAATAGGGTATAATAGATAATATTAGATATTTAGGTAGGTAAAATTTTGAACAAATTTCAAACTACAAAATAATTAACAACCTTTTGTAATTTTGACGAATTTAATCAAAGTTATATTATTTTAACTTAATTTTAAAAAATGTGGACTAAGTATTTTCAATTTTTATCAATTGCTGAAAGAATGAATTATGAGAAACCTTGTATTAAGGTTTCAGATTTTTTTTACTAAGCATAAATCAACATCAATAAAAAAAAATTAAATTTGAAGTATAAAAGTTATAATTTCTATAAAATAGCAACAAAAAAAACCAAAATATTTAAAAAATTAAATTATTTATAAAAATAAAAATAAAAATATAATACGATCAATAGACAATTATTCAAGTCTTTAAGACTATTAATTTTAAATAAATTAGATTAAAAAAATTTAATAAATTTTATCAAAATAAATTGGTGTAAGATAATATTATTAATATTATGTTATAGCTAGTATAAAAAACATTTACGTTCTTCAGTTATTTTCTGTTTATTTTTATAAATACATTAAATTATATCCATCTGAGTAGTTTTTACTAAACTTTACCAAATAAAACAGATTTTCTAATAAAAACTACACTCATAATTAGTTAACGAAGTATTTTTACTGCTTCTCGAGGTAATACACAAAAATTAAATAAAAATAAAACCCGTATTATTTTAAAACCAATACGTTTATCACTCTTCACAGTATCTTAGATATCCATTATAGACATCAATCGGTTGGAAAACTTGAAAACTATGATTGAATTTCCAATTGAAAATGTTATCAGGTAGATAGAACATAATTTAAAAATATAATGTTTATTAAACGTTTACAATAAACGTCCATATGTATAATATACATATATATTATATATGCCTATGCATGTAATACATGTTATTTTTTCTTACTTTAATCTCAATTCTGTTTATTTATAGATTTGAATTAAAAATAATAATATATTATGATGAAACAAGAAAAAGCTTTTATCGTTAAGTTTTATTGTTTTTATTTATAGTATAATATAGGTAGATTACATTATTCCGTTTTTATACCATACATACCTAAAACTATATACTTATACTATAATATGTGATTATTTATATTGTTAAAATCATCAATTGACGACGTCAGATTATAGTTGTACTCTTTGTATAAAAACGTATTAATTTATTCTTACTATAAACAGCAGATAATTTTAGATTGAAATAAAACGTACAATAAGTTGACGTTCTTTTTTTTTATAATAATATTTTTATTTATTTGATTAAACAAGTTGATGTTTAATTTTAAATCTGAAATTTATCATTTTTAAGAGTACCTACCTAATATTATTACAATATATTACAGTGAAATCAAATTATTTAATCAAATTTTAGTATTTTAATTAAAGTATAATTTTTAACGTGCAAATAATTCTGTGTTTTTATCATGTTTGCATGATTTGAATGCTTATTTATAAAAAATAGAATTATTTAACGCACCTCTATATAAACGTATTTAACCGAACCTTTCGTAAAGACCTTTAAAATTATTGTGCTTAAAATCAATTTAACCAAACTCTCCAGACATTGATATTTATATGTTTTTATAAAAAAATATGCACTTATTGTACCTACATAATAATAATATCGTAATTCCTTGTAAGCTTTTTCAATGAACCGATGTATGACAACTCGACGTTATAAACATATATACGTCATAACTTAACCTATTTCTCTTATACACGTACTTCTACTAATTATATTGTTCCATACTCCTATAATAATTACATGCAGGGTGTGAGTTTCCAGTTTTTCATACTGGTCGCATTATTATAGTCGATATTATTATGAAATGCATATTGGCGGTGTAACATATCTATAGCGTAAATTATATGCATAAAAAATATCGAACTCATATTTTTTTGTTTCGCGTATTAGAAAATCAATGATGAGAATTCCTCTCGTACATGTTAAGCGAGTTTAATGTTTTATAATATTGTCGTTAATTTAAATGACTTATGCAGCTACGGTCAAAATATTACTTTGGTATACTAATATAGATGCATTGTATTGCTTGTGCTAGATAAATACAGAAATCATATTTTAATAACACCAATATATTATACATTTGTTATATACTATACATATGTATATTGACGCAGCGTGGTTTAGCACGAAGATCAGGTAGGGTGTTTGAATATCGATGGGTGGTCAAGAAGATAGTGTAAATCGATCGAAGTCCATTTTATGTAGTGCATATACACCACGACGGCTCTAAAGCAGTAGAATAATAATATAACAGCGCATAGTCTGTTCTTAAATGCAGACTTCAACGCACGCGACCAGACTACCGGAGAGCCGACTTTAAAGTAATATATACAATAATATTATTAACATTTTGTAAATGTCATAGATAATAGATATCTATTTGTTGTTTATATTGTTTATGCTGTGTAGGTGGACGATATTTCTAGAATTTCTGGAGTATATTGGATTGCATAATATTATCATAACATTCATAACACCAATATTAACTGTATTTTAATGTTGATAATTTAATATGCAATAAAATCAAAACACAAGAGCAAATTAAAACGAACGCTGTGAACTGTGTATGAAAAATAATAACTAGTAGGTATATTATAATACATAGCATGCATGCTATATAGTTACTAAGTATAATTATTAAACATACCTACATATATAGAATAATTTTGTGAGTTGTGATGATTTTTTAAAAGTATTTGAAAATACAGTAGAAACCGCTTATAGAAATACGTATAATTGATACAATCGCATTATTGAAACAAATTGTCCCGAAACGGACCGGAATTTTTACCTTGGTCCCAAAGTGTTCCTATAATAAGCGGTTTCTACTGTATATTAAGTGTCCTGCAATTGCAATCTCAATCGAATTAGTCATAAAGCGAGATACATGAATTCCGACTTACTCGTGAAGTTCACTAAAATCGAGATCCACCTATATATATATATATATATATATATGTTATATAATATGTATATATATTATATAACATCCTATTATACTCGTATTTGTTCATGGTCGAAGTCAAACTATACGTCCATACTGCTCGATTACAATATAATTAAAACAAAGAGTAATATTATGTTGCTAATAATATTGATATCCCTGATAATTATAATTATATTTTAATATTTCAAAAATCAGGGTAACTTACATATCGGACGATTCACGATTAAACACTCCATAACTAAAGCTACACATACAAATATAAATATAATAAACAATGTGATGTATTTATTACACTAAAATTTGATCACATTTCGCGCGTATTATAAAATTACTATAGTATTCATTAATAGTAATTTTCAGAAATCAATTCACCCAAGTTTCTAACTAACGAATTTATTCTTATATTTTGATGACTTGTACAATCATAAGAACGTGATTCACATACGGTAATAAAGTATTCTAATATTAGATAAGAGTGAGAAAATCTAAACACGTTATTTTTTTTTACAGTCTGAAATTATAGACCAAATACGCATAAAAACGACGTGAGTTAAACTCATCTAATCGTGAAATACTACATGTCTAACTATAATTTAAATTTTTATGAACGATATATCTGTGACTTATGTGTACACATATTATGACTGTACAAAAATTAAAACATTAATTCACTAAAATATTTACGAATTAATTAAATTAATCATTTAATTTACATGTTTAGTTCAAAAAACAAAAAAAAATTATACAGAATAAATATATATAATATACTTTATATAGGTACTAGGTAATAGATACTAAAGCTGCTTGTTCAAATGAACAGGAAATTAATTAAATAATTTAATATGGAAATTGAACTCTCAGAAGATGGAAAAAGTGGTATTATTTTTGAATTTTTTATAAGTCCGTACAGGTAGTTTATGTTTGCTGAGCTTAAAACCACAATTGTATAAAATTATAATAATAACATAATGTATTTTTCTTTTATACTTCACGTTATTAAAACTGCATCATGCTGGTTGGCAGGTACAATCAAACTAATTTGCTTAAAATTGATTGCATCACAAATCATAAACTGGTTTTAAAACGAACTCATTCACAATTAACATATTATTATAATTTTAATTTAATTTTTCGTACCATACAAAAATAAATTACTGCACTATAAAGTATGGTCAATTTTCTTTTAATGGATTTGTATATAATATAACAGTGATGATACACTTTTGCATTGAAGTTCAAAAGACGTTTAGTTCTTTAGACTAATTTATGATTTTGCAAAATAGCAAAATATAAGTATATATTTCTATAGCACATTTCGTAGACATCGTAAACAGCGTCTTTCTACATCAAATGTCGGATCAATATAGCAACAATAAAATCGTGTTGTAGGATTCTTGGTTTTTAAACTAAAAAAAAAAATAAGTATAAATCGATTCGTGGATAAGCACAAGCTTATCGATTTTGCACCGTCCAGTTTTATTTTAGATAATGTAGGTGCAAGGTGCCCATAATATGAAGACAATCGCCGATCGCCGCCTAAAGAATCTAATTCTTTTGTGTCAAATTTCAGGGCCTTTCTTCCGCGGCCACTCGTAATAGATGCTATTTGTGTAAGTAGGTATCTATAAACTTTGGCAAGATAATAATTTTATCGAATATAATATACTATCTGTATATCACTATAGCTCATCAATTGTCCACGACCGTCGACTCAGTGAAAGCCGCGTCGAGGTCAGTCACGGCCGTTGTCATAATGAACTCTTCGTGATCTATGGTTTATTATAATGTAATAATATCATCGTTATTATAAATTATTGGTAGGATATATTTTCTAATGAAACGAAAAAACCGACCAGCGGTGTCGTCGCTGTCCTATAGAAGTACTGGTCAAGGATCATAATATAATTATTTCGTGAATTTCATGAAAATACTTGAGAACACCAAAAACGTTTTATAAATATTGGTTAAAAGAATAAAATATTAAATTAAGTTGGAATTAATAGTTTGTTTTGAGCTTCATAAACGCGCCCGAGTGACTTGAAAATATCGAATTTATTGATGAAACACGAATACGCTTTTGAGAAGAATTAAATTGAAATCCATTTGCAGGTAATGTGCTTTTGAGTATATACACACATATATTATGCAAACTATAATATTAAAATAATGAAAATAACAAAATTTTCAGTGTTATTTTATGCACACGGTTATAATCACTTTTTAAATTTTTAAATAAATTATATCTAATAAATAATATTTTAGTATTGAAAAATTAGGGTAACACTTGAACTGAAATTATTGTAGCGAACATACCTATCTATTTAATATTAAATATAAATCGAAGAATATTAAACAGTTGTAATAATATATTTTTTATGAGTAAAATAGCATAAATTCATAAATTAGATCTAAATTTATATAAAATAGAATAGAATAAAACTGAATTTAATATAACATAGGTGACTACTATCTATATTATACGCGCGTAAGTGTATATTATACTAGGTTAAAAGAACCCATTAATTTTTAATGGTAGGTTTGTGTTAACTCAGAAGCCTAATAATTAATTAAAATCATGTTTAAATGTGCGAAAATCGTATATACTTTTCATTTTTTAGAGTTAGTGCTCATGTTTCTTAAAAAATTACAGAATTTCAAAAGTAGAATAATATGGCATTATGATGATTTTTAGTTTCTATTTATGACTCATTATATATTTCATGCGAGTAAAAAATAATGTTCGATTTTATTATACTATATTTATTGTTTGATATAATGATTATGAAATATTATTGAATTGATTTGTTAAGACCAAATGTAATTGAACAACTATAAAATTATAAACTTTTGGAGACAAAGAAAATTTTAAATGAAATATTTTAAATATATTATTTAATTTTAACTACTTAGTTTCTACATTTATAAACAGTAATACATCGCTACATGCTTCCAGACTGCAGTGTACTAAAAAACTCAGTTTTTTCACGATTAGATAATTCAAATTCAAAATATATAACCATCACTATTGATAAATGTAGGTATACAACTTTATGTAAATACTATATAGGCACCTGCTTATTATATAAGACTAAGAAAAAGTGTCAACTGAAAATAAAAACTTGTCGTATGTCTTACAATATACCTATATTCACGTGTCTCCAATATAATAATATTATATTATAATATTATGTAGTATAACGTTATATTAATGCATATAATTCATCAAAAACTCCTAATACACTGCAGCGGCACCTTTCTCCACGCCACGCGACCGACGGCGAGTGTAAGTTCTCAGACACGCGTGCTGCGTGCATCTACATTGTTTTAGGTTTTGAGGAAATAATTATTGTTTAATTAATTGTTATTGTGTTAATATGCAGCCAAGTCGTCAACAGGAGAAAGCACACTAGACATGAGAACCGGAATGGATTTGCGTGGAGCTTTTTCTGGTTACGAATAAATGCGAACGCGCTACAGTTTGTTTTTGTCTATATTTTTACTGAATTTTATAATATTTATTACAGATAAATAGGTATATAATGATGATGTTGAGAGTCTTTTCCGTGTACACGAGATCGTTGTATTGTTATACATCACTTAGATATATAATAGTATTATGTTTGCGTAAACTTAAATGAATGCATTTTAGACTAGAAAAGAATAGTTTGAATTTCACTTTTATACAAATAAAAAAAACACGCGTGGCTAACTACGGTTTATCGTAACCAACTTCGTGACGTGTGAGATGATGAGATTTATGTTTTTCGTACGACTAAATTATACGTACATAATATATACATATATATAATATAATGTATACCAAAATACACCGATTGCCGTATCATATAATTGTTAATTTTGTACAGGGTAAAGTTAGGTATAATAGAGCTATAGAATTATGAAATATAAGATTAATTGTTTAATAAGTACGTTATCTATTATAGTATTATAGAGCCCTCCGAACACCTAGAGGGAAATAATAGCGTGTTTTCAATATTTCAATCTGGTATATTGTTCTCCAGTATTTATAACTTATAAGCGTACAGAATCTTAATTTTAACATCATATTTCGATTTTCTTTAGGTATTACTTTTTTTACGTTGCCTATCACAAAAGTATTAATCAAACTCAAAATCATACAATTGCTTACTACGTTTTGAGGAGTTGGGGATTATATGTTTGTTAAAATATTATGATTATTAAATCAATAAATTACGAAATATGTTGTAACGTGTGAATTAAATAGCTATAATATTCTAGAATTATTCAAGATTTGTATCGATATACCTACTTTGTCCAATATCATGTACATTTTGATAAAACTTTGGTTTATTGAATTTAAAAAACCAGTTTTTAATAATTCTTTGCAATCATTTGATAACTATTGATATTTTGTAAACGTGAATCGGTAAATGTTAGGGTTGGCCTAAAACACATTTCGAATTTTTATAACTGGTTTGCGTTTATTTGCATTTTGCAATCTTTTTGATAAATTTACAGTTTTGGTTTTCTTTAAATCAGTTGTAAAGATGATACGACATTGGGAAAGACTTAACCATATGACCATCGACAGACGATCATGTTTATTAGTATTATTATAACAGGTTAGTTACAAGGCATTGAAGGTAGGTCGTGTAGCTCGTAGGCATCGGCTGTGAGAAGACGATTAGTTGTGCTTTGTGCATAAGAGCGCCAATAGCATTGGCGTGTTTTATAGCGCGTCCTATAATTTTCGGACTTGGGTATGTATAATATAAACATACGACCCGTGTGGGCTGAGGTCCGTTCACTTACAATTATAGATATGAGGTGCAATATCATAATACTATTATTGCATGTCGTCGCTGATTGATGTCCTGCGCGCACACATTGTTTTTTCACCAGAGAAACGTGACCATTGGCGGGCCAGGTCATAAATCGCGGGACGCGAATATTATCATATTTGCATAGTTAATAATAGAGGTGTATCTAACTTAAATTCGTATTACAAATGCTGATTTTTTTAACATAGTTGGTATTTAAACAATGGAATGGTACAGGAAAATCATAAAATATAGATTCCCAAAAGTAGTTCTAAATAAAAAAAACAATCACAGAAAACTCACATATACCGTCAACAAATTAATGTAGTTCAATCCTTTATTGGCTTTATTATTTAGAAATCAATTATTCTCATAAAATATTTTATTTATTACCGATGTGTCTTTTGTTTGTTTTATATTATCTTAATAAAATAAAAGCACCTTCTGACAAATACCCAATTACTGTGACTCCTAAAATGTCAGCTAAAATTAAAAAAGCTACAATAATCTTCTTGAAAGAATTTTTTTATTAATTTAACGAATATGTCCAAAATACACTACTTGAGTTATGCACAAATAAAATAATATGCTCATTGTTCACAACAGTTCCGAAATTTTTCTTCATTCATTTAAATTATACCTACGTAAAAATGTTCACTTAAAAATTGAACTCATATATAAATATAATGTTCCGAAAATTCTCACAAGACAATTTCCAGACTACAAACACCTATAATAATAATATAACTACATTCAATGTTACTAGAGCCCAGGTTTGTAAGCACTGGAAAGTATCAAAATAATACGGCATATAATCTACAGTAAAAATCATTTAAGATATGCAACAAGTATGCAATAAAAAATGTATTGTTAAAGATTATAAATTATATTAAGAATGAAAAAAAAAAATATTAATGTATAAATAAAAACACGTCGTATTAATAAAGACATAAATATTTATATTTGAAAATGAAATAAAATATACAATCAAAATGTATTTTTAATTTTTATTGTTAAAAATAATCATTAGATGATATTCGAGTTTTCCTTGGCTAAAACTGTGAGTCTATTTGTTAATAAATGCTTATATATCGAAAATTGTCGTTCATAATCTTATTACAGAAGATTTAAGCTATTTACAGCAGGTGAGCTATTTTTTTTAATACAATGGGATTACCTCAAGCATTTCTAATGTATATAATATTTTACATATTATAATACGTATTTTAAATTAATATAGCTAAAATTGTGTCACTATACTTCGACGTCTTACTGAACAAAAAATTTTCGTGACGGCGCATTCATTGAAATATGCATTTATAGCCAAATATGCATCTACGGTTAAGTATGCGAAAATATGCAAAAAAAAATTAAGCAGTGAATTCCAATTAGTATGATTCGTCAATATTATCAAGAAAAATTTTAAAAAGTTAAAAGAAAAAAATATGCAAAAACATACAAATCCGGGTTCATCGCGACATCGATGGATATAGCTTATGTATATTCTATATTTTTAAAATAACTAGTTTCACGTTATAAGTATCACTGTTGGGTAGTTCCTTAAATCATATAAATTCATGTAAAAAAAAAGTATATACTTCACATATGCTTATTGTAAAATTACTCTTATAGATTGTATATTTTCTAAAATAAATGTTTAAAAAAAATAGATACCTATAATAGGTAATATAATATTATGTGAAGTTTTAAATATTTGCTTTAATTTTTACATTGTTAAGTGGTAGTATATATATAGGGTGATTTTTTAAGCTGACTCCCATTTTTCTTTTAATAATACATTTATTCAAATTCTAATTTTAGAATTTTTAAATAGACTTAAAGACCATATTTTCAAATTTCTGATATATTTTGTACTACTTAAGAGTATCCTGTGGTGATCCCATCTTCTATTCCTCAAATGAGAAACCCCTTTTTTACCTACTGAAAATGATTTAGCTTATAATTTTGTAGAGAATTTTGATGTATCTAAATCTAAATTCAAGCTATTATAGTTGTTGAGTTATGTACCTATAACTTTGCATCTTAAAGATAATTTTCTATGGTAATGTGGTATGTAGATAGGGAGCATAGATGCTTTGAACAAGTTAGCAATATTACTATTGATTTATTAATACAAATAATTTGTAAAAATGATCGTATGACAAATACTACATCTAACATTATACATAGTTTTATTTTTATAAAACTATTTTTAAGGATTGTTATCCTTAGTATAAACACTTTTTTTTTATTGGAGTAAAAAGCTTCAAAATTACAGGTTATTAGCCTAAAATTAATTATAAGTTAATAATTCTATGGGGAGACATTTCTATAAAGGGGGATGTAAAATATGTTATGTACAATTTTTTTTTTTTAATTACATTAATTTTGATAAACCTATATTTGTGAAAAATGTATAAATATTTTTGCAGTTCTTTTCTCCCAGAGCTTGATTCATCGATGATGGTATAAACACTTTATTAACTCAGACAACTACTCATTAGAATTTTGATTTAGAAACATCAAAATGCTCAAAAAGAATATCCACTAAATAATTTTTATTAAAAAATGTGTTTCTCATTTGAAAAATTGAAGGAGGGATTGCAACGACGACACAGTGATACTTCTTAAGTAGTAAAAAATATATCAGAAATTTTAAAATATAGTCTTTAAGTCTACTTAAAAATTCTAAAAATCAGAATTTGAATAAATGTACTATTAAAGGGAAAAATGGGGGTGAGTATGCTTGAAAACTCACCCTATACAATACATATTATATTACTAATCAAACTTGTAAAACGTACTATTTACATATTACATTCATATAATTTAATCGTATATTGAAAGTTAAAACATTAAAAAAAATTATTATACAATAAAATAGCTCAGCATATAGGTATTGATAATGTCGCTGAGAAATTTGTATGCCGAACAAAAGCATTAGCAAGAAATCAAACATCATAATATATGATGATAATAATTTACATATTACTGTGTTAATTTTGATAATAAACATCGAAAGTGTAATATTTAACAATACTATCCTTCAGTGATTTCGTTTTTTTCTAACAGTTATTTTCTGCCTCCGAATAAATTTCCTTGGACACGACTACGCGCAATATATTTCAATATTTATATTCACAATCACAAAGTATAATTTTTTTTATTGCATGCCGTATACCGTGGTTGTATTCGTTTTAAATCGGGAAAGTAAAATAATGTAAAATATATTATATTTGAATACTTTTTTATAATCGCACCAGTTTATAATTTGATTAACGCGACGCGTGCATAATTCGAAGGACGAGCCGTATAATAAAAATACGTATTATGTACAGAAATGTTAATTCGAAACACTTAATTATTCGACGTTTAAAGGTCGTTACTATGTTTATATTTGTACGTATTTACGACTGATAACGTAAAAATGTTACACCGATGCCCCGAATATATCGCATATCCGTATAAGTGATTTTCTGAGAGGCAGCATGGTCGTTGACAATAAACAGTGAGTCTGCGTTTTCAGCTGAGTGGCCAATCGAAAACAATGATCACTATGGTAGCAAATAATCTAATTGTAGTGACTGACTGACTATCCATTTATTTTGTTTAAACGCGTTATCGTCATAATTATTTAGGTTTTTATAAATGATTTTAACTAAGAAAATGAAACGGGTCAAACTCAAAAACGATGCTTGTTTATAATCGATTCCGACTTTCGATTATTCCCAATTCGATATTCTATACTATATGAGACATGAGTAGTTTATTATAATTGTTGCAACTTTTTTATAAATTAATTTTAATTTTAATAATTAATTTCGGTTTCAAACATTGTTGACTACATCTTCATTAACAAATACAACATACAAATATAATACGGATAATATATTAATACCGTGTCCGTGTTTTTCACCATTGTTTAGGTGATATCGTCACCATCGGATTTTTCCAACTATATATTATTTTGGTGTTGACTCTTATTCTCAAATAAATAAATTACTGCTCGAGAGTCGAGAGAGATAATATTTTTTTTTCAACGGCTTGAAACGCATTTCTTGTCTCACAAGAATTTCTATCATTGTCGAATGCCTGTTTGATTATCAGCTACCAATGTGTTCCCGAGATGATGTGGCATTTTATTGTACAGCCTTATCCGCCCATCTATAATAGTGTGAGAGTATAGGATTTACCTAGTTTTCGGACGATCATCCACTCCACTCATCTCAAGGTGACGTATCGCATTGGTAATTTATGCGTTCATGACCTATCCCGAATGATTATCCCATTTATCGGCACCCCGAAGCAGTACTGTCTCACGACTTTGATACAAATAATAACATCTTTCGTCGATATCACAGTGTAATATTATATTATTATCATTCGACGTCTCTGCAGACACATTATATTATTATATTAAACACGTTCTCTGCCCTTTGGTACACAAACAACAGCGAAGTATAACATAATAATCGAAGTATAGATTCGATTTTTATTTGTTACAACCTTTATTATGCGTGTCATGCACTGCATTGCAGATTTTTGATGTTTGTCATACAATGCCTATATAAATGCCATAATGGACAACGATCTCAATTGTTTTTACTTTTCAGTATGATATAATACATTTTACAATAAACTGATGTTTGGTAATCGCATAGCGTATTCGTCATAATTTGGATATGTAGTTTATAATAAAAAATTCAAATTGTATGTTGCGAAAAAAAATTTAAAAAATTTCTTTAAAACAGTTAAACAGTTAACTAGCAAAACACTAATTTTAAATGGGAAAAACTATTTTTCCATTGCATATAATATTAGTAGGTACTTATAAATGTAGTTATAAGTATACCTAACATACTACTTTCATTGACGCGAAAACTTTAAAATTATAATGAAACTACGCATCTTTTTTAAATTAATTATTTCACTTTTCCATTCTTTAAAATAAAACATTTAATAATACAATAATATAGTATAGATATTAATTCCAACTATTTCTCACGTTGTTTACATTTAACTGATTTTATACACAAAAACTGGGTCATTAATGCAACTACTTTCGTAAATGAATCATGTATTCTTTGAGTTGATTAAACATTATACATTTATGATTTCACTTCTCGTAATTGCAGTTAATGAAAATACATATTTTAAAACTACAACGTGGAGGAAGTCGTCAATTGACACCGTTACAGCAGTGTAAAAAATGTACGTAACGTAAGATCATTTTAATTTGTAAATCATTCACATATTGTTATTGTTTGATTGATTCAATTATTTATTAATCTGACGCTATCATTTTTTCTCCAGACTGATTATTATTATATACGTAGAGTGAAAGATATTATTGTTATAGAAGAAGAAAAAATTAAAGGTTAAACTTAAACCTACATTTAAAAAGAACTTCAACTGTACTGCAAAACATCAAAGTTTTTATTCATAAAATCATAAATTCATAACAAATCACAATGTGAAAGACACTTTCCCTGTGCAGCGTAAATTTCCACCTCGTTTTGTTCTAGTAGACCTATATCCAATGCGACATTAGTCGGTGTTGTTGTTTTTTTTTATAATAATCCGCGTATTTTCGCATTTTTCCTAAACCAAATAATTTATGATTTTCATATAAAAACTGATGCACTTGTCGATGGTTTAGTTTGTTTACGCGTGATTTCCGCACATTATTGTAATATTTTATTTATATCGCGGACTGAATCGACCGAGTGAAGACTCAATTTTTTCGTTCACATATTATACATATTATATATACATATTATTCCTAGATACTAATCTTATGGAAAATAGAGAAAATCCGAGTATTTTATAATTGTTTGGAAAAAAAATTATCCCAAAATTATAATATAATAATATTAATATAAATTAAAATAGTAACCGATTTATTGCAAACAATTTGGGATTTTGAAAAATGTTAGCAACTTTTAGTACAGGAAGTATAGAAGGTTTCCGTGCAAATAATTTATAATGTGAGTTGTGCAAAAATTTAAAACCTATTGAAACTAAAATTTGTGTTCTATTTCATATTTTAGTTAGTATAGTTAGTAGTTATATATCATACATATGAAATTTTATTGCGGTCACCTGTTTTTGAATCAATATTAAGGTATATAATAAATATTGTGATTATAATATTATAAACTCGGTAACAATTCTTATGCATCTATCTCTATTTTTATGATTTTTACATTTCCAAAATATTAATTTACACAAAATAATAATTAAATATGAAATCATTGTCTTTTTATATTTTAAACTAAATATTAATATACTAATTATAGAACCATTTCTTCAGTTTGTATAGTACCTACCTTTAGATAAAACTAAAAATATAAATTCAGTATTATATTTCTGTTAGATCTTGATATATGTATGAAATACCTAGGCCTTATATATTATATTATAATGTCTACATTGGTGATTTGTGAATTCTATTGCCATTGTCAAGAATTTTATAAAATACCCAGTTTTTTGCTTTGCTGATTGCTTGTAACAAATATTTATTATTAAATATTAATTATTGATACATATAATTATTTATTTGATGAGTTTTATAGTAATTGTAAGTCTGTATAATGATATAACTATGAAAGTTAAGCGATGGGAACGCGAAAAACGTCGCACATCCGTCGTATATCATATTATGGGCTTATAGGCTGTAAGTTATAGTCACATCATAATATTTATTATTGTGTTTAAGCGTACACGAGGATTCGTTGTTGGTTGGCGTGCATAGGTCGACCACAAGGTCGAGTGTCTTTGCTCAAGGTCTTCGAATGAGTTCGAAACAAATAAAAAAAACCAACAAAATAATACTTTAATAATAGTAGGTACATGCGATCGTCTTCACGTACAGGTATAGTTATAAAAAGTATATAATATAATGGTATGAATAAGCACACAATATATAGTATAGACAATATAGGTACATACTTTTGTTTTCTATATTTGCCCGCAGTGGTTATGCTTAAACGTCATCACTATTATCTCTACACATATTATAAGTATACAAATGTGTATATATTTATTACCATTATTTCCACGCGTATAATATTAGACGCGTTTACTTTGTTGTATGCGAGTACAAAATACACATGTATTATACAGGGTGATTGTATTTGAACGCCAAATATTTTTACATAACTACTATATACTTAAGCAGTATAACATAATTAAAATATTTATCATTATGTTTTTTGAATAATACCTATATATTAAATGCCAATATAACATTGACAATATTCTTTATCTTAAAATGTAAGATATAATGTAGCGGAAATATAAATTTGATAGGTACTAGATGTCCCGTCCTGCCTGACTTTGCTGGAGCCAAGAATTTATATTTTTCAATAATTTTATTTGCATATGCAATTTAATGCATGTTTTTACCTCATCTTCCCTAGTAACCAATGGCTAAAAATACTAACTTATCATTTTATTGATAAAATCAGTAAGCTGTAACAAATAGTAACCATTTACAAACAAAAATGTCCATCGTATATCTCCAAATCCTTTCATACATTTTCAATAACAAAAATAATTGGTCACACAACGAGATAGCAACTATGCTATCATTCAAATTAACCAAACAAGCAACATTTATAATATTTCATTAAAATTAAGTTAAGTGGTTTCGAAGATTAGCGTGTTTGAACATCGTGATAAGGCTTTAAATAACGCAAAATTATAAAATAATCCTCCTGTACATTGTTTGGCGATGCGTTTAAGGTATTATGTATCTATAATACATCTGCAATAACTCCCTGTTGCACTGTGGTTATGTATTATGTTATTATGTATGATATGTATATATATTACATATTATATCCGTAACGAATTATGCGATTTTTATCTTTCCCCTATGTGTATCTATATTATTATAATAATTTTTCCACATGATGTACAATAATAATAATATGCAATACGCGTTATGTAAATTCACGGGCGTTTAACCAACAATTATCCCGACGGATCGACTTGCACTGTGGCTGTGGCGGATGACCGACCCTCAGGTTGAATAGATCGTTTAAGTCACCGCAATCGCCATCGCCGTTCAATCCAGTGAATATGATAATAATGATGTTCGTTGTGTTCGTGCGCAGTTCACAGACTTTATAATCGACAAGGTGGTCAAATCTTATAAGCATATAGTACGAAAATACTATTTATCAGAAAAACATACTCGTCCGTATTGTCGAGCGTGGTGTATGCATCATGATCAGCAAATTATGTGGTAATATGGCAATAATACAAATGTGGTAGAGCAAAAAAAAAAAAAAAATATTGTATTGTTGACTGCCCCAAAAATATTCCAATTTATTTCATGAAATGACATCGATGGGTTTTCTACTGATAATTAAAGCGTATTTAACCATATCTGACATATTATCGTATTTATGGAGAACACTCATTCACCTTAGTCAGTTATAACGTTTTTATAAAAACCCTAATTCTACCACCACAACATAATGTGAAGTTTTTCGAAAATGTTGTGATAAGAGCAACTAAGTTTATTAAAGCTTATTTTTTGATGACATCATTTTTGTATGTTATAAAATGTTATTTTTACTATATTACTCTTGGGTAGGTCACACACAGTAATTTATAACATACATATATTTTAGGAAGGTGTAAGACTTATACTGACAACTTATACATTTTATATTTCATCTGTGAAATAAAATTACTATAATCTATACAAGTTCCAAAATTCAAATTGTAGTAAAATTATAATTATTGTACTATGTGGTTATTTTAGGTTCTACAATAAGAAATTCACAAAATATCTAATAAAAAAATTCTATCGATTATTATATTGAAGGCGAAGTGGTGTGGTTAAATTTACATTAGAGATTGTACTAAAAAATATGTAATTGAAGGACTTTAATTATGATGCATAATAGAATTTTTTTATCATAATCGAAAAAAATACATATTTCTAATATATCAGATTAAAATTTTGCAGTTTAAGGTCGTTTTGTTATTGAAAAAATATGAAAATAAAAACAATAAGCTATTTTTACTGTATACTTAAACTTATAAACATTTTTTATGATTCTGGATAATAACTTACTACCTTGTTCTTTCTAATATTATTATGATAATTAGGAATTATAAGTTAATCACATTATAATATTTCGTTATGAAATTCAAAATTACAATAAATTTAATAGTACCTAATAAAATCTCTGCAAAAAAATAAACGCCTAATATTGTGACACGAGTTTATTTTTATACTCCGTGTGTATAAATATTATTACATAAAATTAGTAAATCGCATACAAAATATTCTCGTAGGTTTATAATTTATATTATTACATAAAACAAATAATAGGGATGGGTAGTTCGTGAGTGAGTTGATTCAAAGAGTTGACTCTTTTAAGTGAACTGAACGAATTGAATCAGTTTGCTTTAGTTCAGTGACTCAATAACTCAGTGTTACCACTGATTCACTACAACTCGTGAATTTGTGTTATCACTTATCAATTCATGAATTATGGGGTGATACTACGGATTTAGATTTACTGACTCAGTACTGATTCATCTAACTCTGGCAATTCGCCTTCACCACAATCTACACATACTACATGTCTACATAATAAATAAATATATTAAGATGATAGTACACACTACACAATAATATTATTCTAATATGTAACCATATACGTTACGTAAGGTATGTTAGTAACGCGTATGATGAATTGGCCCATTATAAAACTTTTAGGTAATAACATTATCTGTGTTCTCATGTTGGTTTTTTACGATATTTTAATTTTTAAATGAGTTATTTTAATTTTCAAATATTCACACTTAACATGCTCATAACTCATTTAAAAATTAAAATATTGTAAAAAACCAACATGAGAACACAGATAATGTTCTTACCTAAATGTTTGATAATGGGTCAATTCACTCTAATATCAAAACTAACAGCACACTATTGAATCTAGAGAACGAAAATTTGCGATGTAGTACGCGTGTAAGACGGAGACAACACATGCGTGTGTAGCGTCCTCTTAAGAACTCATGAGGCACATATAACATTTTAAATTAAATTTGTATATAAAATAAAAGTTCAAATTAATTCCTCATTGTATAATATTTTAATATTAGTAAATACACAAGTATATGACATATTATTGTATTGCATTAAATGACAGAAACAATTTAGTAAATTAAAACTAATATTGAATAAGGTCTTCATACATTTTTATAAATCAATAGTTCATATATTTAGTGATAGATAATCTAATATACTCTGAAGTAACTCTTAAACGAATTGTCATACGAGAGTTGTTTAATTTAATGAACTGATAACTTGGAGTTAATAGGAGTCAATGGAAATTGGGAGTTGACTCACTGAGTTGACTCCCCGAGTCAACTCATTTGAGTGAACTGAGTCAAGTGAACTGACTCATGTTATTGAGTTGAAAATCCCATCTCTAACAAATAATAATAATAATCGCGTGGTTAGATAGGTATACCTAATAGGTATTAGCATTTAAGTAAAAGTAATGGGAATGATAATGATATTATTAATCTCTATAGGTATAGTTGTAAAGAAATGGAAAACAAATTATAGATTGCGTAATGGAATATCGAAATGTTTCACGTTTAAAATTTAACTTAAGTAAAATATGTAACAGTAATGAGTTCCACAAAAAGTACAAGTTCGATACCAGTAAAAGTGCTAAAAATAATTATTTAACATATCATGTTTTATTGAATACAAAAAAAAAACCTCTATAGGTTTGTATATAGTCAAAAGATTTGACGGTAATATAATTATAAAATCTACAATTTGTACTACCTACGTTCCTACGTATAAGCCTAAGCATGTTTGAGTATAATTATTGTATCTTTATAAAAATATAATAATATATAGTATATATATATACCCACGCGGATCAAAACAATTATAACACAAAAATAATAACAATAAACTGAATACATTTTACCGGGAAGATGAGTTCACAAGCTTTCTAAAACAGTTTTAATTTAATCATCATAATAATATGTTAAATAACATATTGCTATTAACAGTCATGTAGGTAGGTATACGTATTTTACCGCGTTCTAAAAAAATTGCACTATTGTCGATTTTAAATCACTATTAAATTATTACTATGTGTAAAGAATACACTCGCAGTAGAATAGATTTTAAAAATAATAAAATATATTCTGAATCATTGAGCAATGTGCATACAATTTAACGTGGATGTATAAAAGAAAGTCTAGATACCTACCTACTCATCATGAACCATTTGTCTTCTTGATATTATTATTTTTTTTTTACTTTGCCAGTTATATCTGTATTATAGGAATTAGAAATATTAATATATATTGCCCACCTTAAGCCCTGTGAGGCGTGGGCCCGTTATGTATAAAATAGAAAATAGTTTTGATCAATGTTACAAAAATATTGTAAAGCATCTAAATATACTCCTACAATTTATAGTTCAAGAAAGTGCAGTTCGAAATAATTATGTATTAGATAATTCTTTTAACCCGTAAACACTACTATTAAGTACTATATGAGCGATTATTTCATATTTACGGAATGTTCAAAAAGGTACTGTTTATAAATGACAATACATGTTATTTTAACCACCCTTGTGCCTGTATAAAACACTCAAGCTGCTGTTTTTAATTTAAAATAGAGACTTTCATTTTCTTGTATAACCTTTAACTTCATAATGATATTGATGAATAATTCAGATTCCAATCATTGGGTCATTCATATTAATTCAAAATCAGAAAGATAAATATTTTAAAAAAAATTACTAGTTTTTACTGTTAAAATATCCACATTGTTTGTACATTATTACACATGTATTATGTATATTGCTAATATTTAATTTACTTAGAGTTATACATTAAGCTTACATAAAATTATATAATTATATTATATTCATCATATTTTATGTACGGCAGGTATGTAAATGTATGTACATGTACCAAGATGCAAAATACGCTTTTCGTGTAGCGATTCCGAGTCGGTTATAATTACGTAGGTTAAGATGCTTAGTGAAATTAAATGGCATGTGTATAATGGCAATTTATGTGATTTCATAATGTATATTCCTAAAAATGATACAACGCCAAATTTATTATTATTAAGTAAATTTTCATTGCTGATCTCAATATATTGCATTCTACTCAATAAACAAATTTAATATAGTAATAATATTTCTATATTAAATTATGTCTTGATTATATGGAAAACGATATTTCTAATAATATAACATAATATATTTATATAAATACTTTGCATAGTAAATAATACATATAATAATTTAGTATAAATATTTATTTAGTACCCACAGCTCATCTAAAAAGCATGACAAGATTTAAAAAACCACCCTTTCTAGATTGTTGTAAGGAATAATAAACACTCTTAACCCGCGGCAGGTATCATGTTCCATATGACACAAAAATTAAATCACGATTTGTGACTTTTATTGATGGAAAGACAAAATCAAACATTTTTGTTAAATTTTCAACAGCGTGCAGCGTAGTCATATGATTCATTATAACAATATAAAGTAATTAGTATCATACAAATTGTTTTATTTTACATTTAAAAAAAAGTATTATTTACAAATGTATAAAAATTCATTGTAATAGGAAATGATATATTTTTTGTTAGAGTTTAATTTGGATAAAAAGTAAACACTAATAAAATAGACTGCATATATTTATTATATTTAAAATATTATCATTAAAAAGAGGTAGGTAAGTGGCTCAGTGAATTTAAAGCGTAAATTTGATTGTTGACAACTGAAGTATAGTTATTTGTGAGTGAATTTTATTGATTTTTATTTTCTAACAAATAAATTATGTTTTAGAAATATATTAATAATTTAATATCGTATATCGTAATATCGTATCATGTATACGAAATATACTCGTTTTGTATTATGTTACACGTACTTAGCTTAACACTTAATACACTTGCTCCTTAGTAATAATCAATTATGCATTATTTGAACAAAACTATCGGATTTATATTGAAGTGTTAGATTTGAGTTTACAAAAATATCGGTTTGGGAGTACATGAGCGCGCTCTACAAGTTGAATTACATTTGACTCACGTTCAAACATACGAACCAATAGAACGCGCTTCTTGTATGTCTAGTGTTTACATCTCCATAAAAAAAATAAGTTATGGAATTAGTATAGAATGGACTATTTTTAACACTTTTCTTAAGTTCGCTTTCACGTCCGTCTGTGATCAAATCTTGCGCGCTCGATTTGAGGCACTTTTTGAAGATGAAAAATTCTGTAAATTGGTATAGACCTTGGTCTTGGATGACAATACAATAATCCGTTGTCATTTTGGGACATGGACCAAAAAAAAAAAAGGATTGTCCCCACGACGTCGCCGTAAACCCCCCGTTTCCACTGTGTGCTTCTGCAGTGATACAGCTTACGACTGTATTGTTGAAACCAAAGAACCTCACACGGTCGTCCGCATTTACGCCGCCGAGTATCATCGCCGGTACGCACAGTGTTATGCTACCTAATCGCCGCTGATCGTCAAGTTATGAAAAATATTTAAATAAATATGTAATAAATTAATAAATATTTAATAATTAATAATTGTCACTTAACGACCACATAAACTTATTTATTTATAAATAAATCATAATCACCAGTAGTTTGATTCTTTTTGTTTCACAAACATATTTCTTAAACGTTTAATAAAAATATTTACTTTCAACTAAAAAGTAGAAAATTAAAAATTAAAAATTAAAAATTTTAAAAACTCACTTTTCCATAAAAACATTTAAAAAAATATTTTAAAAATTGCACTAAAAAGACAAAAATAATTCTCTGTACTTAAAAATAATGAAAAATTTATTGATGAAAAATGTAAAAGTGTGTGGTGCATCATACAAAACATTAAAAGCCGAGCTAAGTCTCACATACACTTCTTTGTTCAATCTTGTTTATAAGATAGTGACTGGCAGTATATGTCAAGTGTAAGAGCAAAATAATGAAAAATTTACTGATGAAAAATTTAAAAGCCAAGGAAAGTCTCACATACACTTCTTTGTTCAATCATGTTTATAAGATAGTGACTGGGAATATATGTGAAGTGTAAGAGCACCACACACTTTTAAATTTTTCATTATTTTTAAGTACAGAGAATTATTTTTGTCTTTTTAGGGCAATTTTAAAAATATTTTTTTAAATGTTTTTATGGAAAAGTGTGTTTTTAAAATTTTTAATTTTTAATTTTTTTTTTTTATTACATTGCGAGAAATAGGAATAATGTTTCTCACTTATATTTAAATATATTCAAATAAAAATGATCACACGTAATAATATGATTTTATAACCTGTACGTAGCCTAGTATAGTCTTGCTTTCATTTTTATTCTGTTTAAATGTAATAGCATAAACATATTGTTTTGTTAAAATTAATTAATATGATACCTATAATCTTAACCATAATTCCATGATTTACAAATTATTGTCACATCAATCGCAAAACATCAAAGCTTATCCAATACGTAATTTTTTATGTAATCGAATAAAAATAAGAAAGCCATTACATAGGTGTGTTTGTATATGCACCTTAATACCTAATATTGTTTGTTTAAATAATATAAATACTTTTAAAATTAGTTGTTACCCATTTTATAACTTTATAATACACGCAACAATTGTTACATTACACTTAGTGGCGCATTATTCACAAAAATAGGCCTTTGTTCGACTTACTAAAATGGTTAGATGATATGTTATCATGAAAATATTTTAGTTCTTAAACGATCTATCGAAACTGCCTAAAAATCAACCTTAATCAAAATAAACTTTTTATGATAATGTTATCTACTTATATCTATTTCTATTAACAGTATTAAGTATTAATTATACTTGTTTCATTTGACGTTCAATATATTATCGATACTCGATAGTCAGAGGCCAGGGCTTTAAAATATGTTATAATTGCTATGTAATACAAATATGTGTTCAATATCTGGCTATCGAACTTGGTTCACCTACATGGCATTAGATACTGTAAAAATAAAATAAACATACACCGTTTTTAAGTAAAGAGTGTATCCACATTGTTTCATATTTTTATTACACACATAAATTTTCATTTTTTAATTAAAAACTTGAATTTTACAGTGTTTTAGTAATATATTTAAGCCAATATTCAATAATATTATCAAATTAATCGTGGAAGTATAAATGTAAGTATAAAAGTAATTAATGCATAATAATATCGTTAAGCTTCAGTTTTTATTTTGACATTATACAAATCGAATTGTATTTTTTTTTTTAGACTGTAATACGATTAGTCACGACAATTAGATGGAATTTTATTTAAAATAAAAAATATATTCTGCGGAAGCTTTTTAGTATTATAAGTTATAGTGAAACCTTACATCATATTGGGTTTCACTAAATAAAATAATTAGGTTATTCTCATTACGTAGTATATATATTATAATCATACTATTAAATTAATACAATTTAAAATGTATATAAAATATACAAATCTATAATAATAATTTTAAATTTGATATAATACACACATCAATAGGGCGCTCCTTTATTTCGCTAAATTAATGAGAAGTAAATGCATATTTGTATACAATATTTTTGGTAGTTATTAACAAAATAATAATAACATATTATATTCATACAAATATATAATCCAGGCTAATGACCTCAGTTGTCGAAGCCCTAACCATAAAAAAAAAAAAATATTTATATATATAATCATATATAATACAATAAAACCTGATAAACATAAATTTATAATTAATATCATTATTAAAATAGAGTTATTTTTCATTATTTATAAAAATAATATATTTCAACATAATTCAGATTTTATATTCATACATTATAAGTATAAAATGTTTAAAAATAAATACAGAGAAAATGTATTTGGATGATGCAATTACATTTCAAGTATTATGATTAATAAGTAATACTATTACATCATAAATTATGAGCATAAACAAAAAAAATTAGTAAAATAAGATCACACGAATATTATCTATTTTTCACTATACCTATTAAAGGCTTTAATTTTTAATATTCTTTAGTGTAAGTTATTAATTACTGTCATTAAAAAAAAACATTATGAAAATATAATTAATACCTTCCTTGTTTAGCTTATTATTTTAAAATATAACCTAATATACATATATATATATATATATATATATAGCCACTAAGGTCATGGGCCATGGCCTGACCTAATACTTACTAAATAATATTATAGTGACATAATAAAATTTAAAACTTAAATAAAAAAAAAACTTAATTTGTAATTATAATTTTTTTCATATTTATAATTTGGCCAATTAAAACCCTAATTCTTGATACCATATATAGATTGTAAATTCACTATTTTTAATAATATTGAAAAAAAAATTGGCTTATCCTAATAAAATGTTCTAGTTTCGCCCATGCGGCGGAGTGGTATATTTATATAAACTACTTCCTATTATAATATTATTATTAATTTCAAGTTTTATATTTTTAATTACTTGAATAAAATATGGAAAGTATTAAAATTCAATAGAAATACTGTTAAACTACACAAACCTTAACCACCAAATTTTTTATTTATCATTGGTAGATATTATACAAGATTAAAATAAAATAATATACTTTTTTTATCAAGAATACCATACCTCTAATTCGAGTTGACTATATACTAAATATGTTTATAGTCTTAACAACTTTATATATCTATCTAATTATATAGATGTGAAATGAAATTTTTTGTACGGGGTAAACTCTGAAATTACTTATCAGATCCTCTTGTTTTTTTTTTAAACGAAAGAGTTTATTGTGGAGCAGGTTTTTGGCATAAATCTAGTCCAATAAAGTTGTGGGGCTAAGAGGGTGACCATACTGAAAAATACAATAGTGTCGCCAACTTTCCACCAAAAAATTATACCAAATGTTTAGTACCCATATTATAAGGTTGCTATTGGCTTCAAATATAAGATGGATTATTTTTTAATTATAACTATTTATTATTTATTATTCATTTCAAGTTTTCGAGTTTTGTAAATTTATAAATTTGTTAATCCATGGGAAGTTTTGAACATGATTAACATGTATTAAACGACGAATTAAACACACATTTTGAATCATATAGAGTTGGTATTTTTAATGGGCAACGAAGTGCGCGGAGATCAGCTAGTGTATTATGCAGGTCGTCACAATTAATTGTCTCATTCTGCAGTAGATACTGCAATTTAACCGTTAAAATATAAATGGTTTTTATGAAGTTTGCAGATCGTTTAGATATAACATCGAAATATTGAGCAGATCAAGGCAAATTATATGAATATTAACATGTACCCTTCAACAAACCATAAACATAATACTATAATAGGCATAAATGTATAATAATATTATATAGGTAAATACAGATACCTAGTATACCTATTGTATAGGTATTATTCTTTATTCTCAGTATTTCAGGATTGTAAAAACGAACGATAATTTAATCTTCAAGTCAAGACGCATATCATCGGGATGACTGCTGATGATCGAGAACAATAAGTGTGGTTAATCTATATATCGAAATCTGAACTCGAACAATCAAACTTAAATGGTCCGAGTATCGCCAACTATATTATTTGCATACTATAGAATTTAGATATATAATATCGTGTGCATCTGAAATATAAAACTATATTAATACAAACATTTTTGTTCTGCTGCGTACGACCACCAGAGGATCAAAAGAAAATTTAAAACGAAAACAGAATGGCGGAATTTTTTTTCTACTTAATTGGATAGATGTGTATATTATATGTTACACGTCAATTCGGTGATTGAATTTTAATTGGAAAAAAAAATAAAATAAACATAACGAAATAAAATAATATTATACCCATCGTACGTCAGAAACACTGCGAAACAATATTTTATAATATAATACTCGAATAGACGCCGCTTTGGACCGGCCAGAATTCTGCGAGCCACCGCCACAATAGTAATAAATACATTGTAAACAAGCGGAACAATGCTGTGGTCGGGTGGAAGGATATTATACAGTGTAGGCACGCACACGAGTACCTACCTCCTTTATGTTGTTATGGCACCGGAGTTATATTATATTTGGTGTGCGATCGGGCGGGTGGGTGAAAATACATCGTCTCCGCGGAAAGGGACAATGGCCGGCGACGAAAGCGGGTGGTCCGGCCCGTCATCGCATAATAATAATCTTCGGACATCATCGCCACGCATACTCAACACTCGCATATTATATACGGTAGCCGATAATATTTTTCGGCCTTTTGACGATTTACTGCAAACCTTCTTTTTCTTATTATTATTACCAGACGCTTTTGTCCGCGCCCGGTTGACCGTGCGATACTGTAGGGGCGGTCGCACCGGGTAGGAACAGAGCAAAGAACGCACCGCTGTTGTTGTATAAGACGAACGTACGCATATTATACACCTCATCGTGCCTACCCAGTGCCCACACAAAATAAGTCGTATACAACGCAGGGCACTTGAACCGAACGTAATCGGCAACGGCTACCGTTTGTGGGCAAGAAAAATGAAAATCCATTATATTATATTATTTTGCGGTCATCCGCCGTTTTCGGGTATACGATAAATCTATATCGTTTAACGGGCACACTGTATATGTCTTATGATTTACTGATTGTATAGGTGCCTCCTATATGTATTATTCGACCTCTATGTTTTCATAGATTCCTGCGGCTTTTGACTTGAAAGTTTCAAGTGAACCACGCGAGGAACACATACCTAAGTTGGTTTTACACCAATGTATTTATAACACTTTATACTATGTATAATTTTGATTTATTTTCACTAAAATTTAGAAGATACATATTATTATACTGTGTAATTACATAGATTAAATTTTAACTATTCTGTGATTTCACGAAGATAATTTTGATTTTCATACAAATTACTCTAAAAGCGACGGCCACATTCAGATCGAATGTCTAAGCTCTAAGACATATGTAAATAGACAATAATATGTCGATAGTCGACGGTCACCAATGCGTGTTTAACAGTTAACTTCACTGCGAATTGTCTTTCTGACAGATAAAGACAGAACTGTCAAATATTTTAATTAATATTTTACATTATACATTTTAAAATTCCACATTCAAAATCCTGTGTATACATTATATTTAGTAGTTTTAGATTTTGAGTCAATACTATCAATCATAACAGTGATAAAATTTTAAAGAAATATTGTTCAAAATTAATTTATTACAATATATCATTTTAAAAAGTAATCACTTTAATTTACACAAAAATACAAAACTCTTAAGTCATAATAGTATACTTAAACTATAAACTTTGATCACGTTTTTGAACGTTTAATTTTCTTTATTAAGATTATTCTTTGGAGTATAAATAAATCAATAACATATAAAACTTTGATTACATTTGTTCTGAGAAGATTTAAAGTCGTTAAATTTACTATATATTGTGACGCATACAATCAAGAAACCAATAATCTGACACGATGCTTCTGCAAAGACGAATAAAATGGATTGTAAAACTTTCCAATTGTTCTTTTACGACAAACGTGCATTGATCAAATAAAACAAACTTTTAATTGAATTCAATTTAAATTGTATGCAGTTTTGTATAACAGACGATGTCCTTGTGAAATGATTAACCGTAGTCAACTGCGTATTATAGACCTATGATGGTTGAAAAAGACATTAAAATGTTGTGTTTTTATTTACATAGAAATGGATTGAACCAGGACCCAATCTAAGAGAACAGGTCGCCTTACTTAATATATTATCATTAAGTAATAAATAATAATCGTTGTTTTCCTCAAGTAATCGATAAATTATTGAACATTTTATGTCTTGCAATTTCTGATTATGTAAGTATACTATAAAACGTAGGTTAGGCTAACCTAACGTATTTCGTAATGCTTATTTTAGAATATTTGTTATAAGATAAGCGCTCCAAATACATAATAAATTGACAAATTATTAAATATGTAATATAAAAATAAAGTCCGAGATTACTAAGTATTTATAAAAAAAACACTAAAAGCAAATAATAATATCTGGAAGGTACATAAAATAAAATATTTATTGTGACCCTTAGGTTTTAAGAAATCAAGAATAGTCGCCTAAAGGGAAAAGCAATATAGGCTAATAGCAGAATAGAGTAATAAGCACATTTAATTTAAAAAATAATAAATGAATTAATGAAAAGTAATTGTGGAATAATTACTACAAAAGTTTATAAGAGATAAAAATAAAATGATATTTTGTAGTTAAAATAATGGCTAAATTTTTAATCCAAAAAATATTTGATTGACTTTTATGTTAAATTTTTCCTTATATAGAAATTTGAAACATTGTTAATACATTTACAGATAATCATCGAATTAAAATACTAGATGCTCTTATTCCATAATTGTATTTTTAGATTCTGAGCGGGGCAATGAATGCATTGATTTTACAATGATGTTTTTTTCTTGTATGCGTGCTTGTCGTCACCTCTTAGAGTCGTATAAATAATTGGATATTCAACTTCAATAACATTTTCTGGTAGGAAAATAAATCTAGATTATACTCATTTTATTAATATAATATTTAGGTTTATGAAACGATTAATTAGGTACCTAATCATATTCACCTACCTAAAATACCTAAAATTCATTAGTGCATTTATAACTGATGAATGTACAAAAACCAATACAGAAATACTTATACTATAATCATTTAACGTAACAAGTGATATATTCAAACATGAATCATTTTTAAATCAAATAATATAGCCTCAAAATCTGTTAATACAATTTTATTAAAATTTAAGTTGTTCATAACGGTTACGCGTTAACGAAGTCTCCAGCACTAACGTAGAACACACTCATGGTGTTCGCGAAACCCACGCTTTGTTTAGAACAGCTCATGTGCAAAACTAAATCTCCCTGATGCAATATACCTTTTCTTTTTCCAAAATCCATTGCAAATCTTGTACGATTTTCGATGTCTTTCCAAATGTTTTCAATTGGATCTGTAACATAATATAACACAACGTCGTCTAATGATTATAGGATGAGTAGATTCGCTTGAAAATATCTTAGCTACTATCACTTATAATATGCCACATTATTATCTCGTAATTAATATTTTAATAACCACATTATGGATTAAGAACATATTTGGCTAAAAATTGGATTTAAACTTTTTTTTTATATAAGAAATTTACAATCTGTTCTTAGTTAGAACAATAAAAAGATGTATACAGAGTAATCTCTAATTACACATGAATCTTTTGAGGGAAGAAGCCACCCATTAGTGACATTACCTAATTTTTTTTTTTTGGTTCCATCTTCACTTAGGCCGTCTTTGGGAATTACATGATATGGACAGGGTAGATAATTTTTTTATAAGAGGATTAGAATTGAGAGGAAGTTTGGTGTGAAATCTTTGCTTCATCAAGCACTGTTGCTATTTATAGGTCATTATAGAGTGTAAGATTGGAAACAAAGGGAAGGGCATTTAATATTTTGAATTTTTATGTATGTTTGATTTTTTTGCACTACCCCAGAGCTAGAGCTCATGGTCCAGACAGGTTTTAGAAGGGTTTTATATATTATTATCAATTTGATGTTTAGGTTAGTGTGTGTATTTATGTGTAGCATTGACTTAGTGTGTGTAAGCGATTGTATTGTAACCTTTTATATTTTATATATTGAGCGACGGTCTAATAGAACTCTTAGGTATTTTACTGTTTTGGAAGAGAGAATTTGGACTTCATAAAGATTAACTTTTGGAAATGGAACCTTTTTTAGAGTGAATGTAGTGTGAAAAGATTTATCTTGATCGACTTTGAATCTTCAATTAGTATACCATTTTTCTAGGGCTTAAATTTAAAATGGTTAATTATGTGTTTCAATAATTTAAAAAAAATAATTGATTATCAGAAATGAGTATTGAATGATGGCATATCATGTGTAATTAATTAAACTATTTACTAAGTATACTGTTAATTAATTGAAAAATATAAAATTAAATTGAATTAATTTTAGATTGTCCCTTCACTCTCCTTATAAAACCATACATGTATATTCTTCTGTAATACTTTTGAAAACTATTATGATACTCGCGTAGTCTTTCAAAACGGTTTTAATGCATTATATATAAACACCATGCTATCATTATTATTGTTGTATTTACTTACCTATATATTGCAATGCTATGACATTACGCCACACTGATAACTTTCTCGCGGACTTCCCGTGCCTAACGATCGCTAACACGGGACATCTTGGACGGTACCTAGCAATGAACCGGGCCGACAGCCCGGATGTGGTGATCACAATAATCGCGGCTGCATGACATTTAAACGATACTTCAACACACCCGATGCTAACAGCGTGGGCGGGATCGATTTTTGGTTTGCACTAAAAGCACATTTAATATCATAGGTACTATATATTATAATATTATAGTCAATATGTATAATTGTCATAGGATGGGTAAGGTCTTATAGATCGTAAATCGCAAAATAACGGAATCAAAACCAATTGTTCATTTAGTAAAGGTTATTCTTATTAATAATAAGATATTAATAAAAATTAATAAGTTATTATGATAATCTGTGTTTAAATATTCTAGTATAAATACATTTTTCAATGATTTTCCTAAATTATTTTAAATCAGGTACTTGATAACTTAAAGTTGATTTTAAAAACATACAAACAATTAAATTATTCTAACAGTTAAAATTGTAGGTGTACAAACCTGAACAAAACTAATAATACCGTGACGATTGTTATTGTACCTTTTTGTTGAGATCCGTGAACAACTGTTGTTCCCATATAGCTGCTTCACCCTGCCGACACAGCGAAGACGCGTACTGAATGCAATGCAATTTGTTTGCACTACGCATTGTTACATCCAGATAAATGCAATCTGTTCCGTCCATTACAGTATTTATGAGGTCATTTACTTCAGCACTCGTAGGTACCGTACTTACTTCCATGGAATTAAGAAATTCCCCATACGTGATCGTCGGTATTCCAGCCTGTATGGTATAACAGTTAGGTATATAAATTGCTAAATTATATTTTGATCACTCAATCTATTATTTATGTATTTATGTATCTATTGTTTAAAATGTATGTTTATCAAAATTAAGAATTAAATCATTTTTTTTTTTTTAATAACCAATTTCTTATATTCGTCTTCTCAAAAATAAAAATAAGTTGTTATTTTCAGATAATCCAGATATGAAAAAAAACGCATTGAATGTCTTGAAAACTCACTAAGTTGCATTTAGATAAGACGATTTTCTGAGCCAGGAATATCTTGTCGTGACCGACCTCCATGGATAAGTTTGGTCGGTTCAGGAACATGCCGTCTACGCCCGGTATTATATCATCAATGTTCTCCAGTCCAACAGTGTTATCAATTTTCACAAACAAGCTGATATCCCTACCTCGCTCTGTGGCTTAAAATTGAAATGCATATGTAAACACATAATGGAACAATTGTTACACGAGAGCTATGGAAAACCTTCAATAGATCAAGTGGAATGTAGACCTGACCAACGGAGTTTGAAAAGTACTGGTATGGGATGAAAAATAAGTCTGGTAAAATTATAGAATGGAGGCTATTGTAATCTTAAAACTAGACACGGAAGAGAAGAAATAGAAGAACAAAGGCCGTGTGTCGATTGCAGATATTCATGCTCGACTTACCAACAAACTTGCGTACATGGTCGAAAAACACAGAGTTCCTGACACCGGGTACCAATATTACGTCCACTTTGAGCTGGATCCCTGTGCGAATTTTCTCTTCATCTAGTTTTGAGAGTGCCGTCGAGCCAACCGGAATTCCCGGCACGTGGACTACTTTTTCAGAACCCAAAAATTCTCCTCGCTTTATCACACAATATACCTCATCCTCGTCTGTGCAGTAGAAAAAAATGTATTTATTTATTTTTTAAATTTTTGAAGACATCGCGTAATAATATTCTTCTTTTATCGTTATGATAATAACATAACATAACGTTTACGTACTAACCAACTCTGATTACGGCCAATTCGATTTTTCCGTAGTCCAAGTATATCCGATCATTAGATTTTAGTCGAAGAATTATATCACTGTTCACATAAATACGATCCTCCGTACATTTAAATTTGTATTCTATATCGTTGGTAACGTAAACATGTGAGTTCGTCGATAATTCTATCAAACGTTGTGTAGTCTATCAAGTAAAATTAGTATTTTATCAAATTATTTGAAACATGATATTAATAAATTGTTTAAAAAATAAAATTTTTTATGATTTCACACTTTTTATAAACTATTATTATATAATATATTGTATTCATTGTTCTGTTTAACAATCAAAACGTGCTACTCGAATAACTTTTCTTAGAAATCATAACTGTTATTTATTAATTATTATTTATTATTTTATATAAATATTTATCACTGTTGTATTTAATATGCTTCCAGTCGTAATGCACGATCCTTCAAGATCGAGTACTAATGTCATTGAATACGGTACTCGGTTATTCTTTTTAAGACTGTAATTAAAAACCCCTTGACGAATTTCCAAGATCATTTTTCGACACTGTTCAAATGATAAACCGTTAAAATCAAATATTACCATAGAAGCACCACTTTCACAAAATTCTTCTATTAAACTTCTATTCACGGTATGTACTAAAATAATAATAGCATGAACAATAATAAAAATATTTATGGATACGAAATTTTAACTATTTTGTGTATACATATATATGTCAGTAGCGGTCCTTGACCAATTCCAGGGGGGGGGGGGCGAAATATTTTTCACATTAAATACATTAAGTACTCAAAAATAAAAGCCATAAAAAAATGTATTTTATGTAATAATTTTATATTTAATATTTAACCAAGGGGGGGGGGGGGGTGATCCACCCATAGGACCGCCAATGATATATGTACATAATATACGTACGGATGCCACAAGCTATAGTTGTTAATGTATTTTGTGATGGATTTGATTCAATTTTTAAATTACTCATATGGTCGAGATAGTTATCCTCAAAAGACGCTTTCATTTGCATTTCATTATCATGACAAGGTTCCTTTATACATATATATATTTGTTTTTATATTAGATTAGTAAAACATAAAAAATAATTTATTAAATCTACGAATTTTCTTACCCAGGGATATACAACGCATTGTTCTTCAGTGTTAGATATAATTTTAGAGTCCATATTTTAACTTTATTTCCAAAATTATTTGTGATACAAAATAAAAATATTTAAAACAATTTAAATCAACAGTGATTGCACTAACCAAAAGTTATAACATAAACGTTTCCTAAGAAATGGACGATATCGTAATAATAATAGTAATAATAATAATAAACACCACATGTTACTATGATAATATGTAATAATATTAACATAGAATACAACGATATTTTGAAGAAATATTTATTCATAAAATAAATGTGAATTATTATACGATCATAATGTTTATTATTTTATAATGCAGAGTAAAATGATTGGTTTAAAAAAAATTGATGAATTATTAAATCTTGAAGGTAAAAATAAAAAAAACCTAATAGACGCCAAACTAAATACTCAAACAGTAAATCGTATGAGTGAAAATAATAAACGTCAAGAACTGCTTGGAACACTAGTGGAAAAGTATAACAACAGAATCGATAAAATACACCGGCAAAATGTTAAAAATAATCACAAAAAGTTGGAAGCCAACTATCAAAAATCAGAGCGAATTCAACAAAGATTACAAAATCACATAATACATGAGAGCTATAAAAATAGAGAAAAAATACAAATTATTAAAGATAAACATATGAAATCACAGAAATTATTGGCTGAGAGAGAAGAAATACGGCTTTATGAAAAGAAAAAAAGAGATATTGAACGTTATAACAATAAAGTTGAGTATCAAAATATTACATTATTAAAAAATCAACAGTTAATCGACAAATGTTTAGAAGATGAAACAGTTGAAGATTTTAAAAATAGTGACCAAGAATTGTTCACAGAAAACGAAGAAGAAATGAATGATGAACCGGCGGCAGAAATTTCTGCAGAAGAGTGTATCTCATATTCTGATCAATCGGTAGTAGTAAATTATTTTTTGTTAACTTGACTAAGTTACCTATTCATAATTTAATCGTAATTAATATTGAAACTATCAATTACAATTTTGTTTTTGTTTTATTTTAGAAATTAGAAATGATTTATAACCAAACAAATTTGGATAATGTTCGAGTTTATTTAGAAAGAATTGCAATGTTAAAAAATAATTTCAATAATTGCGAGGCTGGTAGACATTTTCTACAGAAGATCGAACCTATTTGGGACTCGCTCACACAATGTATTTATAGGAAATCATTAATTCTGGAAGATATGGCTAAAAACTCAGATAATACAATGCCCGAAGGTTTTAGAAAAATCTATGAAAAAACAAGTCTTAAGGATGAAAAGAATGTGGCTAAACGTACCTTAGGATTGGATACATCGTTTTTGGAAATCTTAATGACTGGTTAGTAACCTAAGATTTAAGAAAAAATAATATAAATTTTTTATATTATAAAAATTAGGTGTATTTTGACAGAATTTAAATCTTAATATTAAATTTTTTTCTCAAGCTCATAATTTGACATTTTCAGTTTAAAATACAAGCAATCAAAATTTTACTAGCAATTTAGTAAAATTAAATTATGGAATAATATGTAACAGAAATTTTTTTATTTTATTTTAAATACTGTTTAAGTATTTATGTACGTATGAGTATTATAATTTTAACATATTATTATTTTAAAATTTATGAACAAAAGAAAGTTTCTTAGCCATTTATATTGCATTAAATTTAAATGTCATCTGATTTTATAATGAGTTACATAATTTATAGATTTGGACTATGAACTCAGCGATGATGATGTGTATAATGCAGTGACTAAAGCTAAAGGCTTTATTGATAAATCAACGACCGCACTTGAAATAATGAATTTAGTTAAGTTTATACTAGAACATGAAATAGATGTTAATGAGAATGTTTCGTATATTGTTAATGGTATATGCAGAAGAACTGTTTTTGAATATACAAAAAGACGAATGAGTTGTAAGCTAACTTATATGATTGAACTATTTAAACATTCATGTAATGAATAATATAATTGTGTAGACCGGATGCTGGGACGTTCAAAAAATACAATTAATAGGCTCCAGTTTTTAAACACTATCAATTTGATACCAAAACAATTTTTAATAACAAAAAATAGTGAAAAATACGTGGAACCGATAGTTTTTGACTTTCTGACGAACGATAATAAGTTTGGCTATTTAACCACAGAGGAGGAGACAATTACAGAACATAACATGTATCCAAATAATACTATAAAGAGAATGGAAGAATTTTTACGAAAGTTGAATTTTTGCTATATTAAAAACATTGGTAATACAAAATACGAAAATTTAATGGATAATATTTTCGAAATGCCTGAAAAATATTGTCTTGAAAATGTAACAGTGCAGATTTCTAATTCCGATATAGGTACTAAATTATAATATTTTATATTGTGTGTAGCACGCTGATATCCAAGTTGACAGATTAATGGCATTTGTTCACAAACAACTAGCATCTAGTTTGTCGGGAAAATCGTATACACCTACCTTTCATAATATAATAGATGTTGAAGAATTGACCTACACAAAATTTAATATACTTGCTAGAAAGATGGCAAAGATTATGTTCGGAATGGGTGGATCTTATGAAAAAAAGATTTATGTTTTGGAAGTCATTATGAAAAATATTGTCATCGAGATAGCAAAGAGATCGCCCAAAGTTAATTACAATCGTAAAAATAAACATAAAGTCATTGCCAAGAAGAAGGAGATTGATATGGCATTTTTTTTATCAAACTCATAATATTATTTGAAAATTATAATGATATATTTATAAAGCACTATAGTCTAGTGTTGACTGTATTAAAAATAATTTTCGGGTATTACAGTATTGATTTCAATACCGGTTTGAAACGGTATACTGAAAAAATCAAAGTGATTCGGTATACCAAAATAATAAATAATATATACCTAGTACTGATTAATTTTACTTTAATATTGTTTCATAATACATAATATATACTAAATAGAATCTATATTATTGGCAATTTTACTAGAAAAGTTGCAAGCACTAAAACTTGCTCTAATAATTATTATATACATCAAATTAAATTGATTTTAACGAAATGACTCTACTTTCCTTCATTTTTTTTTTTTTTAAAGTGTAAGTATAGGCAATAGGTAATTATAGCAACATATAATTGGATTTTTTAAATTGTCTTTACCGATCAAAATCTATATGTATAAACTACATGATTACATAAATATGTATTTTAGATTTTGAGCAGAGCAATGCATGTATTGATTTATAGTTGTTGCGTTGGGGAAGTCAAATTTTGAAATTTCTAGTAGTTTTCAAAAACACCGGGAAAATCATTAAAAACATAAAGGAAAAACGAGAATTTTAACGCAAAGTCAATTTTTGAAAAAGTCGATTTTAGATATTGGTGTTACTCTAAAACAAAATTTGTTAATAATTTATATTAATAACCGTAGATATATGAAATTTTCACTGAATGTGTATACTGAAATTTCCTATACTTGATACAATTTTCAAAATATTTCAAATCTTTTAAAGTTATTTATAGACATTTGAAATTTTCAATCTTTTTAGTTTTTTTTTTTTATAAATGACAATACAATTTTAATCGTTTAGTAAAAAGCTTCAATATGTAATACGAGGCTCCTAATATATTGTCACAACGAAAAAAACATTAAAAATACATGATCACAATTATTTTTGATAAGCATTAAAAGTTTGAATTTTGACAAAATAAGCAAAAATCACAAAAATTTGCAATTTATTTTGATTTAAAAATTCATAAAATTCATCTTTTTAAATTTAAGATTTGAAAATTCAATACAAGATTCTTCATGAGTTTATTTACTTTTATCAAATGAAAAATGTTTACTGGAAGTCGATTAAATTTTTATTCACTCAATTTCTCTTGTACCGGTATTCTTTATTTGTTGTTATTCAAAAACGAATTAACTGTAGAAACTTGAAATTTACACCATATGTTTATTTTATCAATTCCTATACTTAATAAATATTTCAACAATTTTTAAGTTATTTATAGACATTTGAAATCTTCCATTTTTTTAATTTTTTATTACATGTGGTATACCGTTTAACAAATTAATTTCTAAAGGCAAGTACCTATACCGAAATACCATCAGTCCTATTAGTCTATACTATTTATTATTTATACCACTTATAAAAATCAAGTTCGAAAAATGTGCTGGATGCTACATCTAGTATCAAAGTTATTATTTTTGTGATGCTAAAATATTTAAATCCCCTACACACATAACCAAATACTATTAGATTACATGATATATAATGTATATAAAACGTAGTCATAGTAATAATAAATGTAAATTAATGATATTTGTTTTATCAATCGTTATAACTACATACTTATAGTTTTCTATACGTCGGTACTCTAGAGACTATTGATTAAAAATATAATTTAAAACTTATTTAATTTCTGTATTTGTCTAAGTATGAAAGAACATAAAAAAACTGAGATCAGCCAAATTGCAGCACAGAAAAAGATTAATGATCAGATATCTACTGATGTTCGTTGTATTGATATGTGCAAAATGCGTCAGAACGCGGCCAATGTGTCGTTGTACAGACGTATGCATTTAGAGTCAGAAGAGGAAGAGATGTTCACGAATATACAAAAAGTTTAATTTGATTTATTAAAAACCAATAAACAACTCGAATAACATTTTGTATTTTCAGGCTAAAGAAGCTCAGGCCAGACAAACTGCCGAGTTGGAACAAGAGCAAAAACTTGCTCAAGTGATGGCAGATTTAAAGCGCCAGGAAATTGTCGAAATAAAAACCAAGTTATTTAATATTTTAAATCATGTTAATACTAAATTAAAAAAAAAAACTTATTGTTTTTCGTAGTCAGTTACTTCAAAATAATTCTCACGAACATCGACATGCAGAAAAGGAATTACGAACGGCCTATTTAAAAAAAGATTTAATGTGTCAAATAAATGAAAATGAAGCTTTAAAAAAAGAAGAGAGAGTCAGAATATATTATGATGATTTGAAAATGATAGAAACGAGAAATGAAGAAGATAAGAAAGAAAAAGAACTACAAGCCCGACAAAATGAACTCAAGTTAGATTATAAGAAGGCGATCACAGAACAAATGCAGGAAAACACCACCAAAAAACAACAAGTGTTATTACAAAAGAACAGTCCTTTTGTGTTTTTTGAAGCAACCGGAAGTAGTGAAGTACAAAAAAATAATGTTAAAAAGAATTGTCCTCAGAAAGAACTAGAAGAATATAGAAAAATTAAAAGTGAGCTAAAGGAAATTGAACGCAAAGAATCCGATAAAACAAATAAGTAAGAATCCGATAGTAGAAATAACTGCAAGGCTCCATTAATACAAGTTAAAAGTTACTTTTAACTAAGTTAAATAAGGAATTATATTTTTTTCCATGTTATTTAGTAACTCAAGTACTTATGTAATTATTAATATTTTTCAACAGTTATTATATTTACTTATGGTTATGGGTAACCAACTTGTATTACATTTTCAAGGTTTTTGCCCCGATAAATACAATTTTATTGACATTTATAGAATAAAAAAATTCAAAATTCAAACGTTAATAAATTATTTAAATTAAACTTTAAAAAAGTTTAAATATTTCGAAAAAATTTCGGTATATGAATAGTTGACAAAACAAACATATAGTGTAAATTTTAAATTTCTATAAATATTCGTTGTTGAATAACAAAACTATCCAATGTTGATTTTGCCAAAAAATTCCCGTTTTTTCTAAATTTGAAATTTTTTTTTTTTGGCGCTTTTGAAAACTACTGAGAATTTCAAATTTTGATCTCCTTAACGCAACAACTAGATTCACTTTCCCACCGGTAAAGCTATTGTTACTAAAGTTGAAAATCGAAGTATTATTATTTCGACTACTTATTGTGTACCAACAAAGATACAGATAAAAACACATCATTGTAAAATCAATACATACATCGCTGTGTTCAAAATCTAAAATATAGGTATAACTGTTAATTTTTATGGAAAAAAATTAACTTATATCTAACTAAGCTGATTGTTTTTTTTAAATTAACTTTTAAGTTGTACCGACTTAAATTAAAATGAAAAGTAACTTCTAATTTTAAATTTTACTTAAGTTTGTCTATATTAACTTAACATAACTTACGAAATAACAAAATCAGTTACTTGCTCAGTCTTGGAAATAAGTAAGAATCCGAGTAGACTTGTCGACTCGTAAATAGTTACTCCGAGAAGACATTTTCTTGAGTAAGATTCGAAATATTTTTTCTGTTGTTGTACTGTATCATAATAGTATTTATGTATAGCCGTATAGAAGAGTATGTGATAGAAATTGATAAGCGTAATAAACAACAGGAAGAATTTAAAAACCAGAAGAAAGAAGAAAATGACCGAATATATAAATGCTTAGCTGATAATTTAACATCCTTAACGGTAAATAAAATTCGATTGGCAAATTCAAATTAATGATATAATACTACTGAAATTATTAATTTTAATTACAGTATAATACATTATTTTTAAAATGTATAAATGCAAATTTTATTTTTGCAGTCAAACACATCGAAAAAAATGGAAATACAAAACAAACTTATACACGAACAACACCGAAGTACCACTTTGTCGGCAGAGAAAAAAGAGAACGATCTGAAAATTCTGAAACGGGACAATATTTTGAAGCAAAATGAAATGCAAATAAACATTAAAAAAGAGAAGGAGAAAGCAGAGAAAGACAAAGATTTTGCTCTGGACAAAATGGTATCAGAAAAAATTATTAATTATTAGTATTTAAAAACCATATACTATTTGATGTCACAGTTATTGAAAAAGAATCAAATATTTAACGAGGAAGAGGAGAAAAAAATTGCTGAAAGACGACAACAAATGATCAATTATGGAAAAGAATTAAAAACTTCGATCGATCTGAGACAAAAACAGAAAAAGGTTGTGATGAACTACGAATAAATGGACCACATTTTTGACGCGTGAACGCGTAGAACTTCCCTTATATAATAATAAAATATAATATTTACAAAAAGACGTTTACAGCATATTATTATTATTTGACTTACTCAAAATTACTAATGGGCGTAGGAAGGGTGGGGAAGGGGGAGCAATTGACTCCCTGCGCCTCAAACTGGATTCTATTTTTTTTATACCAAACATGTAAGTTTTACATTAAAATCAAAATATTAAACAAGATATGTCTAAAAGTAGTTAAGTGGGACCGATTGTAATGAATAGGTGCGTGTATTCGTTAAGTGCGATAATGTCAATATTAGAGGATATTATTCCAATAACTTTTTAAAAACGCATACCTACTATTATATAGTGCAGAAGTACTGTGATCGCGTAAATAAACCTTAAAGAATTAAATTTAAATTTAATATTATTGTACAGAGTACACTACATATTATATTATTTTGGAATAGTAAAATTTTCATGACACGTCCTAATACGTACTCGTATGACATTTTTTTCTATTTTACAACTTAACTGTATTTGTTAACCATGTATGGTTATAATTGTTTTGACTAACTATAGTGTATAATGTGTTGATGGTTCAACATAGCTAATGCAATAGATAATTTAATTCAAAACGAAGGTATCCATGAAACGAAGCTTGTTGGGCAAGGCTATGATGGTTGCGTAATCATGGCAGGGAAGATCAATGGGGTGCAATTAATTTTACAAGCCTAATATCCACATAATGCTCTATTTTTTCACCGTACAAGTCATAAATTAAACTCTGAAAGTCAGTGACTTAAATTGTGTCGCAAAAAAACCTAACACAATTTCAACAGTAAACGATTATATTATAAATTTTTTTCGTGAATCTGATTTACGTAGAAAATGTATGCCAAACACACCAGCATTCTGTGAGACACGATGGTTTCAAGAATATAGAATTATTTCAATTTTCAAAAAAAATGTCGAGATAACAAGTGTACATGTTTTAGACAAATTGTCAAAAGATGAGAATACGGTAACAAGAAAAGTTTCTTTTCAATTGCAATTCCTAGATTTATTTATATATTGATCTCTAACGGAAATTAAGACTGAGTTTTTGTTACCGTGTATTTACTCTAATTTCTTCTACATCTAAAACCGTTGTTCCATAAACTCAAATATTACTAGCGTGAAAAAAAACACATTGGATTAGATCAGAAGAATACGGGAGGTACAGGACCACAAGTATTTTTTATCAGCTAAAAATGCACAAATCGACAACTTTGAATGTCGTTTTGAAGAAACCCGTTTTCGGTTTGAAAATTGTATAGGTATTTTAAACAAATTTAAGTTCAAATAAAAACTTTTTTTAGATGGGGAAAATAAGTAGACCGATGATGACATTTTAAATTACTAGTTCCAAAAATAATTGTATCTATATACATACCTAATAACATTACGTGATCTACGTCATCTTTTATTTTAAATTGTATTATAAATTGAAAAATAAAAACAAATAAATAAATATAATAATTAATAAATAATCATTGATATTAAGTAATTAGCGAAAATTTTTATATTGAATAGTTAAATAAATTTTGTGTTAAAACAAAAACTTATAAATAATCCAATATAAGTTCAGCTATTTAAAGTATTCAAATGGTTCGATACAAATATTGTATATACTTAGATTATACATATTATATAGTTCCATCACGTTAGTTCGAAAAGTTTTTACTGCGTAAATAACTAAAACAACTTTTCACACACAACTTCCAAAGTTCTTAAAACCATTTGTTATTCAAGAGTTATAATTTTTTGTTTATATTGTACGTTTTTCGCAGAATGGCAGACATGAAAAAAGAACAGATAACTATTGTTAAACAACATATGGAAAATCTCGCAGGATTTTTCCCACCAGCCGCAAGAGATCAATATAATATGAAATAAGAACACTAAATATTTGATAATAGTACCTAGGTATACAATATAAATACTATTTAGTAATACACGAACTATACCTATCATATTATAGGATATTATGATACTTACCTATGTATTTAGTTTAAGACATGTAACAATTAAAATATACTATCATGCTAACAGCATACTTCATTTTTATTTTTGTTTTTTAGGTGTTCTTATAAAACAGTATATACATGCAAGACATTTTAAACATACTGTATACAATATATTAATATATGTTTTTATCTCTCGCCTCATGATCCATCAGAGGACGTTTAAAATATATCTATCTGACGGATGAATATAAAACTATTTGATACCTATCAACCTATTTTCAGCCCAATTATATTTTATGAACCAACTCGTGCCATTATACAGTTTTAGATGGAAATATGTGACTAGTCAATTTTATTTACGTTTACAAAATAAAAAAGCATCCAACATAACCTTATAGTATAGGTATTTAATAGTTTTATTTTATATCAATACTAGAACTATATGGTATAACCTACGCGCACGTATGTGTTTCACACTGTTATATGCTTGTGTTATTGGAATGTTGGCTACACTATCGTCAACGGAGGCAACGGGAAAATTGTTTTTAAACGAAAAAGAAAAACGTCAAGAATCCGAATGTTGCCGCGATAACGTTCTTCAGCGGAAACCAATTTAAATGTAAATTATTATTTTATGAAGCTGCCCGACGCGGTTCTATTTTCAAGTCACCAAGATAATTATCCTTTAAATATATACACAGGTAGGAGCTCAGTAAAAAAAAATAAAAATCGTATAAACGGCGTGTGTATAGTAATATATGCCACCACATGTATATACATTGACAAGTCGACTGCTGTGCACAGGTAAACGAACCGTGCACGCTACCGGCGTACGTACGCACCCTGCTGCGAATCCTCGGCCCTTTTTTCGTATTAAAAATAAAATTGAAATCTCTGGGACACGCGTGTTTTGATCTGAAATCTTTTACGCCTCCCCCCCTCCCTATTCCTGTGCGCTAAATCTGGGAATGACCATGTAGCATATCAGTGTGTGTTTGTTATTGTCAGCGTAGTTTATATACAATACATGTGTGTGTGGAGTTACTACAGAGTTTTAAACCTTTTGTGGGACCATGATAATAGTTATAATAATATACCCTTGGCAATAATAGTAATAATATTATATTATACGGTAAAATATTATACGTACTTAAGAAACCGGGCCAGAGGTTTACCACACACGAAGACAGGGCTCCGACACACTATCTCTAGCTGGTTTCACAGGACTAGTGAAAACGGTTACACTGGTGCGTTAACCGGACTGCTATTTTCGAAATTGAAATTTGTTATTTTTTTTACTTGATAAATTATCAATTATTATTATGTTTGTCATTGATATATTTATTTTCAAAACAATAATTTAATATGAATTAGCTCCAAATGACACTCAGACAAACACCTTAAACTTAAAAGTTGAATGGACATCGGAAGTGCAATGTTTTTAGATTGGAATGAGCTGAAAAAAATGGAAATATGAACGAGGTAAAAAAATAACATACAGATATTTATAATAAAAATGAAATTTTGTTGACCCAAAAAATTCCTTACCAAAAATGCTTTAAAATTTTAAATCGTATAAGGTTTCAATGATCAAAATAATTTGTAATTAAGTAATACGTACTTTCCTAATCAAAATCATAAATTATAAATAAAATTTGAATGATGAATACCTAATTATTTTTGTGATGTTAAATATTGCTAACATTTATCTGTTGTATGTTAAAATTTATTTTGAAATCTAAATTCATATAAATTATTTTTACTATCGACATCTCATTTCATAGTTAGACCAAATCCTACTGCAAAGACCACCTAGCATATCGGAGGTATCATAAATCATAATACATAATTATTATTTTCAACAATAAATTGAATCGCCATCACATCGTTATTAGGTACACGAGAAATATAGTTTACTGATAGACCATAATAAGGTGGGTAAAAAGGGTGTACATATAACTGTGTATATAGCACTAGCCATATCAATTTTTTTCGCTGTACGAACATTATATTACATTTTACGTTCGTTTTCTCCGTCTGGTAGATTATAATGTTAATATTAATCATTATTAGTAGTATTATACACCACGTGCAAATATGAAACCGTACGCTTACTATCCGTATATAGATCCGAAACGGATGCTGAATGCTTTCTAAACAAATACAAACAGTCAGTAATCTGGTAAGTATAATAATATTATACCTTCCTTTACCTAATACTTACATAGCGATCGCGCGATGTCTATACGAAATCAGACTGTAGTATCATACGTAAATATTACATTGTATGTTTTATACGAGTGGAAACTTGAAGTTAACGATCGCGCAAACAAACGGATATTATTTCGTAAAACGCTAATGTCAGCAGCCACAATTGTATATATTGGGATGAAACGAGGTCGTTATACGAGATCACGCGGAACAGCGATGACTCGAATGTCGTTTACACATTGGAAGGAGACTAGGAACTCACAAAATTGTCAAAAGTTCATAAAAATGTATATATATATATGTGTGTATTATTATGAATATATATATATATTTAAATATGTTACAAGTTGTCGAAAATTTAAATTACTTTCTGTAAAGTACAAGTGCCGCTCGCGTATCCTTAAAATTATAAAATTGTTTTTTTTCTTTTTAATAATAATCTGATTAGGTGAGTAGGTGCATAATAGCAACATGCCTAAAGTATAAAGTAAAAATATAAATACATGGAAACTGATAGCCAGTAAGAGAGAATGAGTGGACAAGAGAGACAGTTTACAATTGGACAATTTGTTTTCCAATTATTATAATCATGATGGTAGGTTTTGGTTATGCCACCAACGTGTTAACGATGCCAAAAAAGTCAGTATGTACTTAGTTTATACATCACACGTAAACGATAGCAAGCAAATAAATATTTTACTGAATTTCATTACACGTTATTTTTCGTGATGGTTAACTATATAACCGAAAAACCATCCAAACTCGGAAACTCATGCAGTAACGCGCGCGGAATTAACACATAAATGAAATCGACATGGAACGGGTTACGGGTCTACTTAATATTGTTTTATATTATATACACGATGGTCGTATAATATAATAGACATTTTTTAAATCGTTGTTTATAAATTCAATACCCGTGACATGTGTAACAACATAACGCAGAATTATAATATATTATACAATATCACACACATACATAATTAATATACATTCATATATATATATATTTAGAGAAATAAGTAAGCGCGCGCGAGTGTGTGTATGTATTATAGCCGACCACTTCAAACGGTCGCGGCGTTTGGTAGTTTTATATTTTTATGTGCGGCATCATTGCCGTATCATATTTTTGAAACGCGCCCGCACAGCGTGGCATGCCATATATAAGATAATGCATTATCTTATATGACAGCCCGTGTGAAGGCTCGTTTGTATCCTATATAAGTATTTAATATAATATTATATGTATGTATGTATATTGTATACATTTTGCGTTACGTAAGGAGACGAGAAGACTGCCCTATGATGTTGTTGTACCTGTACATGTGACGAGTGTGTCAGCCGTGTAGCCCCACTTGTTGCGGCGGCAACGAGGTCTAATATCAAAAAAATCGATATCGATTAATATCCCCAGTTGGCATTATAAACTTCAGTTTTATACCTATTTCGTCTACATATTTTTTTACGGCATAAGACTTAGTGGTCCACGCGACTGTGTCATCAAGGTTTGAGTTGGATTTTAAAAACCATCTATACACACAACTTTCTAGTACACTACATTATGTGAAAATAAAATAACTAACTACCTAATACTGAATAACAATCGTAGAGACACCTTAGTAAAAAAAAAAATGTGAAATATAAACACCTTTTTTTTCAAATAACATGATAAATAGCATACACCTAGCTCTAATAACTCACGCTCGAAAAAGAAGCATAATTATGACAATATGTATCGTAAATCGTAATAATGTGCATTCATTAATGATGAAAATATATTATAATCACTATAGGCGAGGTGACTAATGTATGTACTGCATCTTACCATAATATATTGACACACTTTTTTTCCGAACTAATGACATGTTTCATCGGCACATTCACACTTAACCCTCTTAGCATAAGCAGTGACGCAAAAATGACTTGATAAAAAATATTCAAAAAATTAGACATCAATTCGGAAAAAACGGTTGGTGACCACTGTTTTCCATTCAGGAACATCAATTAAAAATATTTTAGTATAAATAGTGTGATCGCGAGTGTAATAGTATATTATAGTATAGCTGCGGGTTTTCACTCACCGTAGTGTTGAATGTTGTGTAGAATTTAATGTCTCTACTCGACATGTCCACTGAATATTGGGAATCCACGGCTTAACGTAAACCATGTGGATGGTGGTCGCCTTGGCTGTGGTATATTAAAGTTTGAGAAATTTAGTATTAGTACCAGCACCTAAATTGGTGTATTATGAATCGTTTACATTAGCAGATACAGCCATACAAGTATGCATATTTATTGTATAGGTAACACATTATTATAGTTATAAGGTACTTTAAAATTTGCAATACATATTTATTACATATTATATATACGGATAACGGATATACGTACTAACATAAAATAGCTACATATTATCATCGAATAACTGAATCCATTAGAAAGTTTTAGGAACACTCTGTCACTCTGTATACGAATATGTACAGGTACTCGTGTTGTGTCGTCGTTGAAGCCTTTGTCGGCGACGAGTCATTAAAGCAACCATAGTACCACAATACTTTATACAGTGGTTACGTATATCATCACTATATAAACATATATATAAGTATGTATGTATATATTATACGACACTCACAACACCCATATACAAAAATTACGATATACCACAATGACAGACATGGTATGGTGAGAGAAAGGGGGAAAGTATACAGTAATAATATTATATTCGGTACCGTGCCCAGGCGGGAGGGGTGGGTAGAATGTGCTAATTACACACACGCCGACGGAGCAGCTCCTTCACACGGTCCCGGCCACAATGCGATCATATATGTGTGTAAAACGATGACTGGCGGCGGCGGGCAACATCATGAAAAAGTCGTTTGTAAACGGTATATAGGTACTATATATGTTATACACACACAAATACACACAGACACCCTCTACGTGGTATGAACACACTATACACACATCTAAACGACTGGCCGGACAACAAAATTGCCGAAAAGAATAAAAAACCTTATTGTGAACGCCTAAATAGCTAGCCGCCGCTGTGTTCAAGAACCGATCAACACACATACGCGTAGATATACACCTATTAATTCTCCGCATATTATTATTATTATTACTATTATGTATGATGTATACCAGCTAATATAATATTATCATCGGCGGCGCGCGGCGGCGGACACAATAATAAAACGATAATGAGCGTAGTATTCAACGAGCTGCTCTGATAACCGAAAAATCGTGCTCAACATTATTAGATAGCTTAACATGACAAGTAAATGATGACTAAGAAAATATGACCTGAATAATAAAAAAAACTGAACCAGTAACGCACGCCGCGATGCTACAACAGACAAGATCCAAGCCGATATCGGTATCATATATAGTAATAATATAATTAGAAATTGTACAACATTTTAATCATTGTAATACTTTTATACACTTTTAAAATATTACACATTTAAAAATTTTAGAAATTTAAATTTCTTTCATTACTTTAATTATTTTTTTTTGGAATATTGTAGGTAGCCAGGGTAGGTACAATGTTTCTGACGGTTACTATAGAAATCTAATTTCCTCTACAGCCAAAGAGACACAAATAATATTTGTAATATATAATATATTATATTTGTCACGTTTATCGTATACTTGTTGACTTGTTGTACATAAAATTCATGTTACACATGGCCATCAACAAATATTCGTGAATCTGCAATACGATGGTCGATGATTCTCGCCCATCAACCAAACTGAAATATGAAAAAATAGAGTTATACTACCTTGCCGGTTATACTCTTATACTTGTACCACTGTGGCTTCGAAGTGAACTATCGAAGTCTCGACACTATATTATACTCGTATACCTTTTTCATTATTTTATTATTAATATTAATTTTATTGTATTGCGGTGACAACGTTGATAAAAAAAAAAAAAATCAGCAATGTAAATAACCATATTATAGCGTAGCAGTGTGGTAGGTACCTAACCTATACGGGCTTCTAGTGTTGATACAATATATCATACTCGCATATTATTGTATAAAAATGTCATTATTATGCTCCTGCAGTGGCGATGCCGCCGTATGGCCGCGGTGGGTCTCTCGGGCCACCGACGGATCAGTATCTGTGCAGTGACGGCTTGGTGACAGTGACGACCACCGGCGCCGGGTCCTACATCCCATCCGTCTCTGTACCTGTCACTGCAGTGGCGGGTGGCAGCAGCACCGGTATATCTTCGACGGTGTTCTTGTTCGGATTTCGATGCGCGTGCACAATCATACTATACATAGGTACTTATTATTATTATTATTACACATGTACGATATGATACAGGTACCTGAAACATATACAACTATATATATATATATATATATATATATACTATATATATTGTATACTAGGATATAATAATGAATAATAACAAAGATCATTATTTTCGGTCCGTAGCACATTTATCACGCCACCGCCATCCAAGATAAAGACAAACGTAGAACGAGAGAGAAAAATATTATATTATTATTTGGACGGAAAGGGGAAAAACGCAATGTATATATTATATACATACCTATATATTATATATAACGTGTAATCTAGGACAGACGGGATGAAAATCAGAGATTGCGTTCACCTGGCGACTAAATAATACCGCGGGAGAAAGTATTATATTATAAACAACGGCATGTCGGCATGTGATTCCATATCGTGTCGTCGTCATCTCGATCTACGGTGGGAATAATACATCGATATTGATCGAACATAATGTTGTTATATGAAGATAAAAGTAGTAGCATACAAATAATTTGTTATTTAAAAGACGTCTTGAATAGTCACTGATAGGTGTAGCTGTATTAGAATATCTGCAGGATAACGACTCTGGAAATAAACATAGATGATATCCACAATACAATTTATATGTTAAACGGGTTTCAGACATTTTTCACAAGTTAAACTTACCTAATTTTGTCAAATAGTACAAAATACAAATTGTACAATGTAGGTGTAGGTAAAATGGAATCATTTTTTATCTCGATCGATACAGGTTTTCTCTCGTGTCAGTGAGTTAGTTATACCTACGATGTTGCCATCATGTAAGTGAATATAACTATATATATATATATTATTAGTATAATGTTAAATTGTTTATTTAAGCAATATCTATATGTACCATAACATTTTTGAAGCATATTATCTACGATTCTTTTTTGAATATTGTTAATGGACCACGGGAATATTAAAAAAATGGCAAATTATTTCGAGTTATAAATTTATAAAAAAAAATTGTCTGTGATAAATATTAAAGATAAATTGGTGCGATTTTTTTTGTAAGTATTCAAAATTCAAATTTGGATGTAAATAATTCTTAAAACCAAAAATGCCGATTTTAGTTAATTTTTTAGAGTACCTACATCGTATGCAGTAGCCTGATAGTAATATAAATTACTTTATTTACAAAAATATTAAACAATTTACTTAGTTATAGGCTGACAGACCGTCTATTTGCTCAGAATATTTTTTCATATGCAATAATTATTTGCCTCTCTTTAGTCTCTATAAACACCTCATGTACAGCAGAACGTTACCCATCACTATTTAATGTTATAATTATTTGCATTTAATCAATTTAATAAACTTATAGATTTTGATATTTTATTAAGTATAATAATTAGTCTAAAGACTCTATTTTAAATATTAGTTTATGGCCTATGTACCTAAAACAACTTACGAAAGGATACATGAAAACGGGTTTTTATCCGTTGATTGATAATCAAACGGCTTGGCTGATACAGAAAGTACCGTGCAGTCCACCGATCGTGAGATAATATTATATAAATACCGTTTGTGGTTTGATCGAGAGTTAAGCTGGACTTCAGTCCACGAGTTAAGCCACGTTCGTCAGTAGAGTCGAGTGTGTGACTTATATCGAACCCTGTATGGCCATTGTAATCATAGTATCATTCACTAAACATAATCTGCCTACAGAGAATGTCTAGAGTTGGAGTGAGCTAAACTTTTGGACTCAAGACACGATGCACTTCGATAGACGAGGTAAAGCTGTGAGCTCGGATTTAGAATGTACTTCACTGGCTTCGAGAAAAACTATCAGCAACCACCGTAATTTTCTTTTCATCAGAAAATCAGAAAATATCGTAATGGTCACATATTTAATATGAAACTAACAAAATATTGATAATACGTTACAACCTACTACAGGTCTTGCATGTAGACAGTGCAGGGAACATGGCCACTTGATTTGCAGAGAAATACGTGCGAGGTCGTTGCTACCTTTATCATAACATATATAAGTACGCCTGTTATGCCATAAGTCACATTTTCGATGTTCAATTCGTTTCATTATCTATAATACACAAGTGCGTGTGGTGTCTGATGTTTCGCTATCGATGTACTGATGTACTAACGTGCGGCTGACGAGTTGTGGCTATTATGGTTATTAAGTTTTTGTGTACCTACTACTGCAGTACTCATTATAAATTTATAGTACAGTATTATACACAGTGGCGCCCAGACGGGTTAGCAAGGAATGCAACTGCATGTGTTCTCGAGGGGGGTGGGTGTGTACTACTGCAGGTTTCACAGGGAAATTAAAAAAATTATAACATAAACTATAGTCTACACTAATTGATTTCTTTGAATTACAGTGAATAATAAGTGAAAATATTTATTATAAATAAAAAATTGGGTGGGTGGGTGGCTAACTTTTTTTTAACTGGATGTGCGCCTCTGATTATATACAACTGACAATAATTTCAAACGATGCTATATGTTGCTGTGGGTGGATGTTTATCGTTAGCTTATAATCAATAATTTATTATAAACATTATAACATAAAAATTCACTACGGCACACTGCAGCACGCATTTCGTGATTCGGTACTGGACATCGATTTCAATCGATGCTTCGGGGTCATCAAAAGCTTGTTGTTTTCCGTATATTTGTGGTCTCAGTTCTCTATTTCATGTCACGACATATTTATTTCGATTTCGTACGGCCGCTTAAGCTGCAACTGCGGATCCTTTGATATCGATTTCACGATTTCAGGACCCCGCAATCTACATTTGGACGACGAACAGTACGGGCCTGAAATATTAATTAAAATGTTCAAGTTGGATCCAAATATTAATATAACGCATTATTAACAATCTTTACAAGTGAAATTAAATATATATAACTATGTAATAATAATATAATATAATGAGATACTACGATACAGTTGAATGCAAATTGCTCTAAATTTGATGTGGGCAATATTTATCCTCAAAATTAAAATTTTTGAAAACTTAGGCTAACAGACAACAGTAGTTGAATCCCATTTGCTCATCCATTCACAATTCAGCACATATCCAAGTGTTTTCTTGTGAACTATATATATTTTAAAATATTTCATTTTTAGGTTTTTAGTATTATAGTTAGTATAGTTACCTATACAACTTTTATAAGTTATTCGTACTGTGTAAACTCGGGAACCCAACACAGCCGCTATATATTATTATTGATTCGTGGGCTGCAGATTATACATACGTATAGGTATTATTTTATGTAATAAATTATAATCTATAAATGACGCTATATAGTGTTTTTATGACTTTTATGAGTATCTGCTACTTAACATGGCTTATGTTATATAAAACATAAAATGTACAATATCACGAATTTGCAGAGGAATAATATAACATTGTATACATTATATATCATGTACCTAAATATATATAGCAATGTACCTATAGGGTTTATAGCGACAATACATCATTATTATAGGTAGCTGGATAAGTAATTACTTTATAATAACGAATGAAAATATATTATGTAAATCAAATATGTCAGTTATAACGACCTCTGTTGGCGCCTTGGTCAGGTACGTACATTTGTACAAACGCGGTGGAGGTATCGGTGTCGACCATGGTAGTGTATTATAGTTAGTATAGTAGTAGATACAATTATAGTTATATACTGTTATATGTAGAATACAACTCTAGCTTACCAACCTGTATTAATTATTATACAAATATATTACCACGGTAGTGGTGTATAAGACACTAGGTACATATTATATTCGCAGTCGTCGCCTGCCGTGCCACATAATAGTGTGTTACGTCGTATAGTATATAGGTATACAGTCGTGGACGCGAGCAGTCGGTCGGAAGTAATTGGTTGGGACCAAGCGGCCAATGGTGGACCCGGTCTAACGAACCCCGCGCTCTTCTGCCGCGAAGGAATACTGATGATATTATTTATAATTATTATGTATATTGTTATATTAACATGGTATAATAATATCATGATTATGATTATATTATTATTATTACGCGTACAATCTACATATCCATTTCTGCGCGTGCGCCTAGAGAAATGAAAGATGCAGCAGCGTCATCTGGACCATATAAATCGTGTATGTATATATAAGCAGGTACAACGTATGGTTGTATATTATTAAATAGTTATTAGAATATAATAATACATATATACATCATAGGATATAGGTCGTGTAGGATAAACGAGCGTACGGATAAATTAAATATAGATAGGTATATATATATACGATATAAATAATATACTCGCGCATTTTGTGTTATTATTAAAATATTCATATATATTAATGTTATACTATATGGGTAGACATAGAACTCGTAGAAACCAGCATTATGCTTCACATGACTGTAAAATATATTACTACAGAATTTAAATATAATTACGCTTTACATCGTGGTGTAATACATATATGGCAAAATACATGTAAGCATAACTATGTGGTTATATATATTGTTTTAAATCAAACGTTAGCTATTTTAACAAAATATATATATATATATATATATTGTATTATATATATTGTGCGTACTGCAATAATAATGGGAGAGGATTTTTTGTTACACATAATTTATATTTCTCCATAGTTCGATTAAACCAAAATTCATTACTGTATTATATTTTTTAATGATATTAAGCTTATGTTAATGTATATGTAACAATTGAAACCTGAAAAAACTAAAAAGTACGTAAAAAACTCAAAACTATCTATAACTAATATATTAGATATATTATAATTTTTCATTAAAATATGTGCATACATTTCTTCGAAAATACATTATTATAATATTAGCATTTTTCACACGTGACAATTTAACAACTATAACTGCATGTAATTGCATTTAACTGTATTTAATTGCTTTAGTTTTAAAATAATATAGGCAGTAATAATAAATATTTATCTATTTAGTTCGAATTTGTAAATTTTGTTTGAGTAAATATAATTAAGAAATAAAGTATGAAGTATTATAAAGGTACCTAATAGATAAATATTACATCTATATTTTTGTTTGTATAATTCTTTTTAAGGACTATTAATTACTATCTTATTTAGTACATAGTACGTAGACAGGGCGGGTATCCTTGAGGGCTGCTATAAGTCTAGTGGTGCGTCCCTCACCCAAATCCATATTTATAAAAAAATGTGTATTGTTAAAAAAATTACAAATAAAAAAATCATATTATAATATCAACTATTATACGACACGCACAAGTATGAAGATAAAGCCATACAGCTATGACGCTATATATATACAATGTACCTGCTTTCTATATTATTAAGAACCTATAAGACTATAAAATATAAACTATATATATATTAATAATGATATGAAACTAATGTGATATTTTATTATGTTCAAAACATGAATTGTGTAGCACACATTTCTACACGAATTACGGGAATCGGGAATTACCAATAAGATATTATCTTGATCAGAATTGTTATAATCATACTCTATAAATAATTTTTTTGTTAAAAAGTGTAAAATTATAACTTGGCCCCCTCCCAACCAAGGCTCTGGAGCCGACCCTGCATATTCAGAATTTGGATAAATTCATTGTTCAATTTAAAACATATGGATGAACCTAATTAAATGGGCAATCACACTGTACCTACTATAGATATTGTACGAATATGAAAATAATATATTAATAATAAATTGTAATAATAAATAATGAATGATAGCTCTCCGGTAAAATACACTACTGCATATATTATCATATTTATCTGGGATAAACATGGAAAATTGAACCGTCAAAATGTCAAATTACATCTTACACCAGACTATACTCAATCCACCACCAACAAATGGCGGTGATACCAAAACTGCTCATACCTTTATACAATATTATCATGCTTAACACACATCCTCACATTATTTTCAAATTAAATAGTTGCTATATATTGTATATATATCATAATACTATATATATTATAAAATATTATAATATAAAGTTATACATTTAAATTTATGACCTAGTTTTCTTCGTTTATTATTGTGTATAGCTATTATAACTTCCATATATTTATAGTTATTATATGTACCACTATGTCACATAGGCATACCTATGTGTAATCATTGAAAATAGTACCTACCTATATTAGTTATAATATTATTTAGTTATGTTATGTTTCTTTGTATACAAATTGTAAAAAAATTAAAAAAAAATTTGAAGTACCTATCAATGTTTATTGTACATAATATAATATATTCGCATTCATTAAAACACAAATATAAAATAATAACGTGGAAATAGTCACGTGAAATATAGGATCAAAGGTTTATAAGTATAGTCGTATAGGTATACACGTCGTGCGGTGAATATCTAAGAACCAAGCTTGCTTTAATGCTGTTGCTGTTTAAAATATGTTTGTCGAGCTGGTACTTACATTATACATATCTTTTATATTCATGTTTGACATACATATGTTTGATACACTCCTATCGTTTTTGAATTATTATGTCGTTTGAAATTTGTCTGTATAAAAAACAATTATTATTAATATTTTGCTGTGTGCGCAGTTATATAATATTTTCAAGTATGGTTATTTGTTTCAAGTAGGTATATAACAAAAAATTGTAATATGATTTATAATAATATGGAAATCTAAAAAAAGAATATGAACATTTTGATTTTTTGATTAAAAATAATTAAAAATTATATATTTTATATTTTTATGCCACTTTTCTTAATTATACTACAAATGCTACACGTCATAAACTGCATACATCGACACACCGTGGAATCATAGCCCAATTGAACTAAAGTTATAATATTTTCTAATATAGGACCGTGATCATTTGGATAAAAAGTTATTGATTAAATCACCATAAAATTTTATAATTTATTCTCAGCTTTAATAAACAAAATTTAAATAAATATATTTTAATGTACTATACAAAAAAGTTAATATTTACATTGACAAAAAGTAGTAAACGTAATTTAAAATCTAAAATGACCCACAGTTTGTTAATATTTTAAATACATTATGATATTTTAATTTTTATTATTTTATTCCAAATTCGCATAATGTATGTAACATGACTAATGTAATAATATAAAATAAATGCATTTATAATAATTTAACTTGCATTAGCCTATCTAAATGATTAGCCTATTTTAAAAACAAAATACAAGTATTTGTATTACTAAAACTAAAAAATAAATTTGCAAAAAATTATCTCATCTATTCTAAATCATCAGCATTTAGTAATCTTATTTTATTTTTTGTTGTTGACTGAACGAGTGCACCTATACAGACACAGCATATATATATATATTATTATTTAATATATTTTAGGTGTACGTCAATAAATTCATAAAACATTAAAAATATTTTTTTTTTAATGTGTAATATTAATATAGGTATGTTATTATAACCACGTCTGAGTAAATGTTTAATGTCAAAATGGCGGTTAAACGGTAATTATATTATACATTTATAAAAGGTATGTATTTCCCCTTGTTTCCCACTAAGAATTAACGGTCTTTAATGTGGTACATGTCGGGGTCGTAGAAATCGTGCGCGTTGAAGATATCTTGGAAGCCGTTTAGTGTTTACATTAGGGGTGTCCAAACAATATTTCCTAGCCACCTGGTTCCTATAATTTTATACGAACTGCAGCTACCTGCAGGCCGTGAATATCAATTAAACACTTTTAAGCCTGTGTGCTGTGAGTATCTATATTAAAATCACTGACGTGTTTTGAATTTGCTTAATTTAATTTGATTACCTATTTAATATTATACGGTGGATATACTTTTATAAAAATCTGATCCCGTTCAGTTTAAGTATACCTATGTACCTATTGTACCTATATATTGATATGTATATATATATTGATATTGGTACCTATATGGCTATATAATGATTGCATGCGAGTGCATATTATAAAATATATAAATATGGATATTATATTATTATTTTATATATACTTTAATATACTGAATTGATTTAATTATGTACAGAGCATTTGTATTTGTCGACATTACATACAATATTACTAAAATGTAGTTTAGCGTTGTGCAGGTATATATTTTAAATATATCTATAATAATATATTTGTATGAATATTTATTAATTTAGCTTACGGATAATTTACAGTACATATAATTTTAACAAAAAATTAATTATCAAACTTAAACGTTTTTTTTAAGTTACATTATAATATATCGAGGACGAAGTAAAACATTTTTTTTTTTTTATATTATAGCTAAAGTCTGATTTGGTGAGAGTAGAAAGCGAAGGCATATAATAGGTACAGTAATATCTCAAACTTATACTATATATACATATAAACAATTTATAATAATACATACTAATATAGGTACTAATTACTAAAATACTGTAGCATAATGTCAGCGTTTATTATACACGTTCCTTGCGACTCACGAATTCCGAATAATTTGTCCGTCGGAAATGTACCGTGGTTAACACACGCTGGCTGGTCGACAATATCTATTATACACACACTACTTTTGTAGCAGTATGCTTTTATCATACTTTTATAGGCCATATACGTCATGATCATTTTAATGCACTAAAAATTCTGGTTCAAATAAAGAAAAACAAAATCGTTTAAATATTAGTAGGTATATTATAATATTATATGTGTACGCTCCAGTTAATTCTTGTGGTGTGGACGGTGCTTAATACGCGTGTATTATATATATAACTACATAAATATAGAGGCACATATTATATACGTATGTGCATAGTCAATGCAACAACATTGGCAATAGGAGGATTTTGGTTTCGCCGAGGAGCGTGTTACGTGTCATCAACTTGTTTATTATAATGAACCTATATAACGACTATAATATTACATAATATTATATATAGGTATCTAACAATATTAGTACCTATATAGTCTTATCAACCATCATAACTATTGTATATCAGTTACCCGCGACCGGAGTGTAGTATAGATCGTATTGATGCATATACAAAATATATATATGTATATAATATTTGTGAAGACTGGCCTCAAACCTTCAAGAACATTTATCGGAGTCACTCGGTAAAAACAGTTCTTCACTTTCAGCTACCATCAAGTTCATCATAGAGGCAGAACTACAAAATAAAATATGAAAATTGTAAATAATATAGTTGTCAATAATGTAATCTCAACCCAATGAAATTAAAATTTTGTAACCCAATGGCCTACATCGCCGAGGGTATATTTCGTTTAATAAAAAAAATAAAAAATATTTGTGACTTAATGAATGAATATCACTATATAACTACCACATACATACTACATAGTTATGATATATATATATATTAAGGGTGGGGTCATCGTCTTTTAACAGTATCATTAAAATCCGCAAGAATAAAATTAATTTGCTTTTATTAATATGTATTATTAAACACTTTTATAAAATCGGAAGTACTCTTTACTTATATTATTATAGAAATAAATGGTGTTAAGAAAATCGTTCTGTTCACCACTTTAAATGAACTATTAGCTATTATAATATTTAATCTGGTCTATACACTCTACATATTGTAATAGGTATAAAAATAAATAATATCTTAATATTTTTATTTATGATGGTTTAATATTTGTCATAGGATATGCTTGCATTTCGTTCATATATAGCACGTTTATGTTTACCGATAATTTTGTAATTTCGACAAAAAAGAATATAATACAGTTTTGGCTTTATATTGAATTCGATAAACATTCCTATAAAATAATAAATTTTTTTTTGATTCTTACATGGTTTTAAAAAATTTTATTATACATTGGTATAAAGTAAATATAGGTATTTAATTTTTTTTCAATAAGACTGCTATAGACAGTAATAAAAATTGTACTATTTATACAATTTTAATTGTTTGATGGTTGAATACTTTAATATTGTATATTTTTAAACTTTGGTGCATCTACTCGTATTGAAAAATAACTCATCACGAATAATTGTACTTTGAAAATATAATAAATTAAAAATATTATTTCGTGGAACAATAGTATATTTATGATTATTTTAGCAGAAGGTAAATAAAACGAAAAAACTATAAAGGTGATTAACAAAAAAATATAAAACGCAAATAAATCAAATTCGACAGATTCAATAGTAAAATAACTTTTTTTCGTTGTTAAAAAACCGGTAAAAACAATCTATATTCGTTTATAAAACAAAGTATAATGAAATCGCATTAAATATTTGCTTATACAGATAAAACTCAATACTATGGAAAATGGCATACTTAGGCAAACTCAAAAACTTTTTAATGATCATTTTAGTAAAATGTTCTCATCAACGATGATGGTCTCGGCGGGTTTTCTGAGAAATAAATATTATACTCATTATACTTATACATCGTAGCCCATATAGGTATAAAATATAAAATATTATATAGGTACCTACTGAAGAATTTTTTCTTTCGCAAAACGTTCAAGAGCTATTATTATTCAGAAGCTTTACAATTTCATTTATTTAATATTTTTATTTATTTTTTGATCTAAGGCAAAAAATATTTTAAATATGAAAAAATAAAGAATTTTTTACTAGTAGTTTATTATACAACTACTGAATAATTTACAAGGATATATAGGATATTAACAAAGCCCAATTCAATATAAGTTGTGTACACTTTTTTATAAAAGTTTTTAACTGTGAAATAATTGCTCTTGTAGCTATAGGTACTATATAAAGTACATTAGTACAATTACCTGCAACATAGATGTCATAGATTAAAATTTTAATAAATTTAGTACTCATATAATTACATAATTGATTAATATGAATATATAATTATAAATAGTAATAATGGCACATTAAAGTATAGACATTACCAAATTGGAACCTTTTTTCTTCATTTTTAACTGACACGGAAGCAATGCGAAAGCAGTTCCCGCGGCGCCGCTATCGTTTATTGACTATTATATCAATGTATATATAGGTACAAAAGGGTAGACGGGACAGCCCCCCAACTTACCCCCATTCATGAATTTTTAAAATTGTACATTTTGCCACATTGGAACCTATATTTATGAACTTAAACATAATTTAAAAAACTAATTTTTCATATACATTTATATGAATAATTTTTTTTAGGAGAAACTCGCGACAACATATAGACCATTGGGTGTGGGGTTGTGCTGTAGTGGTTATTTCTGTGTGTTTGTAAGTTTTTAAATTGGCAGGGTTGTGGTTGTAACACGTATTCGTGTATCTGTGGTAAAGATATGTCACTAAAAATCCCGGGTGGTCACTCATCCAGAAACTAGCAACTGTGGCCGGTATACGTACAGTGTGTTTCCGCAGATTGAGTGTACGACCACGCCTCACCAAGCCACATGAATAATTTTTTAACTATAAAAATATATAAATTTATCGTTCTAAATATATTTAATAATAATTAAATAATTAAATATTTTGTGGTTAATTTTAACCTTTAATATAAGGTAATAAGTTTATAATTTACTGTTATTTTTTCGAGCTTAAATAGATCTTTTTGTTTTTCTAATTTTACAATATTTTTTTATTTGTAAATCTGTATTCTGAAACTTTATATATAAATTAATATTTAATTGTAATAATCATTGAATAGATACAAACAATTTTAATGAGATTTTGAAACGTACCTATATGATAAATATTATATACGAAAGCATATTATCATTTTCCACAAGACATAAAATACCTATAAATGAATAAATAAAAAAACATATATTATATCGACTATAGTTATACTGTTTACAGAATCTTCGGGGATATAGGTGGGTAGCTATTGCAGTAGGACTATTTCTTCGTTGCCCGCGAGTGCTGAATCCCACAGGAGACTGAAGTACTTATCATCTTATATAGAAAATAGGAAAAAGCAAAAAAAGTTATAACGCTATATTGCTACAATATATAAATATAGATACAAATGTTATATAGATCAAATCAAAATACTATAATATAATATGTGGTCGTATAATAATAATAATAATATACGAACGGGGTAATATATGTAATGCGTTTATCGGTCGTCGCGCGCGTGTACATATCACATATTATTATAATAATATTACCTATATTATTATTACAGTGAGAATGCGGCGGCGCATACGACCAGGACCACCACGGCGTACGGTGTTCGGCTTCGGCAGGGACGTCGCCCCCTCTTCCCCTCACTTCGGCCTTTCACTTGGCACTCCTGCAACCCTACCACCGATCATCATCCCCGCACAGCCGTCACCCAACGCCGCAAACCAACAACCACCACACATCTTTGGCCGGGGTGGGAGAGTTAGGGGGAATCCGACTGCCGACGACGCCGAATATAGGAGGACGCTCCGCCCACCGGGCCGGTTCGCGGTGGAACGGATGGGGCAGGGGGTCGGCGGCGGGGCGTGGAGTCTGCGTAGGGCGCGCGACCACCGCCGCCACCGCCGCCGAGTCGCGACTCGCGAGTATTGCCGCCGAGACGCCACCGCGGACGAGACGAACGCAGTCGTGTGGATCGAACCGTACGACGCGCGCGCGCTCACATACATATAGACGTACGGTATACACACAACACGGCACGCACCACCCGGCGGAAAAACGCGAGAACACTGTATCACGCGCGCCGCCGAGACCGCGACGTGCCCGTACACACGCATACACGACCAACACTCGGCCGGTCCCAGCGTATCGGTTGATCGCCTTCGATCTATCGGCGCCATCCGACCAAGGATCTCCGCCATCGACGGTCGCTGCACGCGTCTACCTGTGTAAACGCCGCGTCGTTTTGCGTCACGCGAACGGTTTTTTCGGTTTTTCTTTTCGTTTCGTCGGTGGTATTCCGCTTTTCCAAGTTCGGACGGTCACGAGTAAAATAAATAGTCGCCACACGTCACTACATCGTAGTATTATAATATAATCGTGTAATATAATATTCCGTCGGATTTTTTTTTATTTTCGTGTGTATAACCATCGGAGTTGTCGGACAATTCCGCGCGCCAATATTTAATAACGGTGCGATATAATAATTTAATATAGTATTATGATCGGTTCGGCGGCGGTGCAGCAGGATTATTCGTAACCGCGAACGGCTACAACGGCACCTTCGTATGCGCTGAGCCACAGACGCACGACCAACCCAACGGACCTTAATCGGTAAGTGGTGATCTCGGCGTTTTAGTACACGTCGCTGTCATGTATCATGATTAATTAATTAACATCTTAAGTAGGCTAATAATATTAAATGATATAGGTACACAGTACACTTATTATATAGATAATACATGTAGATTTCATACACACGCTAATTTCTCATAAGTCTCACCACGAGGCCGCCGCGGTCGAGAGTACAAAAACAGAAACTATAAAATATACTATAAATCGTCTATTAGCTATTTGCACACTGAATCGATCGAATGGTGTCAATGAAAATGTATTAAAAAGATAATGATTTATAAAAAAAATTATAATTTGTTTTCATAATATAAATATGTACACCTAGGCTACAAGCAAAATATTATATAACCCTTATATTTTACGTGTACCTACATTAGTTATGCGCATAATTTTATATTAAAAACATTTCTAATACGTTTATGTTATGATGCACTTAATAATCAGTAATCACACAAATAAAACTAAATTAATGAAAACAGTAAAAGCACATATTATGTATAATATATTATAAATTCTAAGACGATAATAATGTTATAATAGTCACCTGGTCACCCACATTAATGTTATGTTTTAAGAATTAAACAGTATAGTAATTAATGTTTTCATCACGAATTGAATTATTCGCATGTATACATAAATAGGTAGTCTGTCTTTTAAAATATTTCTTATCGGAAATTACACCAAATAATATTAATTAATACAAAATAATAAATGATATAAATACAACTTTATCATTCTCATATAATTAGGAAGTGGCATATGAATGATTATCTCAATCAGTCTAGACATAATGTCTGCAACCTTAGACAAACTACATATCACTATATTAGCTACCTACTATAAAATATGATATATCTAATAAGTACCTAATAATATCCCATGCAAAAAATTAAGCGTCTAATTGCCAACTAATATTATTGTTATTATCAATGTGCGTACTAATTTTGAAGAATGTTTACACAACTTTCTGTTTCTAACTTTTATCGCTTATCGTAAATGATAGGAAATCTATAAAAAGTGCAAATGTGCAACGCATTATCATATCAAAATATTATTAATTATTTTTTAAATTCCTAAGTAATAATTTTACTAAATATTTAATAATTTATTAAAACATAAATGCAAGTATATTTCTAATTATCAACAGTAATTTAGCAACCTGTATTTTTCATGTAGGTTTATTGTATTTTATCATATGATATATCGAAGTACCATTTAAAATAATATTACTCATCTAATATGTGTCGTGTGATGTAAGTCTATATAGCCTATAAGAATAGACTATTTATTAGTAGTAAGTTTCACGAACTTCAATATTATTTTGCGATTAATGTGTGCCGTGTGTTATACATACAAATTTTTTTTATAAATATTAGGTAATTTATTATGACTTTAAATAATATAAAATGAAAATGAAAAAAAAATTAATATACGGCTGTACCTACAATTAAATTACAATATATTTTAACTGATAGGTATTTTATATTTTATGGTTTAATAATAATCAATTATAAGTGATCATAATTAAATATTTTGTAGCTAAATGAAATTTTATTTCACCAGTTTCAATGTTTTTATTTTATAAGTACCTAAAAATAAACAAGCAACTTTTGCATATAGATTGGAATATTTTATACTATTTGATAATTTATTTAAGACTTTTAACTAATAATTAATTGAGTCTAAAATAATTTAAATGATTTCATATTAACTATTTTTTTTAAATTAATAATATTACTATCATATTTTCAATGTCTTAAATAATTAAATTTTAAGTAGTAGAAAAAAATTGTACTTTCCTTGTACCTATATTGTATTCAACATTTGGAGATTTAATTCCATTTCGGCTTGGTTTTTAGCATAAATTAATTTGCGGAACTGTAAGGTTCGTTATAAATTTAAAAACTACGAACACTTTAATTGTAAATTGTTTTATAGGCGTAATATTTATAAATGTATAATAGGTATATCAGCGTGTATATTATCTTAAATCTAAATATTATATGTAAAATTAAATGTTCATTTCGATGAGGTTTATAGACTTGGTAACTACCTACTGAACCAATTACCTAGCACAAAATGTGCACACAAAATATTCCTTGGAATTTCGGGAGGGTTTATAGCTGCATTTTATATCCCTGTTTGGTTAATATAATATACTCGCGTGAATTTAGATTTAGTTTAAACAATCGAAAAAAATGTTATTGTAATTTCAGAGATTGCTTTTTTAGAGATGCCAGAAAAGTTTAAAGTAGTATTTCACAACCTTTATATTATGGCGGTACAATTAAAATATTTCATACTTTATAAAACATATTAGAATTTTTTAGAATGATTTTCTGATTTATCTTTAAAACTTGTCAAGGAATTTAGATGAAGTGAATAGTTTTTTTGTTGTTTTTAAATTATCTTTATCTGTATTCTATCTCTTACTGCTTATATCTGTTTGATAAATAATGTAATATAAGTACTTTGAAACACATTTTGACTTACCGGTGACCCACCAGTTGAGAAACACTGGTTTAGAGTGTGGTTTGAATCTATGAAAATAAGAAAAGTATTATATACAATCCATAACAATCGATCTAATTCAGAATAAAGTAGATTTACCCGTGAAGTGATGCGTACATTAAAACCGAAATACAAGTATATCAATTTAGCGCCATATTTTTAATTTGATCTTCTTTCCTTGGCGATGATAGATTTTTCAAACATAAACGAAATTTAAATTTTAAATTTATTTTTCTATGTATTTTTAGTTATATCTGCTTAATAAATTAAAATGTGGAAACTTGAAACTATTATTAAGTTTCCGAATAGGTGTTTCTACATAAGTTGAACTTTATGTGTTACAAACTTTTTAAATTATTTATCACTCTTTGCATTAATGGATTATTATACAAGAATATAGAATTATTTACTATTATTGACATACAGTGAAATTATTGTAATAAATGTTTCGGTACGTAATTTATCTTTTATAATTATTTTACTACAATAATTAACTCCTGTATACATCGTGTACATTGTTGACAAATATAACAATAATAATCATTTTATTCTTTAATGGCCATCGATAAATATAAATAGTATAAATGACGGGGTCTTTTTTTACTTGTAAGACTTCAAAGGCCTGTTGTCATACATAACAAATACAAACATTTATTTATAACATAAAGGTACAATTTGTTCGTTTAATTTACCACGAGCTGTTGTTTCAGCGACTCAATTTATAATATTATATATCGCTCATATACGGCCCGAGCCAATAAACCATCTTGTATATATAGACACAACGTACGCTGCATGTTTGATCAGCGGATCCAATTGCCCCCGGGTTTCGTGTGAATAGGGGAGTGGGAGTAGTGGTGTACGGGGAGCCTATTAAAACCTAATCACGTATAGATACATACACCGACGGATGATTCTGCTGTTGTTGTCATTTGATTCCATGTTGTATAATACCCAACCAGCTATTATATACATATATATGTATTTACACTGCTGTCAACGGTCTTTTTTTTTTCATTTTCGGTTGCTCCTCCCCGCGGTTCGCGCCCCCTCGTTATAGACTTACGTGTATAGATACATTTAACCGAATTATGTGGCGTGCTCAGTATAAATATTAGCCGGGTATGTTTTCTATTCTTACGATACACACGCACACCGCAGGGGGGAACAATATATAATATTACGACGACGACGACGACGGAGGCGATGATATTATTATTATAAAAGAACCGTTTTTTTTTTTCCACTAGCGGTTTTCTGAATTAGAAAACCATCCGACACACCATCTGCCCCCGTGCTTTGGTGCTGCTGTTACAGGGTCCCATTGTCGCGGGGCCCCGCGTTGCAATGGTAGGTAAATACGGCGGGGACCGTCATGGCCACGCTACGAATATACGCATATATACGCACGCGGACAATAGTCATAACAAAAAAAGTATACATAAGAAGACGAACAATAAAAAAAGACCACGAGGGTGTGTATGTGTGTGTGAGTGTGTGTTTATACGTAATATTTAGCTCGCGGTGCTTGACAAAAAGCTGCCGTCGGCGGTAGACGGGGCATCGTGACAATACAAAGCGGAGAGGGATGGGGCAATTCTGCTAGGGGGTGGAGCCGCAGAGAATGTATTATTTAAGTTTATGATAAAATAATTGTGTCGTGTTTGAATTAATATTAATATTATTAAATTAAATTCGTCCTCGATATATTTAATTCGACAGTTGTACACTTGTACGTCCTACTCGCGTATTATGTTACGCCACTGTATACCATATATTAGGTATATACACTATACTTACCTTTTCAACCTTAAAAAAATATAATATTTCGATTGTATGGTACACACACCTATACCTACATAGAATATAACCAATGTATACATAGATCAAGGTCATAGGCACGAAAATAACAATTAGGAAAATACACAAATGTTTTCAAAAAATACGTTGCTACTCTATATAGAACCGTGTTAAGTATAGGTACTATTATAATACCTATTTATATATTAGGAGTAATCAGAAAATCCTGTTAAAAACGTCTATCACAATTTTTTGACATACGCAAATAATAAAGGGTGATTCACCTACAAGTCGTTCATCATTATAATGGTGTTCAAATTCTAAAATATAAATAATTTCGTACCGTATTTTTTAGAATATAAGGAATATTCAGGGACAATTATTCAAATCAGAAACTTAATTTTTTTTTCAAATTGAATCAAACATTTTTCATTGTAAATTGTTAATCAGATGTTTTTTTTGAAAATGTTTGTATATCTAAACACAATTTTAACCAATAGTTACAGGTTTGTCAAAATATATATAACGTACCAACTAGTCAATATATATTACCTAGTCTCAGATAATTTTTAGAAATAATGAAAATACTACTTGTTCGAATTCGATTTAACCACAAACAAAATACACGAACATTTAAAATAAAACATAATTTGCTTAATAATTCACAGCAAAAAGTATTGTTTACATTTAAAAAAAAGATGTTGGACTTAATATAGAGTCCTAAGATTAAAAAAAATCCAAGAATATAAAAATATGATCTCCCAACTATAGTTATAAATTCAAAAATTAAGAATTTTAATAAATAAATTATTAAAGGGAAAGATGGCAGTGGAATGATGAGTGACCTTGTATAATTTAATTTTGAATTATCTTTATAAAAAAACACCGTTTCGTTGAAAAGCTTATACAATTTTTTTTCTTGTCAATTAACATACGTACCCATTATAATGATGTTTTTTGATGTATCAAAAATCATTACCAACGATTAACTCACGTGCAAATGTTATTTGTTATTTTTGTTGAAGCTAAATCCAGAAAATGCCAGAAAAACATTTCACTCAACTGGAAGCTGCTCCAAAAGTAATATTTTCTTAATATATAATTATATCTAAACAGTTAAACCATAATTTCTATATTATTTATTAACTTTAAAATACTATATAATATAATATATATAATAATAATATTTATTAAAAATTGATGATGAAAAATAATATCATATTCATAATTTTATTAGTGGTTCGTTAATTTAAACATTGGATAAATTAATGAACCAATATTATTCGATTATATTAATTTCATATGATGGTCTAGGAATATACCTACAACATTTTAAAATCAAAATATTTAACGAAATATACAATTAACTTAGCCTATTACATATATAACTATACTTTATGTAGTAAATTATATTAGTAAAAAATCTTTCCAATGTATTATTTATATATAATATATTTTTGTTGTTGGTAGAATGTACACGTTTAATAATAATTATTATGATGATTTTCTGAAATCGATTCAAAAACAATTCTGGTTGGCTAGCCGCATGCGCATGTTCTTCTTAGTAAATAGTTGCATAATACATACTTTCCATACATATACATCTTATTTTACATAATATAATATTATAATAGTATAATACGAATAAACAATTATATTTAATAGGTATATAAAGGTACATGTTATGCACCCTAAACTGGTAAATATAAAAGCCATGACAGACTTTTATAAATGCATTCGCATGTGCTTCACCCTCATCCCTCGCTCTCTTATGTATACATCATATTATACATAAACATAATATTCAGCAGCTAGCAAATCGTTATTCACAGTGAAGTCGCGTGTCGGTCGTAATCAAAACACGATTCAAAATCGCGGTTGCGGGTAATTAGTGCGTAAATCGCGTACAAAAAATAACATAGTTCAAAGAGATTATTGTGCGTGTTTCCTTTGCGGCGAAGTATTTTCGTATTTTTTTCTGCGGGGGATAGTGAAAAATGAAATGAAAAAATACCCCCTTAACGAATACATTATTGCGGCATAGTGCAATTATATTTTTATCGTTCCACCCACCACCCGATCCAAAAAACCGACGTCGGCGGTGGTTCAAGTGTATATATATATATACATGCTATTATACAATAATATACGATCGTGCATACATAACAAATTCTGTCGTGTAAGTCGTTTTCTTTTGAAGTCGCTAATGAGAGTTTGTCCTCCGCCGTCGCCGTCACGCCTGCGTGCCTATATAATATGTAGGTATATAGCCGTATACGATTATGTATAATATTATTATAATACGTGCGACGTTCTTATATATATAATATAGTTCATGGTTGGAATAGTGGTAAAATCTGTGACTGATCAAAAAAAAAAAAAAAATATGTGGTTTTTATTTTTTCCGCTATAACGTATGCAACGTGCATTTAAACGATCTCTGACGGTTTTTGCACTATTTATATATATATAATATATGTATATATACAAGTTTGTGTATTATATTATATTATACAGAGGGCCGAGTCAAGTGCCCACTTGCTTTGCCGTCGCATGTGCGTCGCGTGTACGTGCACACACGCGTTTTGACGCCGCTTTGTAGGTAGGTATATAATATAATACATACAATAATAATGATATATTATGGAAGTACGGTTAGTATAGGTATTATATGATGATTATTTGTATGCCGCGTTCAAAGATGAATTCGGTCGAGTTTCTGATTCTAAGTACGGCAAAAAAAACGTATACATTTTATGTGCGTATTATAGCTGCAATCTACTAAATTAATCGGGAAAAGGAATAATGACCTGCGAGACTTTTTTTTTTTTTTTTTGAAGTATAATATTGTAAAGGCACGTTATATTATTATATTTGAAGATTGGGATACCTTTATATTCTAAATTTCTATTAGGAATAGGTATATATTATGGTACATGTGTAGAAATATGCAACTGACGTATAATAAGCTATAATAGCTATTTAGCTATAATATAGAGTAAATAAAGAAGACATAATTTATTATTATTATTATCATTATTATATCGATTATATTCGTCTAATTTAAGATTATATTTTCGTTTTTGATAATTTCAGAATTTTGATTGTAAACCTTTAACCTTCCATATTTATTTTTGTTTTTGGCTACATTTTATGAATGTAATGTTTTTTGTGTGTATGTGTGTGTGTATTGTTGGTGGTAGTCAAGTAGGTACTCCATATGATATATAGGCACGTTTATATGCTATACTTTAACAGCCATCGACCACTACCTGTACTGACTTCACCCGTAGCTATATCGTATTATCGTATATTGAAATCCACGAATTGTAATATAATCATATAAGTATAATAATAATAATATTATTATCCATCCATCCATAATCCTTACAATAATTGAGAATCGAGACGGCAAATCATGGAAAGGAGAAAAAATTCTTTTCATTTTATTTTTGCTATTTAACCTTTTAATGATTCAAATACGTTTATTTTTATTTATACTTTTTTTTTGACACTTGCCAATATAATATTTCAACGTAAATAAACCGCTCGCACAATAGGCGATCGACCGCAGACGACAGCTCGGTGGTGTTTAGAGGGTTGAATAAAATAAACTCGAGGTCGAGGTATTATTATCCGTTTCTCCGAATCTCCTAGTGTACATTATTATTGTTGCTATAATATATATTATATATATATATATACGTACGTACGTAGTGACTACCTATATAATATGCTTTCGGTGTGGCGCTAACTAGTTGTCTACCTCTCGTCAATCAACGATTCCCCCAATTCGACAATAATATTAAGCTAGCACTGTCCCTACAGACATACAGACAGCTGTTGTGATTTATTCTATAAATCGAAATGGTCCGATGAACGCACGTTCGTCTAAAGTAGCTTTCCATTTCCGATAAATGACTTCCATATAGTATGCGTGTGGTCCCCCTCTGTTGAATGTACGCGCCTATAATATGTCGCGGTGTTTTGTCGCGTGTAAACGTTCACTTACATTATATTAGCAGCGTACGTTATTTGGACCAATGTAAAATAATGGACCCTTCGCTATTCGCAGCCCGGACACGCGATTTAAGACTTCCACCGCCTAATCTTATGGTATTTTAATGGGCACTCCGCGGGGTCTAGATGAGTCATCCGCGAAGGGGAGAAAAACAAAATGAATAGGAAAGTGTGAACGTAAAATATGTTCTTTTTGTAATGTTGTAATACCTAAAAGTAAATATTAATTATTAATACATAATAACAAACATGATGTATGGCTTTTAGATTAATTACGCATTGCAAGTTTTAAATTAATTCTTATTTATATTTCAGGTGTTGGGTCTTTACGGAGGAGGGACGTGGGGGTCCGTCAAGACGTTGCTTGGAGCTGGGGTGGGGGGGCTCGGGCCTTTCCCTTGCAGAGAAAACGAACCATTTTGGAAGATGCCTCACAAAGGTAAGATTTGAATGATGTTATACAATACTTTATTAAAAAACAAAACTGCATAAGACATTATAAAATATAATAAATTAATGTACAAAAATGAACAAGAATATAAAATACAAAATATAATATATTTTTACACATAATCAGATTTCTATAGTCAGTACCTAGAAGTTTTTAACTTTTCATGACTTACGAAAAAAAAATTAAACTTAAATGAACTTTCGATCGTTGTCAAGTTTCGATAATATTATGCATTTAAAAGGAACGAGATTTACAACTTTTAAATTTAATTATAATATTAATTTTTTGTGGGTGGTGTCTACAATAGTAAAACAACATTAAATTAAATTAAATCAATGATTCTCAAGACTCTAAAATATGTTAGGTATTAATAGCCGATGCCGATGTTCAATATAAAAATCGAATATTTAATTGTAAATAATTTAGATACTTGATAAAATAGGGACTTAATTTATATTTTAAAATTTAAACACACATTTTGTCTATCTATTTTCGAGACGATGGACACTAATTAAAATTAATTAATTTTTGATTTAAAACAACGTGTATGATACAGATGGATATAGTATTGAATAAAGATTAGGTAGCTGTGAGTTGTGAATACTTATAGTGTTTAATTATTTCTTGTTTTTATTCAAATACTTTATTTATACATATTATATTTTATCAATATCATTGCCAACTATTCCGGTTGAGTATGTCTGGCCGACACATCGACGCACCGACGGAGACAAACTGAAAAAATAAAATCGTCTAACAGATCTTTGCGGCATGATTAATGGACATCAAGCATTTCAGAACGATTTTCAATCGCTGTGTTCTTACAAAATCTTTAAATCATCGTTGTTTATTTTTTTTTTATCCATAAAATATCGTCGTCCTTTTTTTCACTCGTATTATCGCGACAGATAGATTCAATATAGTATGACGCTTTTAATGACTAGATTTGATAAAGAAGGGGAAAATAAGAAGGAATACAAACCAGTTTTAATCAGTTGACATGTGACACTGAGTACACGAAAGGGACCGGGCCGTGTGCGGTTGTATAATATTATGAGATATTTGTCGGGGCTCATTTATGTATCGTGTTTCAGCGTTATTTTTTTCTTTTACTGCTCCCGCCTTACATGTGTGTAGTAGGTATGGGTATTATAAATATATATATATACACTTACGTAGGTACATGTTATATTTATTACTGCAGGTAAAAAAAAATATTGAATTATAAAATGAAAATATCTTAATAACCTTCCGTGCGCATATAGATACGTACAAAAAACATGTAAAAGCAGTGCGTCTTCGTCTACGCGCGTCTATATCTCTGTCTAAGCGTATACAAACACGCCGCCCCGTAGTCCGGTTTACCCGACACGAACCGTCACCACTACCTCCACTCGCTCTTCGACTAAGTCTACGACATCGAAACGAATCCCTTGTCGAAACTAAAACATTAGACTATATATAGAACATCGTTTGTCATTCGACTCCAGAGCGGCGGACGCACAATTCTCATCAAAATTGAAAATAACCCCATGTAGTGCGTTCGATCGATATGATTACACTGTACTTATTATTACATTTATATGATGGCGTTAAAACTGTTTAAAAAATGTAAACCGTTTTAAAATTTAAAACGCTCGCACTATGTAGTTTAAGAATTTCAAACCATTTTAACGCCATTATATAAACGTAGTACCTATAAGTCTCAACATTTAAAAAAAAATCCGTTTTTGTTTTCAGTTTTAAAAATAAAACTGAAATAAGTTTATTGTTCTTTATAAACTGTCAATTTGTTTAATGTTTCTGACAGTGTACCGTACATAATAAAAAGTATATTAAACTATAAATATTTCATTCACATATTCACGTATTGATATTTGACATTTGATAAATACTCTATGTATACGTTTTTTTAAAGGCTTAGTAAGAAATAAGAATAGAATTTCGGATTCTAAGTTCTAAAGACTTGCTATTGATTTTTCTGTTCATCATTTATTATAATGATAAAGTACTATATTATTTTCTTGTTCATATGGTAGGTAGGAAGGTATAGTCATTACTTTTATGGAAACCTATAATAGATTAAATTATATGACATACCTATGTACTATAGTTCTACTGTGCACATATCATATGCCTTTTTTTTTTTCCGTTCAAAAAACCAGGAACGGGTGGGAAATGTTTAGCACAATACTGCCACCCTCATACATATCATATACCTACAACACTTCAAGAACAATGTCAAACGAATTTTATAAAATGTTAAATGTTAAAGTAAAAATATATACAAATAAATACCACAAAAGAACGATATATATTTAGACCACACGCGCGCAGTATGGGTCCACATTACTTCCTTTCAATGCCATACAAATGACCTTAATAGTGTCATCGAAAACGACCCAAAAGAAGGATATTATATTCACAGTGTAACTTGTCTTCAATACCGCAGCGTTATGTACCTTATGTATCTACCATATATTGGTGCATATACTAATATTGAGTGCTAATACCTGACCTGGAAAAAATAATATACTTAATGAGCTCAGACTGAGTACAAATGAAAAATTTACTTATTGAGTCCAATAATTATTTTGAGTAAAATCTAAGATCAACCATCACATATATGGAGATAACGATAACTATACGTGATAATGTTCATATAATTTGACATATTTACGGTATAATAACACGATTTGAAAATGCACAATTTAGACAATTTATTTATACCTGTATGTATATATATAAATGTATTTAAATAGTAATAACATTTTTAGCCATGCTTATACAATTTTTTGTCACTGGCTGTTCTGACTGCTAAGTCTGTTAAAAATTGTAAGGAATATATTTTTTTTAGAGTTTAACGAGACTCGTTTAGTGTTAGAACATGAACTCAGTACTAATTAGATATACATTTAAAATTTCACAGGACTCAATTGGTACATATACTTACCTTAAAACCACCCGTGATTCAGTTCGTTTTAAAATGATTTATTGAGACTCAGTTTATATGTAGCCAACTACACTGCACACACACACATATATATATATATAGGTCAAGGCATCTTTGGGAATTTAATCGATCGCGGGTAATCTGTTCCCCCTATATGTTTATCGCCCGCAGGATTCCCCACAGACAGGTGTGTGTGGCGCGCGCGTAGGCGTATAATAATATAAGAGGCTTTCGAAGGGGCTTGTAGCATAGATTTTTCCATCTCCGATTATCACACCTGCAGAACAATGATGGCGAAACCGCACCACGTTTTCTGCCTTTATATTGTATAATAACCATTTAACATTGAGCCCTGTCGGAACTACATCTCTTGTTCGATTTTTTCTCTCTTATATTTTTGTTTATCGCGCGAAGGGTTAATCTTAACACAATAGGAGTATTTTTCGGCTTCTAAAGCACGGCCCATTCACGCGTGTACACATTTACACATTTACTGAACTGATCGTAAGTATTGCGAGGTCACCCAATACTTTAGGCTTGTTTACTTGATTACGGCGCTTAAGTGTTGTACGAAATCTAGGTTGTTACCTATAGTTCTACCAACTCAGCTGACTGAACAAAAACTTTCAAGTCCAACGAATAGATATATACAATATAATGTTTGCTCGGCAAGATTGTATAACATAGAGGTATACCTACTATTGATGCTTTCATGTTGCATTTTCCGGGACTTTGGAAAGTTTCACTGATCGTATAGTAATCAGTAATCACAACATGTCAATGTTGCTACCAATTCTTTGGTAAGATTATGCTGTCTTTGACGTCGCACAAGTTGTCAGATTATTGAACACGATTATATAGTATTATACCGTCTATTTATAACCGCAGACGAGGCTGTATAACCACTGTACTTTCTTTGTATTTGCTACAAATTAATATCATATATGCCTACATTGATAGATCTTCTAAAGTATAGTTGCATTGATATATAGGCATAAACCTCTGTAGTTTTAAAATATAATATGGTATACCTACCAGTAAAACGCATCAGTATAGGTACAACAGGCATGTATTTCGTACAAATCGATAATGTCTTTGTTAATGATTTGTGATAAAGTTTCATATCAAGTAAAGAATTCCAACTCTTTCAATATGACGTATTATTATTGATGTTATGAACTTCTGATTCAACTCTATTATCTTTCTTCTGTGAATAATCAAATAATTTTTATTTGATTTATAAATTATACGCATATATTAATTATATAGTGTATAGGTTAGGGATATTTTATTTCATAAATCATTAACATTATGTATTATTTTTATTTTCTCTAATAAGATTTTACCAAATAATATTAAGGAACAACCACGATAGATTAAAAATGTATAGTTGGTAAATTTAATTTTACTTTTCCCACAGGTCGTACCTTTGTTTGTACCGCAAATTTGTTAGGAAATCGAAAGTTTACAAAGAGTTAATAATTTATTATAAATTAACAAATAAAGTAAATTCAATTGCAATAAAAATATAGAAAATAAAATAAGTCATTTAATTCATACAAAATATTAAAATAGTGCGGTATTACGAAAAACGTATTTAAAAAATTTACCCTCGTGAAAACAGCAGGCATTTCCATTGCCTCCTACCTAAATTACTAAGGAAAGAAAACGTAGTGGAATTAATGAAAATCTAATTAACTTTTATTATAAATATAAATCACTTCTGAAGGTCTGAAATCGATACTAAAGAACGAATATACTTGTAATACCTAATATATTTCATTCATTTATAATATGTAGGTACTCTATATTTTTTAGCTTAGTCGAAATAAATAAATGTCAACGCGATTGTATTTTTTGTATATAGATTGTACATTTCTTCTATTTTAATAAAAAAAAAGCGGGTAAGTCGTGGATGTCGCTCTGCTGTACAGTAGGTTACTTTAATGGATGGAATTAAATTTGAATCCAATGATATTATATCATTGTATACGAAAAACGATTCTGAGCGGAGACGGTTTATCTGTTAAGGATATTATATTATAGATTATTAAAAATTTTTAAATCTTAGATTTAAGAAAAAAATTTTTATAAATTTCTAGCATAAAATAATTTGCGAATTTTCGTGATTTTTACATAATATGTTGTCAAAATTCAAACTTTGAATGCTTATAAAAAAAAAGTCGATTAAATGTTTTGAAAATTTTACCAAGTCTAGGAAAGGCTAATATAAGTAAACAACCAAAATTTCAAGTTTTTACGAATGTTTTTAACCGAATTACAACAAAAAATCTCCCAAAATTAAAATGTCTATAAATAGCTAAAAAATTGCTAACATTTTCCGAACTAGAGTTTAGAAACTGTAAGAAACAAAATCTAAAATACTACACAAAAGATCTCTTGTCATTTTTCATTTGAAGCATTTCTGGTAAAAAGCGTCGTCCGTAATTATTTAATATTATTAAATCGTGAAATCCTACGTTTTTCTCCTTTAACCGCTTTTATTTCGAGTACCGTTTCGAAAATCGAAAAATGACCTTTTTAGTAGTACCAGATCAAGAACATTGCCTTTCAGAAAAGATGCTACACTTGATACTTTTGAGCAAGTTTAGAAGGAAGAAATAAACATCATTGTAAAACCAATACATTCGTCGCTCCGCTCAGAATCTAAAAGGTTCTCTATTTTATAGTTAATTGATTTAATCTTTATAAATACAAAATTAAACAAGAACAAAACAAAACAATTGTATATATGCATACAGCCATATATAGATATACTAAATAGCTCTTTTTCATATTAATATTTAACATATTATTATTATTGTGTTTACTGTTGGTATATAATATTTTTTGTTTTTATATTAATTTAATTAAGACTCGTATTGATTTGCCATCATAATTTTTTCTTCTCTCTTTTATTTTTTAACATAAATAATCTTACAATATTTTATACTACAGTGTAGATGGGCTATAGTAAGATTTCGCTATATTTATTATTTGTACCTACTCTGTATACTATAGTTGTATAACTAGAATAAAAAACTATACATCTATATAATTGCAGGTAGGTACCTAACTTCTTCTTTGGACTTGAGTATTTGGTGCTATTCCTGCCTCAGTACCTATATCGGAACGTTTTTCCTATTCTTTACGTTATGATATAAACTCCATCATGACCGCCGCCGGCACGGCGACAGGATAAAAACGCGCGTTCTCGGTGGAGGTGTTGGGTCGTTAAATTTACGGTAAAGCGCGCATGCGCACAGTACACCGCGCAGATGTATAGATATCACATATATATTAAGTATGTACATTTTATTTGCGCGCGTTGCCGTGGCGACGGACTGAGCGGCGTGACGCGCGGCGGCGTATCCCGCGCGACTCTGTGCGCTTCCGGCCGAGGCCGCCGGTGTATTATGCGTCCGTGGTGGAATCGGAGTCTGCAACGGTGGGGGGGGGGGGGGTGGTGGTGCCGGACGTGCCGCCGGAAAAACGTTTTCCCGCCGCGGGCTGGCACAGAGCCGAAACGGCCGGACGAAGTATGCGCACGCACTCTATGGTTCCTCATCGCCTCCCCTCGAAACGGTTTACGTGATATACCTAAAATATTATATACTATGTAGACGCGCTTTTTCTGCAGCACACATATCTATCAACCACGATCTCTCCCTCAGATTGTTTTATGCGGCTTTGAGATTTCGAATATAATATAATGCGATTGTATTGTATTTTCTAATATACGAACGAAAAGAAGAAAAACGAAAAAAACAGTTTTCACAGCGTAGGAAATGTTGAATCTACTATAAGCATATAAGATATTCTGATTTTAAAATTATCTATTTATAATATAATTTTACAGACGGCTGTTTATTTAGAAATATATTTCTTGAGAGATGATGATTTTAATATTATACATATAGATGTATCTAATATTATCTCTTACTTCTTACTCGCATGTTTTAAGAATTACGTGTTTAGAATGTTTAGATAGAGTAGTTGAATATTGTATTGGAATGATTTCCTTTTGAACTCAACAAATTTAATACTTTTGAGATGAAACCCGATCTCGGTGCAATTTTATTTCATTACATGCGGTACCAATACTTTACAAACTGACATAAAATTTATCAAAAACACGGAGTTTCATTGTATATCATATACAGATAGCGATGGCATAGTGACGATGGTCTTCGATGATCACAGGATGGCTTAGGTATATCTATATATCTATATATATATATATGTCGATTCCCACTTATACGATACGAGTGCCTATATATACGACACTCGTAAAACGATATTGAAACGACGTCTTTTGTGCGTGTATTATAGACATTGGAAAATAGAAATGTATACATATTAAAGGTGTATATATACCACTAAATTCCACTCGCAGGTTTTCAAAATAAAAACCGCTTAAGACGACAGTTTTTGAATTGATACCCATATTATATATATACAATATCGGGATTTGGGTCGCGCGCGCGAACAATAGCGACGAGGACGAATATACACTACCACGGTGGCGGGTATAAAAAAATATTATTCCGACCCTATATACTTCGCATACCGTTTTTGAATACATGATACAAAACCCCTGTCGTATATATAAATAGAACTGTAAAGTGGACCACGATAAAATGTTTATACTCTTTTTCTCCGTTCGATTGTATAGGAAATAACTAATAATTCAATATACGTGCGAAAACGATTCCATTGCTAATCTTTCAGTTGAATTGAACGTAAAAAGATAATTTAAATTCTCATCAATCATGTAAATTTATCACACCACGGGAACGGCATCATAAACGCTAATCGATTTCGATATCCATATACCTATGATATGATGCAATCTTGCATAAATTAGTTACGATTTATACGAGAGGTTAGGCCTGCATACTATAATTATACTATATGTTTATCTGTTTATACAAGTATGAGATGGAATCCAAGACAAATATGAGAAAACTATACACTGAAAAATAAAATATTAACTTCTAAATATGATATTAATCGCGTACACATATATGGTATTATAATAATTATTCCGGTTCCTAAAATGTAAATTAAAATATATAAAAAACTGTTTGGTACTTATATCATTTCGTTTTCGCTCTCGTTGTTCCGTACAAAATGTGCAATAAATATTATTGATTAACGAAACGCATACCATTATAATCGTATACAATATACAGTACATTGCATACATACGACTGCGTGCAACCACTCGACGCAAAAATATTATTATTTATCGATTTATAATAAATCCGTCACGACTACGGCTGCCTTAATAGGATTTTTATACGTAATAGGAACTTTCACCCGCTGCGGTTCAAGTGGCTCTCGTAGCGACGACATGACATACGCTACCGCTCTTGTCAGCTCGTCGTCGACGGCCAATAATTCGCAACACTCGAGAAAACAAGATAGAGAGGGAGCGAGAGGGACGTTGCAGTGCAGTGTGTGTATGTGTCTGAAATTAAATTCAAAAGCAATAAAAACCGTTTTCGAAATGTGTTTGTGTGTGTAAACAGCCTATACATACGTATAAATACAAATATATGTGTAAGAAAAACACCATACGCTTCGACCGTATATTATTATTACTTTGTAGCGCTGTGTAAAAGGGTGAATTCGGTTCACCGTGTGTTGCCAACAACGCGCGTAACAAGTGACAAAAGCGCATACGCGAAAATACGACATATATTTATTATATTTATTATTGTGCATCATATTATATATATAGGTAGGTACATCGGTGCTGACGGGCGCCCATCGTGAAAAAAAAAACCTCTTCAACTCTACTCTCGCCACTCCTCCCCGCGGTGTACGCAATCCTTTAAGACGATTTTCAGGCCCTCGCTGCAATGTTTTCGTACACACACTGTCGCACCCTCTGCGAATGTTACAACAATATATTATTATTATAAACTTATTGCTTTATAATATTAAGTTATATATTTTATATTTTACCATCGTCTCTATGAAAAATGAAACTCTCTCCGTCGCTTTTGGAGGCTTCGTAAGATCCTAGCGACATGCGAGTTATCGCCACTAAACATATTTCTATTTTCTGTATTCAATAATAATATTTATAATATGTACATATATTTTTATAGATGATCACAATTATTATGTAAACGTATATGTGCGCGTTGCAGTGATTTTTCGACGCGCCAGTATACATAATATACCTATAATAGGTACACTGCTGCATTATCTTTACTTTGATTTTGATGGATCGAGCGTGTAACGATGTAATAATATAATAAAATACTATTTAGGTATACCGTATAGGTAATAGTTATACGTTTTTAGAGACACGTTGTTTACTATTATGGACTCGTCGCTCGAAGATCCGTCTCAGATGAAAACCTGTTTCGTTTGGTTTGCGCCCAAACGTCGGCGGCAACCAAATGTAATTATAATAATATATGTATTCTGTTGGAAATGTATTTTACACGTTTCAGCGAGTAATAATAATTTAAAAACGAGAATTTAATAATCGTATTATTGTGATTATTACAAGGAACTAAAGTGCATATTTTATACTTATTCGTCTGATATTATATTGTAGGTATATAGAGACGCATAATAATATGCGCGCTAGTTCGATTAATAACAATCTACCTCGTTCGGTATTTCTATATTTTACAATTATTTTTAACGAACGACTTCGTGGACGACGTGTACCTATCTTTTATCATGGCCGTTCGATATTTTATTCGTGTAATAAACTTTACACACACCATATTTTATTGTTTGAGGATTAACCATCGGAACGAGGCAATTTTCGAACCATTCAATATTGATCGATAATAGACAAATTATTATAGAACTAAAAATATATTCTCGGCAAAATGAAACCGCCGAAGAGTTACAATTCAACAATTTCAGTTGAATTTGAACGGGAACAATGACGCTTAAATATCTCCTCTCGCTGCTACACACGCTGATATATATATAATATTAATTAATATCCCCGCGGTGAGCTTACGGCAGTGTGTGTGGGAATGCTTGCAGTCGGTGCTGTCACCGGGTGTGCGTATAGTGTGTGTGTGTTTTTTTTCCACCGCCACCGCCGCCACCACCGTTCCTCTTTACTTGAGTGACAGATCCAATTTGCTTCCCTACTTCTCTTCGAACAATAAAAACCGCTACCGTATCAGAAAATACCCACGGCCCGCATATATATTCGCATAATATAATATAATATATATATAATATTATTATTATACATATAATATAATACACACGTAATATTTTCGTCGCCATGGTCGGATAAACACGCATCGGAGGGGATGACGTTATGTTATGTTTTGCGTGTGTGGTCCTCTTTCATTCAGTCATTTTTTTAAAAAAAAAAACGCTTATTGCCAATAATTCAGCATAATATACCTATTTAATATCATGGTAGGCTAGCAATAGGCACGGGTCGATCAGAAATTCGTGTCACAACTCACAAGTTCGAAACATTTTTTTCAACCCAAATTGTCCATCAACTTACACCCATATCTCCATAATAATTTCCATATCAATTTCTCTAAAAGTGTCTTAAATAATCCTCATTAAATTTTATTCAAACACAAGGTGTACCTATAAAACAATTTATAATATTAATGTTAATGTCATTTTCAGATGATTCGGACCACTGTAACATGACAGCGGCGGCCGCGGCGATGGTACAGAGCTCAGCGGCTCTGTTCGGTTGTTCGGCGGCCGGTCATAGTGGTATCAACCAGCTGGGTGGAGTGTACGTCAACGGTCGCCCGTTGCCGGATTCGACGCGACAGAAAATCGTCGAGCTTGCGCACTCGGGCGCCAGGCCTTGTGACATATCCCGCATACTGCAGGTCTCCAACGGATGCGTTTCCAAAATACTCGGCAGGTGAGTGCTAACTCTAAGTTTAAGACAATTAATAGAAAATTAATCTTCACCAAAACGATAATACGGCGTGGGTATAAGACTGTAGTTTCAAAAATTCAACTCTCGATCATAGACATGCATTATTCCGTTGATTAAATAACACAACATATAGATATAGGCAACGCCAATGCAATCATTTATACTTTATAGATTATTATTTTTATTTCGATTTGAAATTTTAACTCACTGTGGCACATTATGACAGGAGGAGTGCCCTTAGTATTTAGAGCTAAATTTATTATAATTAATACCTACCTACCTAAGTTTAAAAGAACACCACGCCCACATGTATTCAGTATTTCAGTGTTGTATTTTAGTAGAAGTGTGATACATGTACCTACATATTGTACTTGCACTGCAACATAAAATAATTTGTGTTATAACTTATAAGCTTTAATTATATAGAGTGACTTATATTATCAAACTTAAAGCTAAAAAATGATCCATGTATTCCCGAGGATTTCTAAAGTATTATGAGAATTTTTATATTATTGCGATATTTTACATAGGTTCATAAATTGCTTTAAAATTAAAATATTGTCTAATATTCTTACCTTTTAGATTACATCGCTTTCTTATTAAAGGTTACTCACAAAATTAGAACAGCTGGATACAAAATATTTGATATATTGTACGGATCTATTATAAGACGGAAATAACACATATTATAGTTTGTCTTGTATACGTACGGGAAATTGGACAATTGGGCACAGAAATTTATGTTTACCTAAGATGGTTATAATAATATCGGAGGATTATAAAAAAATTTCCTAGTCTACGCATAATTGTGTATGGTATTTAAATTGTTAAGCGGGTGGTAAATGTTGATCTCTGATATATATTCACTATATTCTGTCATATGTGTTTATGATTACTTCGACGCCTCTGCCTTGACAACGATGAGATAATTACCTAAATATATAATACATCAAATTGTCATCTAAAATACAGAACTTGTATTTAAGTGTGATAAAGCTTAATAATATCTCGTCTGTTTCATCGCCGCAGGTATTACGAAACCGGTTCAATCAAGCCGCGTGCCATTGGCGGCTCGAAGCCGCGGGTTGCCACCAATGGCGTAGTGAACAAAATCGCCGACTACAAGCGCGAGTGTCCGTCCATCTTCGCTTGGGAGATCAGGGACCGGTTGCTGTCCGAAGGGGTGTGTAGCAACGACAACATACCCAGTGTGAGTACCTATACCTATATTATTTATTAACCTAATATTATACTAACACGCGTATTGTGTAACTATATATAAATATAATATTTTAGTATCATTACAATGATTATAAATTACAGTAACATAGTCGCGAAAAATCTTCAAATTTGACACTGTTTCAGAACAGCTCCTGAAATATGACAATATATTTCAGAACTGCTCGTAACGGAATTAGGTATACTGTATAGGGATAAATGTAAAACAATATTATAGTTTATAAGTACCTATTAATATTATTGTATCTGCACAGGTAAGTGATGATTAATATAGATATAGGAAATCGAGTAAATTATATACGATTTGAAATTCCGATGCGTTTTTTCCCTCGATTTCGGTAGGTTAGGTTTAGGTTTCAACTTTTTGATTCAACTTTTATTACCAACCAATAGATTTTTGTAGTAATAACGTCTCTGAACTATTTAAATCTTAATGTCATTTATGTTACTGTTTTAAATTGAAATAAAAATAATTAAAAACAGCGTATATGCTCAGAATTCACGACGATAATTAGGAATTTAAATTATTTTTAAAAATCACCATCTGTATTAATGCATCGAGCCGTATTAATGGTTGATTATTACTACCCCATAGAAATCTATAATACTACTGCTGTACGGACGCACGGCATCCCATTGGAATGCTTATTTGGGAATGCGATGTGAATTTTAAGTGCTTACGAAATCTTAAAAGAAATCAATAAGACAATACATATACGAAAATTAAAGTAAATAATAAAATGCTAATATAATATAACAGGTACAATATGTAATATATCGTGAATAATTGTTGTTAATGCTTAAATACCTACAAAAAGATTGATTCATATATTTATATATATGATATTGTGTATACAAGGCGCTTGGATATAATATTATAATAATGTAGGTACCTATACCTTTAGACGTTTTACAATCCCGAAATGGGTATTATTGTATTATTATTTTTGTCGAAGGGTCTATATATATATATATAGGGAAATCGATTCAGTCAATAAAACGCCCCCTCCTACCGTTCCGTATAGGAAAAAGATACTTTTTTTGGACAGAAAAAAAGACGAGAATATAATAATAATAATAAAACGTAAAATATGTTTTCTCATTTTCGTCCCTATCCAAAACACGCACATGTACACTTTTGTTACCAGTTTTCACGGACCGTCGCACTCAATTCCAAACACAATGTATATAAATATATATAAATCTTTTGCCTCTGTGAGGCGCATCGTTCATATATATATATATATATATATATCAATCATATACGCGGGGTAGATATTGCGGAATTACTTTTTAATACGAAAGTAGAAAAAAACTGTAGAAAAGGAATCTTTTGCTCTGTTGTGTGTCGGCTCGAATCCATAGTACCTATATGTACATGTCGACGTATGTGCCTCGATCATCCGGTCTCTTGTAAGCGCTGCATTCGCCGATGAATGTACATTTTTGTCGAGTGCCACTTATACGGGTCCTCTGAACAGCTATCATTATTATTCCGTCGTGTTGTTATGTGTGTATACGCATGATGTATATGTATTACTTGTAGGTATTATAGGTATTGTACCTACATAAGTTTATTCTTTCCTTCCGACCATTATTGTACATATTGTTGAGCGATCGCAACGACGAGGATCATAATAGATATTATAACGCACAGTTTCATATAATATACTACATTTAATATTGTGCGTTTTCAAGTGGTCCTGTAGAACAGCTGTGCAAAAAAGTTCGCTAACGTGATGGTGAATCCTATATAAATTATTAACTATTTAGTATTTTCCTATTTGTAACATTTTTTACTTTTGCACTACGTGACTACGTCACGTAGTTGTGTAATATATAAATATTTTTAAATATTAAAATATCAATTCATTAAAGCCTTATGTAATGTAGTCTGAAAAATTATTTAAAAATTATCTATTTAGATAATAATATATTAATATATTCAATAGACTAAACAATATTAAATACACATTTAGTGTATTCTAGCATATTCATGGTATGTAATTTTTTTATCTCAACGACCACCTAATCGGCACCTATTCGTTTGAATTAGCTGTTACCTTTTAATTTAATAGATTTAAAATAAGCGAGTGTAGACGATTCAGCTTGATGGAATACTCAATAACATACCGATGTTTGAGTGAATGGAATTAACTCTTTTCAATTCAGTAAAACGATAATGAATACATTTACTAATGAATAAATTCTCTTGAGCTTACGCGCCACACACCTTCTGCAGTACCTATATTCTGTGTTTTGTTGTTGGCCAAACAGCGAATAAAAATATACTAATAAAAATTATGAATAAAATTTTTCTTTTATACGAAAATAACCTAGAAATGTCCTCGAACGATGGGACACCCCGCCGTCAACCCTTATATTATACACATAGGTAAGCGTGTATATGTGCTGTGAGAAATATAATAATATAATATATATGTATATAAGTAGTTTGCTTTATACACATATTGTTCAAGTTGAATGTGGTTAAGTAAATTTTTTCCTCCATTCGTTAAGAATATAATATACGTAGGTACTCATTCCATCCCTGCAATACAATACCACCACGTTGGAAAAACTTGAACAAATTGCGGTATTTTAGCAATAATTGGACGTCAGAGGGCTATGTGATGGTGATGTAGGGGGTCTGGGGGGTCGAGGAAGGGCGCGACGCCGGTGCCAATTATTACAAGTGAAAAAAATAGAATTAGTCATGAACAAAAAAGTAAAAAAGCAGAACCGAAGAAAAGAGAGCGTGTTCGAGTGGTCGTTGCGCTCGTGCAGCAGTTTGTCCTCATGGGATGTGGGCCATTAAACCTACACCGACATTACGTGTGTGTATGTATGAAGTGCATGCGGTTTCCTCCCCATATATTTTTTTCACGACTCTCCACCAAACGGGTCAATTAACGACGATTTGTTGTTTTTAAAAGCACCGCGGTCGTCATTCGCGACGAAGCCACTTTAGAACAACATATATATAAATATTATTATTATTATTATTATTATGCGTCCTATAATCGCTTGTGTTAGTGGCGTTCCCAATAATATACTCGTTCGATCGACGATCACTCTACTAGACAATATATTATATTATAAAAAATCTAACGAGTCCTGACAGACTGATAAACGTTGAATCTAAACTGTAATAACTAAGGACAAAATATAAGTACCTACATAAGACCAAATATTATATTTACTTTATATTTGATGTAAAAATATTATTAAGGAAATTATCCTTATAGCACCTATATATAAAGTTTAGGACTCATCTCAAAAACCATTTATTCTAATTTCGATTGAGGTGCATCAACATTTTCAAAAAATTAATATGCTTAACGACTAATAGTAAAAAAAGGTAAGGTTAAAAAATTTTGTACCTACACCTTATAGGTACGACTATACGATACACTGCAGTATACATAGCTATATGTCTTAAAACGCGTATATAATATACAGAATATCACTATAATATTTGCACGGGCCCGCTACCACGATCATAATATATTGTGGAGGAGTAGGTAGAACTTGTCGGTGAGAAGACAGTGTACGGCGGTGGTGGTTGGGATAAAAGTTACATATATAGGTATTATATGTGTACACCGTATTATACACCGTCAGCGGTGGGGCGACCATCAGGGCGTGGAAAATTATTGCGGATTGGTCGGAAAATGCGTCGCGGGAAAACATGGCCGAGCCGGGAAAGCATAAAACATTGATCCGTATCGACAGGGTGGCGGCTGCAGTGGCGCCGGCGGCGGCTTTGGGGCCATATTTTCCTCTCGATTTCCGGTAGAAAAACACCTCCTCCACCTTTATCTACGGTAAATATAACAACACGTGAAACTCGCAGACGACTATTATATGTACACGATACACTTTATGACATATTATGTGTGTATGTGTATATCGTGTGGATATTATTTACCCGTTTTGCTCATTTCACGGTATTTTGGTGGGATCTACATTATGTAATATTTTGTATGAAAAAAAAACATTAAGTTACATTTTCTTTTCCCACACTGCATGATTCCAACCGATACATTATGATGATGTTTATATTCATATACCTATTATATACATAGTTAATTCGGAAGAACGATAATCGTGATTCGATGTACATAAAATACCAACATATTATATTATGTTTACCGTTATATAAACACCTATTACCACTCTAAATCGATTTATTCAATTAATTTTCATAATAAATATAATATCATATTATTCATATTAACTATTAATTCAATTTTCATCCATATGATGTAAGATTTATCAATAATATAATAACACACCAGTGTTTACTCAGCAGCTATATTTAAAAACATTTTTCATATGTTTTTTTTTATATTATACTCTTGTGGCTTGGCCTAGGCTGGTGTTATATTTAATGACATTGCATTTAAATATATGTTTTTCGAGAAGGTTATATTGTATATACGATACCTAATAATTCGTTATATTATTTACGTGCGCGTGTAGTCACTGAGTTGACTGTTTGCAACACGGTTTAGTTATATATATACATAATATACCCTAGGAAATTTGTCGTAAACAGGGGTCAAGCGTCCGAAGCCCCAAGTCGGGTCATCTGTCATCGCTAGCTTACATAAACGTCAACGGTAATGTTTCCCTAAAAAAATAAAACCAAATTGTACATAATATATTATAATATTATTGCGCGAACACCCTATATATTATATATACTGCTGCGGGGCAGTGTTGCGATTGAAAGTCTTCTGTTTAGGGTTGTTGTCCGGTGTCGGGTGTGCATGGACGGAAGCCCGTTGCGTGGTGTACGCGCCACGTTTTGCGCTCTGTAATTTTGTGGACTACGAAATAATAATAATAATAACAAAGAGAAGGAATTCCTCTTTTAAACTTTATACGACCATTGTGGCATTGTCATTTAAATAAGATATGACTATATATTTTATAGTTATAGAAATGTCTTTCGCCACCCATTCCACCGCAATAGGTTACGGACAAAGAAACTTTCCCGCCCGGCGCCAATTAGTTTTAAATTATTCCCACACCCCTTTCCGAAAATGCACCCTGGAGATTTTTCGCTTTTTACTTTTTCATTTTTTTTCTCGCATAAAACTCCTCAGTAACCGCAAATAATAGGCTCGTCAAAATTTAAGACCCATTGTTGAAACTGCTACTTCCAAAGCCCGCGACGGACGAGTTTAATCGTATTTTACATTGAAAAAATCACACCGTTAATTAAAAGGCTCGATGCCATGTGTTCAGATTGAAATTATTTTACAACGATAAATTCAAATTAAATTTAACAAATGTTATCGTTAATTATAATGGTCTAATATTGAATCATAATTCCATAACATAATAAGTATTTAAAGAGAAATGTATTTTGTTTTTGCTTGTTTCGGACTAACATATTATATATTATATTTGTACGAACTCGTATTTTTACTAAAAAATAAATAAATAAATATATACCTTTACGTCCAACAATATTAATAAAACACAATTTTTTATTTTTTATTTCTTATGTAATTGTTTTTAATTAAATAACTAATAAATTAACAGTTATCAGTATTATATTATTATAACTATAAGTGTCAACTAAAAAAGAGTTCATATATTATTATGATTCACATTAATCACAATTGTTTTCAACTGTCGTAGAGAAATTAATTTTATTACAATAATATTTTTCAAAAATTTTCTTTATTCAACTCCCAAACCTATTCATGAAGTATTTTTTATACTTTATAAATACACACCTAAGCAAAAATTAACTCAGTTCACCCAGAAATATGTATTAGTGTAACTATGTAACATAATATAATTACTTAAAAAGTGTATTTCGCTCATATTTTTTGGTAGGAAAAAGTAGTAATAGTATTTTTTCATCAATTTAATATTTAACGTTTACAATATATTTAAGCGCGGTACTAGTGGTTTGCGTAAATAGCGGCTCAGACATCAAACACGAGAGATTATCGAACCGCTCTTAGTATGGATTTGATAGAAATTTCTGTTAAAAATATATAAAAAAATATAAGGTAAAATTCGAAGTAAAAAAAAACCAGTAGAGTAAAAAAAAATAATAAATAATAATAATAATAAAAAATCGGTTTTCAGTGGTGTGCGTATATATATATATATACTTATATATGCTATATTCACCGCCGCCGCAGCCGTGTGTCCCGAGTCAAACGCAGGCTGACGTATCAAAACCACTCGCCCCGGTTATTCGGTTTCCAGTCGGATGGTCCAGAAGAATGTCGCCCATAATAAAGATCAGCTGATTAGTCCATCTGGCGTTGGCATAGGCCTCGCGCAATAATGAATTCCCCGCTGCAGCCTCCGTACAATATATACGCACATATTGTACACACGCATGTATATACACAGTACACTAGTACGCACCCCTGCACCCTCCACTCAATGCGGCAGCGTTCGCGCTCACGAATATATAGATTTTAGATTCATCCCTCGCACTCTTTAACACATTATTATATTACAAATTATGCCGTCGACCAGATTACACGGGCCTAATACTATTAAAATCCATACGCCCCCGCCCCCCCCGCATACTCCATAGCCGGACGCCTATATATGCAGCCCGCCGACGTTTCTAAATTTACTAGCGTGCATGCGAAAACTCGGCCGTCTGGAAAACTTTGTCGTTCGCAGACCCGACCCCTACGCGCCCGTGTATACCATGTACATACCAGGTATATGTATATATTTGTCTGTGCCGTCGCCTCCATATATTATACTACACAACTCCTGCTGCTGTCTCTCGCGACATTTTTAAGCTTTTCGCGGGGTCCACCGCCGTACATAATCGAATCCGGCGTGTTTTTTGTCCCCGTTTGAAATTTTCCTTAATCCTCTACCCTTTATATGACGCCGCGTATATATTTAATTTTTTCGACCAAGCCCCCCCGCCGACCGGGTTCCCGTACGCTAGCTGCTGTTTAATCGTATCAATTCGAAACCACGCCGGTCGCGATCTATAATATAATATATGTATTATACATAATATATACATCGGTCCCCAATTTCCTGATCCCGTTTCACGCTGTGGTCACGCAATCGCCTCCTCTATCGTAAATAATATTAGATCGAACGCTTGATTTACAAATTTTTAATTTTTTACAACGTATTGTGATTGACAAAAGATTTCTGTTCGCAGGCAACTGACTGCAGGATCAGCGATTATTCCATTATAATAACACATTATATTATTTAGTATTTTATTCTTCTATATAACATACACATCTGTTATCGTTAAGAAAACTTGGTTTTAATATATTATAGAGAAAAGATAAATTCACGTATGTGTGTTATATACAGAGAGATGTATAGATTTTAATATTTTATTAATTATATTTTTCTACATTCTACCATCTATAATCAAAACAAAAGCAATCTTCGTAGTTTGTTCTAATAATATTTTGTATAATTTTTCTGAATATAAATTAGGTACCTAAAATGTATTTCAGCGTCAATTTTATTTAATAAAGAATGTTCACCATTAAACTTGAAAATATATTATTGTACTGTAAATAGAGACGAATTTATTTTTTAAACAAATCTAATAGGTATTGGACACATACGTTGTATAGTATAGTTAAAATGTACTTCGTACACTTTGCCACTACCCATATAAATATAATTGTTTATTTTAGGTATTATATAATATAATATTATGTAACATAAAACATCAAACATTTGATTATCATCCTCTATATTCTCTATTGGAAGATGAATACTCCATCATATACGGCTCCGGTGTAATGAATATTCTATAACATCATAGGTACTATTTTCACATTTAGTTGAATATTCGGTTCGAACATTTAAGTGTAACACAATACGTTTTTCGTAAAATAATACTCGTACACTGTCCGTCAAAATATGATTCATCTTTATCGACAACATATCTTTGAAGTACATAGGTAGTATTACGATGTTCGACTGAAAATTGTATTGTATATATTTTATATATTTCTGTTTATTATATTATCGCCGGTATTTGGTATAGTATTTCTACATTTTACTTAAAATATGTCCCTACACTCGTCGTGTACACAATATAACATGTAACATAATGATTATTGAGAGAAGGAGGGAGGGAGTACCTATACTATGTAGAATTTAATGGGAACGTATTTTTTATTTTTTTTAAATCTAAAATTTAGCTTGACATTTGGCATCAAAAAATATCTATAATTTGCAGACAATATTATAACGTGATTGAAAGATGTTTAGGTCATTTGAACATGGCTTATAATACACGTGTAGCGTAGTTGTCCGGACCATCATGAGAATTGTTTTATAAAATTTTAATCGCTGTCTGTAAGATACCCAGTCTCGACAAAAATACAAATTGTAGGTACTTAGTTAAGCAAACACATCCTTCAGTGCACATCCGACTTCTCTCCCTCTTTCTCATCCACAATAAATATAACATGCGGATAATATATTATTATACATTATTCCTACGTATATAATACTATATATAGATTGTTATACATGTTTACAATATGCACAGCGTATAATATTATGTATAATGTAAATGTATATGTAATATTATGTGTGTAACTACACAGACTTTGAGAATCGACCAGAGGTAATTTCGCTCCGTTCGGCGATTTAGAACAAGGCGAACACTGTTCGTCTGAGTGCACTCGGTCGCACAATCGCACTCCACCGTCGTAGCCACCGCCGCCCCTATATTACATACAATATATTATACTCGTGTATGTATCTAATATATGTTATGTATATATATATATATATATATATATAAATATTGTCACAGATTTTATTGTCGCACACGCGTCACACGCCTCACGAGTCATTATATTACTCGTATATACGTGTGACGGATCAATGGACGTTGCACGTACGCAGAAATCTGCTCTCCGACACATTGTTTTCTCTCCCCGAAACTGTGTTGCCAATATTATAATATCGTACAACAGTGCACATCAGACGCATGCGTACTTGCGCATGTGTGTGTCTATATTGTTACACTATTACAATGGCCGAGTTACTTCTGTCTGCTGCTTAGGTAGATTTTAAGTTAATAATTAATGTGATACAATCAGGCGATGATACATGATCATACCTCATCAGTCATCATATATGGTGGAACGACTGTATTGCGAGTACATTATTGTGTTTTCTAGAAGACCAAAATGTATGACCTGAGGTGGTCCTAATATAATATTAAATTATAATTTGGCTTCGTTGTAATGGAAATAATTTTTTGGATATAATACTATAATATATAACGTCAAAAACTAATCTGTTACCGATGTAATATAATATTTATAGACATACGACATTGTCGCACATTATATTAATATATAAAAACAAAACAATATTCCTCTATGAAATATCTACTAAAAATTGAAAATAGATAAATCTGTTTATTAAGAATAATGTACTAATATGTAAAGTATATAGGTATTATGACTTAAGCATTTTGACATAAGTAGTAATTAGTGTGTTTGCCAAGTTCAAGATAGATTAAAAATTATCTGAATTCCCTGACGCATGGTGGCTAAAATTAGAAAAAATAAAAATCTGTTTTTTCTTGATAAAAAAAAAAAATAAAAGCAAAATAATGTGACAAATAACTAATTGGTAAAAAATAAAACCACCGTATTGCTTACATTACTAAATTTATATTTGCATTTTATAAGAATCTGCAAATTCTAATAAATGATGATAGTCTTCTTCTTTGGCTATTAATATTAAGTCTATTATTCGTTGTGATATGTGCAGACTATTCTGACAAACTACATAATATAGGTAGGTACGTTCTCCTATTTTTATCACTAAAATTGTACATAGCTTCATAATCCGTTGTGGGAACTGAAAAAAAATAAAAAGTATGATAAGTAAACGTTTATTTTGATTTCGTACGTCCATCGTAATTATCAGCTCTAATCACATTAATGTTTTTTTTTTTGTTTTAATTTATTTACTACCTACCTATACAGTAAATTGTTTTAATAATTTATACGTTGTTTTAAACACTAACTGCTGTGCGCTATAAAACCATCTAATCTGCCACTATATTATTTGCAATATAATACATATTAGGTATACAGTGTCCCACAAAGATCTGACATTCTGACAAATGAAATAACTTTTGTTCTAATCAATATTTTTTTAAAAATTTCTATTAAATATAATTCATAGAAACTTGTGCTACATTTTTAGATTTACAGATATAGACATTTTTTATTTTTTAATACTGAAAATTGAAATTTGACTGATGTTTAGAAAAATGTATATGGTAAAAATACTTATTTAAGTCAAATGGATGATTTTTTACAATTTTTTTAAATATCAATATTTTCGTTAAATAAATTACGATCTAGTTTATGTTAGAAACCTTGTAATTTCAAATAATAATAAAATTTTTTTTAAATATTTTATAAGAACATTTTTAAATAAGTGCATGTTAAAATCTAATTATTTTTTTTATTGTATTTATTTTAATAATATGTGATTATACATTATAAATTACTATAATTTACCTAACGAAAATATTGATAATTCAAAAATTTTTATCAATTTTTAAGTTTTTTATTTTCAATATTAAAAAATAAAAAATGTATTCTAAAAATGTAGCGTAAGTGTCAATGGATTATATTTAAAAGAAATTTTTAAAAAATATTGATTAGAACAAAAGTTATTTCATTCGTCAGAATGTCAGATCTCTTTGGGACACCCTGTATTATATATTATAAATTTATGCTTCTGTCAAAACTTTCCCCATGTTGCATAGATACTATTCTATATACGAGAAACATTATACGATCGGGATTTTATTATAACGATTCGATTTCAAACACATTTCCGTTTATATAATAATGTATAATATATGTATATAAGTGCGTATTGCCTATATTATGCATCATATTATTTCAACGACATTTTTTCCACAAAAAGGGAGGGTACACGCAATATCAATTAGGTTTATTTTCGACTGCATGCCTAATTCTATGTTATAAAATAATTATGAAAACGTATTAATTTTTAATCATGAAAAAGACCTCATCAAGAAACTCTCTACTGCGGTTTTACAGGCGAAAAAAAAACAATTTGAACGGAAAACGTTCGTCTCTAGAGCCATATATATATATATATATATATATTATATATATTATATAATATGTACGAAGCCGCTGCCCGGAGGCAGTAAAATGGTGGTCTTTCGTTGTTAATTTTCGCTGAACTCGCGGCCGCCCCACTGTTGAAGCTCGTTACCTCTCCTTTACCACTGCCGGCGGATACACGACCTCGTATATTACACTTGTTATTTAACTGTCACGCTTATATATTATATGTATATATATATATATATAAGTACAATGTACATCCCTGCCTGCCGGGTCCACGTTGTTTTTATCCCGAAGGATTTATGTCTCCGCTGTCACTGGCAATTCACCCCGTGTTTATATATATATATATACTATATATTCAACGTATACAACCCCCGCCACTACACAACTCACCACCCCACCGTCGATTGGTTGTCGCGGCGACACGACGCGCGCGAGCTCGCAAAAAGCGGAGTGGAGAGGACAACTCGCGTGGAGACTTACGCAGTCGTTTACGTAACGCAATTACACTTAACGAGTACGACGCGTTTCACGGTCCAAAAACCTTTAGTCTTTCGGGGCACCCTCTACGTATATATACATATATATATATATATATATATATATATATATATATATATATATATATGAAAACCAGTATCATATAGTAATATATATATATATCATATATAAACTCACTATCCTTCACTCTTCTCTCGTGTATATAATATATATATATATGAGTAATTCTTTTTTCCCTCCCTCACGCGTTTGGCTTAGGGTACATAGCGCCTCCAAGCGCGTCTCTCCGACTAGAATGTTGCAGCGTATCCACATACCCCCCTGCGGAAGTCGTGTCGTAACCTGATTAAAATGTTCGTTAAACCTGACGACCATCGTGACAGTATATATAGTTCCGAATTCTACTGTTTTAATTAACTCGCATGTCGGCGAGTCAACCCACCCGAGTCGAATGTTAATAATACAATTCTGTTACTATCATCTTTTACCGAGTAGGTTAGCAAGCGGAAATGACCACGCATGAACAACATTTTCGTATATCGGTTGTTGAAATATTGTTTTTTTTTTTTAATTTTATTTAACAATAAATAGCTTTGTACATATTATAATTTATAATCGAAGAATTTAAACTTTATACAACAAACTGGTAATGGAGGTTCAAGATTCTGATTTCTAGAGACTTTGCAAATTGAAATCTCTAAACAATAATATGTTATTTGGCAAAATACTGGTCTAGCGTAGTGCCAGGTCTGCATGCGTCTCTTCAGGTTTGTTGGTGTGCAGCTAGCGTACCTTCGCCGGGCTACGCGTAATAATAATATGAATAATAAAAAAAAAAATAATACAGACGAATAAAAGAAACTCTGGTTATCAGTAGAGCTGAAAAACAAACAAATATTCTCCATCCCCCTTTTCTTTTACTTTTAATTTAAAAAAGCTCGCAATTACTGCACATAAAACAACTAGAAAATATTGCAGTGTGCGCGCAACAACCCCACTGTTTCCTCTTTATTTTTTCTAAACGCTTTCCTTTAGCGCAAAATGTTTGTTTTATTATGTTTGCTCAATGACTTGGCCAGCCAATACTTCATTATACGGCGGCGGTGGCAGCGGTCGATGCCACCCTTCGGCCTGTCCCACCTCCGTCGCATTTGTCCAAATTAACACACCGATTTGCGCACGGACAATGCATGCAGACTGATTAAAACAAATTTTTTTCCTCCTCCCACCACCGTCGTCGTAGCGATTTCTCCAGTCGACCGCGTCTCTTCATTCTGTGTGCACAACCTATATGTATATATTATAACACGCATGTTTACACGCGATAATCAAAACGTACGCACGTTGAATATAATACACGACTGAGCGTAACAATAATAATAATAATTGCACTCGATGACGATGATAATAATAATAATAATAATAATAATAATAATAATAACAATAACCCAGAACATTGACACGAAAATTAAATTTAAAAACCCATATATACATACAGTGTTAGATGTTTTGGACGGGTCACGTGATTCCTGCAGCGTTCATCAAGTAACTGCAGTTGGTATATTAATATAATGTCACAGGTTATTAGTCATCGAAACAAGATTTATAAAATGTATGATATAACTGAGCTAAATTAACATATTAATATTATTATGGTATAAGACAAATGTAACAAAGGGTTTTATCGATTTTCTCTACGACTATTATTTTTTATACGACACAAATAACTTGAGACAATTTCAACTAATTTCTGATCGGGATCAAGTCCCACGCATCAATCAAAATGTAACGAATCGCAAAATAATAAATGTTAAGTTTGACATCTACCTGTTTGAACCTTTTAGAGAGAATAATTTCGGAAAGGTTAATTTTATTTCTACTTCCAGGCCGTATTGCCAATTATTGTTAGCCGATTTCCCAAAAGTACACTCCATAAGTCGGCTGTAATATAAGAAACTAAAATCATGTCATCATATTGTCTTAAATGTTACAATGTGTTTTACAGGTGTCGTCCATCAACCGGGTGCTGAGGAACTTGGCCGCACAAAAGGAACACCAGGCCTCGTCGACGCACCAGCCGGGCGGTGGAAATGGCCTGAGCGGCGGTGGCGGCATCGGTGGCGGCGGAGGTGGCGCGGCAGAGTCTGTGTACGACAAGCTCCGCATGTTCAACGGACAAACGGGTTGGCCGTGGTACGCAGCACCACCACCACCACCACCACCATCGTCGGGCGGCCCACCCGTGCACGGCGGCGCGCCGTCACCGCACCACCCGGCACTGGTCGGCTCGGCTGGCCACCATCCGGGAAATCCAGCGGCCGCTTCTCTGGCCACGGCTACCACGGCGTCACTCACCACCGTGTCCAGAGATGATATCCAGAGGAGAGGTGAGCATCACCGGAAAATATTGGTCTATTTTATTTGTATTTTCCCTAATGCGAGACGAATTTTCTTTATTATTATATCGTTTGAATTTAGTGTTTTAAAAAAAAAAATCTCTTCCAATTAAATCTTAAGCAAGCTTAGGGTATATAACGTATTAGTTGTTACAGACTTACAGTTAAATAACGATTTTACAAAGACATTGATTTACTCTTAAGTTCATTATTGTTTATGTCGACTCGTATATTCACATTTTTGTATTCTGAATATATATCTTAAAGTATCATTTATACAATTGAAATGTATGCATAACATTTATATTATATCGACTGAGAATATAATTATGGTTTACGTTAAAAGAAATAATTACGAGCATGTATAACAGAGTTTATTAGAGTTTGCGAGTTATTGTTGATCAGCTTCTCTTTTCACCCCTTCCAAGTCTTAACTGAACTCTGCAAGCTTCACTGATGAAATTGTTTTTATTTAAGGTACGGTTATTGTTTTTATTATATCGCGGAAATTTCAGCATTCAGCAACTTGATGAATAAACAGTAGTTTACGTGTATATATATTTTATTATATATATGTATTGTCAAAAAAACTTTTAAATAAAGTTTTTTCTTCATTTACTCTCGCGATATTAATGCAATAATTTATTGTTTTAAAATAATTTATACATTAATTAGTAAATACAGAATGTATACACTCTACGAGTGTACACACAATCTGCATTTGTAGTTATTGATTTATTTATATTAAAAACTAATCGAGTTATGCAAAATTTAGTATGGAATAATACGATTACACTTCACACGATTATACACCATCATAAAATCTTATTGTTGTTGAACTTATAATATATTATATAGGTACCCATTTTATAATAAAAATACTGTCCTAGTGACTGGGCGAGAGAATGACATTTATCGAAAAAATATTATAATAGGTATAGCGAGAAGCAATTAACTTTAGCAAATAAAACTTAAAAATATTTCTCTCTATTTTTTCTCAATATTTCCATTATTCCGTTAGTATGCATATACAATTTAAATCTACTTTTTAAAAGAGGAATTCCACGCGCAATTATATACGCTGTGTTTAACATGCTTTTTTAACACGTAAAAGGACAACACACACACAGACGAATCAACCTTTGAAACATAATATTATATCGTGGCCCCTTCTTTAAATTACTGTTTTTTTTCCCATGAAGTAATTTAAGAGCATAAAATATATATTACTTTATAGCTTATACTCAAACCGAATATAAAGCATAAGCCTCGAGGTACATAATAATAAATAATATACAACATTTTTTTGTGAATTATATTTACCTTCATGTTTTTAACGAGTAAAAATACTTATTTTAATTTAAATGCACTTTTAAGACTTATATAAAAGTGAAATTTTAATAATAATTAATTTAATAAACAATCCCATTTGTAATAAATGTATTAAAACGTATCAATGTATAACTTTTTCAATTCGTGTAAATTACATTTATTTTGTGATGTACAGCATTTTCTGTGTACAATTTATTGTTGCATTACATAATATTATGCATAGTAAGTTGTTTTGTATGTTTGGTTGCCTATACAAAAAGCAGTAACGGCCCAATAATAATTGTATAATTTCGGAATAAAAAGGATAATCTGGAATTCTGGAATGGTACAAAATACAAATTTATCACATATTATTAAAATATTATTAACATATATAAATAAAATAAAATCTTTCGGCCGTGGTTCAAAACTTTGATTTAGATTTCATTTGAAATGGTGTCTCTGTAATCATGGTCCTCGGGTGCTCTGTTATCAATTATTATTCTCAACCTATTAGGAATTATTTTATTTTTAAGACCAAACAATAAGAGTATTACAAAGTATAATATACAACATTTTACGATTATTGTTGTAGGATTTCCCCAAGACCTTCGCCAATTATTTCTATCTTTGCATAGGTGTCCGTTATACAGAGGTTTCCGGGTGAAAGCGTCCCGTACCTACATAATAATAAATTTAACAATAATAATAACAAAATAAAAATAAAATTTGGCCGCGGGCCGATTCTTTTGTTTTGGCGAGCGCGCGAGTTCGACGGTGGCGGGCCACCCTCGTCGTATAGACCGATCGAAATCCGGTTACGCGCGTCGGCCGCCGATTTTCCGGGAACAGCGAGGGAGCCCGCACCACCGACCCTCCGGCCGACCACCAAACCGCCACCGTCGCTAGTCCCTCTTCTGCAACTGTGCAATACGCGCCGACTGCAGCAGCTGCGGCGCCCTATCGCCGTCGCCACAACGGGACGACTAACGGGTGTTGGTGGTGGAGAAGGGGTGGGTGGGCAGGTCTTCCGGACCGGCGCGCAACCGCCACCACTGCCTGCCGACCAGTCGTTGGTCCCCTCGAGAGTTCCGATAGGCCCGCACCGGACCGCCCTTCCACCGTCCCTTCGACCAGGGTCGCCGATGCCGTGAGGGTTATTTCACGCAACTCACGCACACCCAAGCGGTTACACGTGTGCCCGCACCCTTCACACACGCACACAAACGATTGATCGCGTTGCCCGCTATGTAACCCGCCTATATGTGTACCTCACCTTTATATATATATATTATAATTATGTACCCTCCACTGGCAGATCGCGCGAGAGCCGATCAAAATCGAAAGCGGAACAAAACGCCTATGAAACCCGTGTAAAGGCACCCAATATATATTATGTTATTATTATTATTATGATGATGCGTATCACGTGTACACACAAAACTATAATATTATAATGTAACAGTAATGTCATAATGCCTAATATATTGATTTATTGCTGACGGCAGGTTCAACGTTTTTTGATAAGATTTAGTTTATTTTAATTACTGTCTAACTCTATAACTATGATGGCCGAAAACCGCTTCAATATAATGTTATATACTCAGGGATCCGTTCCCAATGGGAAGTATAACATTTCTCGTAACATAATATGAATATGACTATTATTTATAAAAGTACCTATTCGATATAAATACATAGCTACAAGTGTACAATAACACATTCTATTATATATTTATTAGTTATTAGGTTCCCGAATTCCCGATTACCGTGTGTTTTTTCAAAGAATTTAGCTGAATTCGAATTGGCGTGTTTCAGCTGCTGAATTAGCACCGGAGAGCACGTCCGATGGCAACTCGGAGCACAATTCGTCGGCGGATGACGATTCGCAACTAAGACTTAGACTGAAAAGGAAACTGCAAAGAAACAGGACTAGTTTCACCAACGACCAAATAGACAGCTTAGAAAAAGGTTAGTTATAGGTGGTCAACATACGTATAGAACACAAAAAAATCGTTAATCATCATATCATCATATATCGTTAAATTTGTGAACCACAATATATATCTCAAAATCTGAATTTAACAACAATTGAATCAATGGTACTTTTTCAGCAACCGACCGAATTTCGTTTTCTTGATAATCCTACATATGCCTAATATTATAAATTTGAAAGTTAGAACGGATTCGGGATTTTTGTTTAAAAGTTTATCATCATCCTTGGTGATCCATATATTTTCGGTATATTTAAAGTATTTAAATACCATACTACAGTGCATCATATATAGCAGTCTTTATTATTATGTATTATAATATTGCATATTATATATATATTTCAAAAAGTAATTGAATTTTTTTTCTGAGGTTGTAGTTTCTCGTGTGTACAAAATTAATCAATCATCTACCCTTGTCGGTGTCGACGATATATACAAACTATAAGACTATTGAGTTTTTGTTGTTGTTGTTGTCAAGCACAATATATGTAATTTGAACGTTACCGTTAATTATTCGTAAGTTCAACCAACATTAGTCAACCAAGCTAACAATGTAGTGTTAACACATTGCCGCTGTCTTATTAATTTCAATCTATACAGTGTTTAAACTAAATTGTAATGCTTCTTGTCTTAAACTTCCTTCAGTGCTAAATCGATCAATGTCGTTTGACAATGCAATACATTTATTCAGTTAACAACTACTAGTCTCAATTTCGAGTATAGAGTATAGTAAGGTTTAAACAAAATCTCTGATGGTTATTGACTATTGACTAGACCTATATATGTTTTATAATAACATACAAAATAATTTTAATTTTAATTACCTATAAATCAATGTTTAATAATCATGATTGAAATATGCGAAGTTATTGCATATTTATCCTTTCTCAATCAAATATTTGATGACAAAAACAAAAATGGCAGCGTGTAGGGAGCCAATAATAATTTTTTTTTATTGAATTTAAAAACATGAACAGTAAAGGTTATTAGTTTTTTGTTTAATACATAATATGAGTGATTTCTAGAACTAAAATTATACAATCAATATGGTGTTAATTTTGTGTGATTTCCACTAACATTAATATTATGGTTATCGTTAGCAGAAAGCTTAAATTGTATGGTATAGGGAGGTTTTTCCTAACAAAGCTAACAAATTTGCGATGTTTTCGATGCCTGGTCCTAATGCTTCATTCATGTTGGTTGGAATGTTATGAGACATATTATACTGATTCTAACAAACACTATATCGTAACATAATATCACTTAAAGAACTTAAATGACAATAAATATATCTATGTATAGTATAATCACTTCACTAACAAGATATTCTAATTTGGGACATTTAGTGTATGTAGGCCTTGTTTAAGTTATAATTGTAATTTATGTAATTATTTGACTGAATTTCCATTAATAAAATCTTTTATAGGTACTATTTTGTCTATAAATGATTGGCCGGTCTCCTAAGTTAAGGTTATCTGTGTTAAGTTTTTTTTAGATTCTGAATGGAGCGATAAATTTATTGACTTTATGATTGAATGGTTATGTGTGTTATTTTTTACTGTAAAAAAATATCTAATATGTTTAATAATATTCATACTTACATTTTGAAAAGCTTATATAATAAGGCTCCACATTAACTGTTATTACTGGATGAAAAAAAAGAGAGTATAATTCCGCAAATATTTATTAGGAACGTCTGAAGTTTGTTTTAACAAAATATGTAATACTACGCGAGCGTACCATGTATTAAATTTATTTTTTATTTGGAAGTAATTCAAAAACAAATAAAACGCAAATACTTGAAATTGTTATTATGTTCAGATTATTATTTTTTACACATGGTGTAATTTTGATTCTTTATGGATACTATTGGTATTTTAATGTTTCATTATTAATCATAAAATTATAAAAAAAATTATACCTAGATCCTACATCCATATGTGCCTCGGCGGACATTTCGTTAGTCTATAAATATTTCTAATTAAAGTATAGTATAGGTACTCATAACTCAAAGCTAATAAGTGTCAAAGTATCTTAAAAGAAATAATACCTAATTGTTACTTGTCCGTTTTTTGGTTGAGTTATGATCATTGCTCACTTTATGTGCCTGAGCTGTGTGTATATATATAATATATATATAAATAATATAAATAATAAATGTAATCAAATTTATTCTGCTTTCAGAATTCGAGAGAACACATTATCCGGACGTGTTCGCCAGAGAGAGGCTGGCGGATAACATATCTCTTCCGGAAGCCAGAATTCAGGTAATACTAATAATCACTATAATATATCACTTGAATGTATATCTAACTATAATATGTATATTGTATATATATACTGCAATAACTATTGTAAATACTAGCTAAATAATAATTAATTTTAAGTCGAAACATGTTGAAACGATATGACTTGTATTTTACTAGGTAATATATAATTTTACCTATAACGTTCTATATAGGTACTTCATACTTTTCATCATTTTAATGTTCGAAAGTCGGAACGTATATAATTCGTCTTCGACTGCAGTGTTTCGTGTGTAATACTATAATATTGTATAAACCTATTCATTGTTACATAATCCGTGGTGGCGGGAACGAGTTGGTGAAAATATTATTCGTGGCGAGAATTTTCATGCTAGCGACAATGAAAACCACGGGCGATAGGGTGCGAGGTATTGATTTTGAAAAGAGGGGCATCCTCCCCGCACCAGGGCATTGTGCTTGTCCGCGTGTACGGGTATGTGCGCTCGTGGTTGGCTGCCGCCAGTCGCCGGTGCACCGCGGCGTGTATTATTTTACATTATATTATATGCGAATAACTGACATTCCGGTGGCGGCGTGCCGTAGGCGTGAGATGAATTTTCATCCCTTTATAAAAAAATAAAAGTAGCCTTTTTCCCCCTTCTTCAGGGTGTAGTGACGTGCGTGTAACAAGACGTCCGTGGAATAAAAAGAAAACTGCAGAAACTATTTGATCATATTATTATTATTATTATTATTATTATTATTACCTATACAAAATAACAAAATATATATGACGTGTATTATACGTAATAATATAATACGATGACGGTCGGTTTCTTCGATTTGCGCCGCGTAATTCTGTTTTAATACGACGACGGACACGGAAAACGTCTTCTTCTACAAAATATCACCTCTCCCCTTCGCTTCCACGTACGAGCACACACACTCAGGCAATTAAGTTACGACACGAGGACGGGTGTATATATAGGCCAGTTTGATTTTATTAGCGACGGGTATATTATACTCGTATATACGATAGATATTATTGCTATATTTATATACGTGCGTTTATGTATATATATATAATATATATATATAGTAAAAATAATCTGTTTGTGCCGAGCAATTGGGGACAGTTCAATTACCGAGAACGTGCCCTCGTCCTCTCCACCACCAGGACAATATAATATATATATATATATAGATAAACACTCACACATACGCTATATAGCTGTAATATACCTACTACATGTATTATAGCCGAACGCAGCAGCAGTCCCACGATCACCACCAGTTAGGAAATTGTCCTCTTCGCTGCCGGACATTGAGGGAGAAAAAAATAAAGAAAAAAAAGAAACTGATTAATCGCGGACCGCCCTCACAACGATAATAAAAACCCATATGTGTGAGTGTGTGTGTGTGTACCAGGGGGTGGACATAAATTTAACGAGCACAAAGGGACCGCCGGTTTTTAACTTCCCTCGCGTCGACAATAAATTCAATGACCGTCGCGCGCAACGAGCCTGTTGAACGTTTTGGTATAGGTAAAACATTAATAATAAATAATAATACTAACGACGAAGGAAAATAACCTAATTGACTGGACGATAAAATACTCGTTACGTTTGTCGTATAAAAATGATCCACAGTGAGTTCTGCTTAGTCCAAGTCCCAAGATTGCAAAATATGTTTATATTTTGTCATATTATATTATACTTTTATATTGGATAATGTTTATGCTTAGTATTTATGGGTTTATATCACTTATGTATCACTCATTGTTTTAATATTTTCGTAATGATTATTGCGAAATCTTCGTTTTATACTATAACACCATAAATGACATACCGTGTTTGTATTATACAATACCAATACACCTACTTATATATAGTTATTAAAACTGTATACAAGTATAAACCTATATACATATTATGATATCTAATAGTAAAGTTTATTGTTGGTACACACTATATATAGATCCGAAACGCGCTCGAAAGTCTGTGTATAATGAATGAATTATTAAAATATAAATCAGGCGCTATACGTTCCAAAATATTTAATTAGATCCGGAATAGTTTATGTATATTGACTTCGATATAAAATATTTATTATATTGTGAACTTTTCGAACTTTCGATATAAGGGAACATATAGGCAGCGTATGTACACATAGTATTGTACCTATTAATATATTATAATCCAGTAAAATATAGTTAAATGGGGTCCACGTGCACATTATAAGTCTTATATTATTTAACAGTAAAGATAACTCAGATTTCAACTTCAAAGGGGATAAAAATAAATTTGATACTTGTGTGGTTCGAGTTATATACCTCATATATAACTTGTCCAAAGAACAAGATTTTTTTTTAATTGCATAAATACGTACCTATAAATATTAGTATTTATAATAATATAATCAATGATTATAATATTGTTATAATCGAACTGAAGCAGGACACGAGTTAAAAGAACATCATCAACGACCCCTGGCGTTACACAGCAATCGTATTTACTATTTTTTATAAATGATACACCGCCGTATACCTCCTAATATATGTTTCTGTACATCAGTGGGTGGTACTAGACAGCGCAAACTATAATATATAATATATTATAAGGGGCGTTCGTCCGCAACATTAGCGGAATTGAATATTATGTAGGGCAACCGGTCATTAGCTAAATTAGAAACATACACACGAAACCCACCACCGCCTCCATAATAATATGCTCGTCGTAGTTTTCACGGGCCGGTGCGTTTGGTGAATGGTCGTACAGTCGAAACGGAATCCGTCAATCCATATGTACGGGGCGCACGCTATACATACATTCGTAATAAATCCTAATGGAAACATAAACGATCCGATCCCCACGCGCAGAAAAAAAAGCAAAAACATATGTATATACGACAACCGTAAATCATCCGAAAATAAACAGATACAGAAAGAACAACGCATGTACGTTCGCCAAGACGCATATACACATAATATATCATATGTATTGTATATGTTATATATATATGATGCCACGATGGTTTATCGCGTTGACTATTAACCTAATGAAACTTATACCATATTAGGAAAATATAAATCGTTTATTTTTCGGAATCGATTCATCCCTGGTGAATGGCTTAACATATTCGAATGTATAGAAATCGCTGAAAACTAGTGGCAAAACATGGAACAGTAGCAGACTGTGTATAGTTACGCCAATTTAATAAAAACATTTCAATCATGTTAATAATAATACGTATATACAATATATAGTATTTACTTAAATGTACATTTTATTTGTTTATTATAACCCGTCGGCATATAAAATAAAATCTATGATTGCATTTTTCGTACAGGTTTGGTTTAGCAATCGTCGAGCTAAATGGAGACGTGAAGAGAAATTGAGAAACCAGCGCAGAGGTGGAGGTGGTGGTGGAGGAGGTGGAGGACTTGACCAGCAAAACGGTACACCAGCTGCACTTTCTTCGTCATCCGCGTCCGTAAGTCCACCGGCCGGCGCCACGTCGAATGTGGTCGGTGGTAGTGGCGGCGGGGGTGGTGGCGGCGGTCACAACAACCGGCTGGCGTCGATCCAAGCGGCTGGTTTCAACCACATGTACCAATCCATCTCTCAACCAATCGCTACCATGCCCACCGACAATTATGGGTAAGTCTTTACTTGCACAGCTTACTGATCTTACGGTAACTTCGAAATAAACTGAAATCGGGCAAACCAAAGATTTTTGAAGGAGGCAAAAATATAAATTTTCTTTTGAATTCAGTAACATAAAAAGCTCACTTTCCACATTAATTAATAATCACTTTTAAAAATATAAAATAACTTCTAATGTATTTAGGCTCCTCACATCATATTTTTGGCCCTGGTACAGAACTAAATCCGGGCCCTAAACATTTTTCTAATACAAATTGAAGTAATTATTTGCTTGAATACTGCGCCCCTCGAAAACCCGGGTCTCAGTACCGTGGAATGTGGATCCTTCTCACGCCCCCCCCCCCCCGCTTGTGAGTGTCTTGTTGGTATGTATATCTACTTGACTTAACCTGTGTACTACAAATTTTGTGTAATTCGTTAAGGTTTGAAAAAGACATCCAAATCCCAAATGAAAATTGTGATACGTCCTAATAGCTATCGGATATCTCATATATAAAATGTTTACTTGCAAATAATTTTGCAAATCTTTACTACACGTTGTTTAGTATAGGTACTTGCAGCGATTCTCACAATCTATTCACTGTTTTATATCGTATTTTTTAGTTCCATGTCCAGCATGGTGTCCGGCGGCCATCATCACCATCATCATCATCATCCGGCCAGCTCATACCCCTACATGTTCCATCACCCGCCACCAGACTCGCTGTATAACCATCCGGTATCGTCGTCACCACGTGTCCCTTGCCAACCCGCTCCAGCGCACTCGGTCAACGCCAACACGCATCCGGCGGCGTATCCCACTTCTACTCATCATGCGTCAAACACGTCACCCGGTGCTACGGGCACAGGTAATAATTTATAATTTGTATTATAATTATTAATTATCATTATTATCACGGGTAAGGTGGTGGATAAATTGTTTTTCCATCAATAAAAAAAGTTATAAGCACATATGATATATTGTTATGGTTAATGCAGTAGTTTGCAAAAGCTTAAAACACCTAATTACATTCTGCAAAATGTAAATTTCACACTTTTATGGGGTGTAAATATTCGAGAAACCTAATCGAACAACTCAAATCATTAGCACATGGACACTGTATGAAACATAAAAATCAATATTTATCGTAGGTAATAGTGTAAAACAATAATATACCTACAACCTACGCATCGTCGCATTATGTGTATGCTTTCAATAAAAATTCTATACAGGTTAACACTATAAAGTATATGCCCGTCGTAATATTGTAAATTAAAATGCCTTCGTTTGAATTATAGTCCGAAATATGTGAGAGTATCTAGCAATATAAATCGAGAGGCTCCGCTGCATTTTTTATTATTTATATTTTTAATATTATACATCATATATTATTTACATATTAGAAATTGCGTGTTTTCAGGCGTAATATCTGCCGGAGTATCTGTACCGGTGCAAATACCATTGAGCCAAGCGCCGGAACACACATACTGGTCGAGATTACAGTGAAAGGATGACGGTAACCGCTGATGATATTTATATTATGTACATTACGACGAACGTTTGAGTGATCTAATTTTTATTTTAATAAACACGAAAGATTTTTAACTGATGTTTGTACCAATGTATATGGGTACGTACATTGTATATATAATATTATATTACATTGTAAGATATTAAAATATTACGTAATAATATTGATATTACTGTATAAATAAATTGTTCATTATAATCTTATATTATAACCACATAAAAACTATACAAAACAATAAATATAATATATATAAATATTTATATTATATATTCATAAATATAATAGTAGAGAGGGATTTAGTCGTCAAATTTTGATTTTAATTCTAATACAGTTTTCTTTTATACTTTGTTTTAATTTCTCGCGTAGTCTTACTGTGTAACAATATTGGAGTCTCGCATGTCTCTAATAATAACATATTATTTTACGATAAATATATTCTATTGTAGCTAATAAAGGGATCGAATTTTTCTTTTCTTTGTTTAACTTGTACATTATACAATCTATATTTCTATCGCGACATGATCTCGCGATTGTTTACAAAAAATGTGTAAAAAATCTATATTATAAATAAATGAGAATCGTAAATAAATATTATACAACCATGATGACTTTGTTTATTATATATCTGTAATATAAACCTTATTTATTATTTATTACATATTATATATATTATGTATTACTTATACATCGCTAAATGATAACTTATTATAAATTATCAGCATAGACGCCGTCCTTATTTCTGGGATACAGCATAATGAGCTTTTCGTAGACTCTGTTTAGCTTTAATAACTTAATATATTGTACAGATATTATGATTCTCAGTGACAGAAAAAACTAAAAAAAAATTATAATCGATCCCAATGCTTCATTTTAGAATCATTGCTTTTATTTTTTGTACTTGGAAGAGAGCTACAAATAATATTTAGAGTATACAACTATTATGGAACACTATAGTGACTGTTTTTCAACCAGGACTGTTTTCGTGTTATGTCAAAAATTGACATTAATTCGATGAATATCGAAAATAACTGAAACTCGCAAGACTCTCAGAATTTTTTTATGGTCATGAAGTTTTATAATAGATCGTCATTTAACAAAATGCGAAACATGCGCGAATGGTATTATAATATACGAGTATCACTATAATACCATAAATGTTATATTATCAATAGCGCAATTTTTTATAGCAGGTTCCAGTTGTTTCTTCATCTCATAAGGTAATATTTATAACTAAATACTTTTGCGTATAAAATTAATGTGGTTCACCAAGCATGCTCATTGCACTTTCCGTTTTTTTTCAATCAGATATTTATAAGTTGTGAGTACCAACACTTCAAAAGTACACACAGTATATTGTGTTTATACCCCTGTGACGATACAAAACGTAATTTTTATAAGTAATATCCAACCTCTTTTGTTGTGCCTACTACCCATAGGTACCTATAAATATTGCAAAGCAGAAGATTTTTCGAAATATTTGATACATAGACATCTGCATCAAAATTTGAACGAGTAGCTTTTGAGATTTACCTACACACAATATACTATTTAATATTTATAAGTCACTGCTGCTGCAGTACTTAATCTTTGGTGGTTCTTATTAAGCCGGGTCCACACGATGATAGTTATATATCGCATAGTCGCTATCGTGATAGTAGCTATCAACTATCATGCATATGGTGCGAAAGTTGCATGTTCACGCAGCGATAATATTTGTTAGCACTATCGCGATAGCGACTTTTGCAAGAGTAGCTATCGTCGTGTGGACCCGGCTTTAATGACGGTTCAAAACAATTATTAAATGTATATTTATATATTAATCAAGTAAGTACCTTCATATTATTTCCAGGAGATTTTCAGAAAATAAAATAAAATCTTAATATAGGTTAATATAAGTATAATAAGTTTAAAGTTATATTTTACAAACCTATTGTTATCATTGACCTCTATCATCATTAGAAAGTAAATAATTTAAAAAATTCAAAATTACTCGCTACTTTTTGATTTAAAATTGCATCGTCATTCTTAAAAAAAAAACCATCAGGAAAAAGATATTGGTTCTCACTGGAAAAACTGAATTAAATATCGTTTCAGTACCTATGCGAGTAATGTGGGTACACAAACTTAAAGTGATGCCTTCCTCGAGTACCTATTTAAAGAAATACATAATTTGGGAAAAATTGGGGATGATTATGTTTGGTGGATCACCCTGTCTAATAATAGATACCTACTAGGTGGTGTTAATTTTAAAGTTTCACTGAGATTTGTGGTAAACTGTAAAAGTTATAGGTTTAGGAGCATTTCAAATGTATGTATAACTAGCTGAATATCCCGGCTTCACTTGTGTGCTGTTCCTTTTTTTTTGGTAAATCCTGTGTAGTATATATATATTACAGTGAAACCTCCATTAACGGACACCTTCAAATAACGGACGGAATTTTGGGAACGGTGAAATGTGTACTCACCGTATTTCCCCTCTTAATAGCAGACACCTCCAAAGCAGACGACATTTAAGCGACCGAGTGTCCGGTATTTAGAGGTTTCACTGTATATATTATACAGGGTGTCCCGCGAGAATTTACTCATTGCGATATCTCACGAAATAATGGAGATATCAAAATTCTGGTTTTATAATAAGATTCACAGGGATAAGAACTACAATTATTTCATATTAAAATTTATTTTAATGTTTTTGTAAAAAATTTAAAAAATATTTTTTTTTTATTTAATAATCTCCAAAAAAATTAAAGATAGCCATTTTGTAGTGTTTATTTTTCTGAAAATGATGACATTTCAAAATTTTATTTCCAATAATTTCCTGATTTTTGTTATTTTTTCTAGTTTTGATAAAATAAAATATGATTGTAAATGTATACCTATAACTATTAGGAACACGGAGAGTATTCGGCTGGCCGTAAGAGAATGCGCGCGGTGAGGCGGGTCATATGTTTGATAACATTATGGTGTTAAATAATTCACAATTTTTATCGAAACTAAAAAAAATATTAAAAATCAGGAAATTAATGAAAATAAAATTTTGAAACGTCAATATTTTCAGAAAAATAAACTCTACAAAATGGCTATCTTTAATTTTTTTGAAAATAATTAAATATAAAAGTATATTTTTTAACTTTTTTACCAAAACATTATAATAAATTAAAATATGAAACAATTGTAGTTCTTATCTCTGTGAGTTTTATTACAAATCCAGAATTTCGATATCACCATTATTTCGAGAGATATCGCAATGGGTAAATCCTCACGGGACACACTGTATGTATAGGATTATCTTGGTTTGAGTACATCTCATTTTTAGTGTAACTCGGTTCACAGATAAATCAGCATCAATGTATCTTGCTTTGTGAAATAATTTTACCTAGGTAAACAACCGAAAGTCACGAAATCTCTAAAAACCATCGGAAATTTTCAATTTGAGAAGTTTTTGTGAATATAAGCTATACCCATATATAACATACATTAGGTTTTAAGGTATAATTTCTTCATTAGATGCCATAAGCGTGACAATTTGATGCATTGCTTGTACCTGATCCATTGCTTGTACCTGATCCCCTGAAAGTGACCGATAGCAACTGTTTATGGGTAAACATAAAACAGTGCTTATAATTTCCACCGTGAATTTTAAGAACTCGGTTTTAACACTTCATTAAAATGCGAATATTAAAAAATTATATTTTATTGCACATTATAAGACCATTAGAGAAATCACTATTTCAAATTTCAAGTTAGTTTTGTAGTTTTTAAGATGTAGCAGTGAATGAGTGAGTGGATTAATATTGGGCTTATAATGACTTAATTAATTAATTATATATATATATAGTACATACATAACTATAACATCGAATAGTATATTCCGAGTTTTGGAATTATGTTTAGGTAATATACTAATATAATATAATAATTTGTATACTAAAACAATGATTCGACACATAATCAATAAACTAATTTAAACTTAGACGAGTTTCGTATTTGTTTACTATTTCAGCGGAATATTGTAGATCAATGATATTAATTTGAGTTCCGTATGGATAAATTAATAAAGTATGCAATTATTTTTTTAGTTTATTAATAAAATTGTTTCAATATACCAAGTATTCTTACAATGCTAATGAAATTCAATATCGGTACCTATTACCTATTGGTTTTGATGAATACACCACAACTGTTTGGTCTGTATGTTAGTGCCGGACATTGATTTTATAATATAGTATATTATCAAACCAATATTGGTACCTGATAGTTATTTAGATTGAGTGTCGTAAACAAATTATAATAATAACAGGTTTAAAATAATAAGTGTATGCAGCATTGAAAAAATAATAAAGCGTTATTTTAATTTATATTTTACAATAACGAATAATTTTAATATTAACTGTATATCTATATAACTGAAGCTTATAAAAGTTGAAAACTTCTAAGCACTGACTTAAAAAAGTAAAGCAGCGATTTGCTATTACTACTTCCATTGCCGATATGCAACAAATAAGGCAACAGATATAAGATTACATTTTTTTTTTTTACTTTATTTTAATACATACAATCTATTAATAAATTTTACGATAAGCATGTTTGAGAATAAATTTACATATATTGGCATAGTTGACATGATGAAGTGATCACCCAGTGGCAACACTTACTGGCTAGAGAGTTAGATAATATTAAATTTAACCATTAAAAACGTATGTAATGTTGTACCAAAGCCTAAAAGTCTTTAATTAACCGCGATTATTAATGTATTTATATCAAAAATCTAAAATTAAAATGCATACATTTCCTAATCAATATAATATAAAAATAGTAACTATTTAAAGTTTATTGCGTAATTAATAAAAAGTAATTATAAACATATACAATGATTGAATTCTTTACAATAATGAAAGGTAGAGAAGTCTGATTTCTGAAATTATTACATATTATACATTCTTAAAAACTAAAATTTTAAATCCATGTTTCCTTTTGTATTACTTATGGTGTATCATAATAAGTTACAAACTTCAATTTTTAAAATGAGAACTTCCTTTTCTACTGTAAATTATTTGCAGGTATTTTTGATTAATTTTGATGTATCTACATTAAAACTCAAAGACGTATAGTTATTGAGCTATTAACTTAGGGTATACAATATAATAGGTCTATGTTAATGGGTCATCCAATTTATATGCTTGTAAAACCATTTTTGAGGACTATATTATTTTTAGTATAAATATAAACTTTTGAAAAACAACTCGTTCGAATTAAAAATTAGATCAAAATTGTTTTATAAATAATGTGCAGTAGATAATAATGGCGGCTATAATTTGAAAAACATTAGTTTGTATTGTCAAACAGTAATTTGACATTCGATTCTCAAAAAGTAAAAAGATCTCGAAAAACTTAAATATATAGTATTTAAGAAGTATATTTAAAAATTCCGAAAGTCAAAATTTTAATAAATTAATTATTAAATGAAAAAATGTGGACGAGCTTGCATGGTGAATCGCTCTATATATAGGCACGGTATAATTAAATCATTTAGCAACATGTAGTAATGAAGAAAAATTATATGCGCCTGATAGTAAGGTAAAATATAAAGTTTTAATACTTTAATACTTTATAAGAATTAGCGTAAGCTTTTATATTATACCTTTTAGGTATATAGCTGTATATTGTATGCATGCTTATCGTTATAAAAAATATTTTTTCAGACCATTCGCTAAACTCATAAAAACTAAAAACTGCTATTATAAACTACTATTATTACGCATGTTAAACTCGAATATCAAACATACTCATTATACTCAACCTATAGATCTAGATTCTAAGAAAAATTGCATGGATTTGAAATAATAATTTTTACATACATTTAAAAATATAAAAATCAAAATTGAATAAATTGTGAGCACATTCATCATTAAAAGAAAAATTAGAGGTGAGAAACGAAAGCGCATGGTTAATCTGCATTCTGTATAATACTATAATGTCTTCTGCGCGACAAGCGAATAAAGCTTCTCCAGTATAATAATATGTAAGATAGACGATAGTAAAGTAATAAATCGATGAGAGTCGTCGGTATCATACGCTTGTATAGTATGAATTATGCAATGTATGAAAATTGTGACGTTACAAGAAAAGGTTTTTATCTGATTGGAAAAACTAAAAATAAAAATAAAACAAAACCTAAAGATCTACGAAACGAGGATTTTCAAACGCGCGCGCGCGGAAGAAGCGGCTAAAAGATACCGAACAAATGAAAAAATGCGAATATATGTCGAAAAGGGCTGACACAGGCATAAGAGGGATATTCCATAGGAACGGACGCCGATATATACAGATAACATAATAGTAATAAGCGATGTGTATGGTTATACGACGGAGTGTGGATATACGCAAAACAGTAAGAGGCTTAGGGAAGGGTGAAGGGTAAGACTGCAGCAGTAAAGAATAATAGGAAAATAATAAAAACAAAAAGGGGGCAGTGTTTACGTTTATAATAATAATATGTAACCGACCGATGGATATAAATACATATATATACATATATATAAACATTTTATGTATGACAGGGGCAGAAAATTTAAATATTTTTTTCTTTTATTTAACCATATACACTATATACATATCATTATTGTAAATTGTAATACTGAGGAAAGATACCATTGTGTTGAACCGTCGTTCGAAAACAATACCAAACGATACATTAGGTACATCTGACTAACTGAGTAAGTACAATGTACATAAACATAGTATATTAGTAAAAGCATATGTATAGTATGTTGTAGTGTTGTACAACAACAATGTTAGAGTATTATATATATATATATATATATATATATATATATTATATATATTACTGTTAGTGTAATAATACAAAGTTGTATTCCACTAAATACCGCAATGTACCTGACGTACGTAAAAAATCAATTCACACAGCAATTTTACAGTTTACAAGCATAACAGGCGTTATTGCTATAATGAAGGCACAATACAATATATTATATATATATAGACTGTATTGTAATCACATTGTGTCTCGTTTATATATAAAATGTATAATTATTTTTTTAATAATTGTCGTATAAAAAAATATTTTAAACTTATACGTTTTACTAAAAATATTTTATTCACAATGTTCGAACCTCCACATTTTTGTATAACCCAATGATGGGTATAGTATAGGTACTAGTAGTAAGCAAAGGTAAGGAGGATAATGAAAAAAATTAACCAGAATTATCAAGCTATAAAGTCAAAGTCGACGTTAAAAACGTTATAAGTTAATAATAAAAATAATATACATATTAACTCAATAAAAGACAGTACAACTTTACAGTTGATGTTGAGAAAAATATTAACTTACTAAATTAAAAAAAAATATAAATTTTTTTCCCGAATGACGACAAATATAAGAGCACATATAATGAAATCATTCAAATAGATAGGGCTAGAACCCGTTAACCCCCCCCCCCCCCCACCTGGATCCGCACCTGGTTTAGACAATTACACATTAACAAAGGAGGAAAGCGATCAATCAAAATTAATTTACTAATTAGCTTTAACAACAGTAAAGTTATTGATGGAAACCAAGAGAGAGGGTCACACACTCACACGTGCATAAACATTATTTTAACTTGACATGTTTTATTGTAATTGTTCAAATTAACTGGAAAAGGCCAAGTTGTTAAATATATTTTTTAACTACGGGTGTTTACATATAACTATATAAGACATAAGTTAATTTGAATATTAATCTAACATTAATATGTTAAAAATAAAATTATTTAGGTAACTATAAATTAAAAAGTTTAAACAATTATCTTTTTAGCTTAACTTTTGTTAATATATTACTGATGACTTCCTTTGCTAATAAGTAGGTAGATAATATATTTTTCGGATTTTTCTTCACAATTTTACAATATATATTATATTATTTAATTATCTACTAAATTTACGACAAATAAAAGTAAACAACATTTATAATTTGTTTGTCGGTGATAGGCCAGAAGGTAAGTACATTTAGATGACTATAAATAAGATAATATATTTAAATATTGTCGATCCAAATAAAGGTTCTTTATTTTGTATCTGTATTTTCTTTATTTCAGAGTTGTTAAATCAATTATGTTTCATTTTCAATATTATTGTTACATTAATAACCATAATGGTAGAGAACTAGAGAATGTTTTACAGATGACAGCAATAATATTTATTTAACTCAAGTCCAATAATACAATTAAGTAAAATAACTTAATTATTACTGTAAAGGTTATAATATCTCATATATAAATATGATATACCTACCTAATCTTAAATCAACAATAACCACAGCTATATATCGTAATAGACAATAATTATAAATTATAACACGCAAATAAATAAGTCATTAACACTCATTGACATTCGATTAATGTGAAATTAATTATTCTATCCTAAATTGAGTGTGGTTGTGTGGGTATGCTATATTTGTTAAAACTTAAAGTAATTGATTAAATGTTAGATAATATTATTTTAAGAAACATTTTTCATGTATTTATAATAATAATAATGTATGTAATAATAATAATAATGTATAATAATAATGTATGTAACAAATATTGATCTTTTAAATTATTATAGCTTTTAATGATTATATTATACATTAATATGATATATCTAAATGTTTAACGTATACTATTCATATTATTCTAAATTTCAATAGTCCGAATAGGTGTCATCATTCATCTAATGCAATTGCAATTAAATACATACATATATATAATATGTATAAACTTCTGTAAATCATATATCACCAATATTTGCTACTACATTATTTCCTTACAACCTGAAAGACAAAAAATTGGCTACTATATTCACAGTCACTGAACGTCGATGGCCTAAATTTGTGGTACCTGTATTTGGGAAATTATAGCTGGATTTGTACGAAAATATGACTTATGGCCGATTTTGTGATACCTGTGTACAAAAGTACATATTATATAATTATGTAAAATTTAATTACTATGATATTTTGTAAACACACTCCTCTCACACGCCCAGACGCCCAGTCATGTTCATTGTTTAAGTCCAGTTAACAAATTATGTTGCCATCGCCCGAAGGATTCGGATATGGTGACCTTTATTTATTTATAAAAATTAAATCGTCGTCCTGTGAAATGAGCTTAACATGCTCGTCACTGCTCACTCGTACAGTCGTACGTGGTAGATCGCCGGTCGCATACAACAAGTCAACAACGTTTGTCACTTCACTTTCACATCAACTTGCTGCAGTCACTCGTCACTGTTCGGGCGATGACGTGACCACGGTTACGTTTTATCGCCTAGTCGGCAACACTGCAGCTGTCATCGTTCCAAGCTGTGCCCGAAGCCTACACTGTAATATTGACGGTGGGGAGCAACATACGCCCGGTGTAGTCAGTGTCGCGGTGGCGGTGTTGCTGTGCCCGTACGAATTTATTATCACTATATCGCCTGCAGGACGTAAATCGTAGTATCATCATACAATAATATTGATACTGCGATAGTGGCCGCCGAACTCCCACTAGAATTAATAACAAAACGTTGGTGTCGGCGGACGGCCGTCTGTGTTTTCTGCACGGTTTATCGCATCCGTCTTTACTCTTCGATTATTGTCCACAAATAATTATCACCAATGACCAAAGTCCTGTTAACGCTTTATCACAATATCGTCGAGTTGCCCAAGTTTTCGTACACTTCTGTTATCGATTCCGCGACGGCGGCGGCGGTTCGAGCAATAGTAGTTGTAGCAGCAGCTGACCGACTGGGAGTGACACACCGCGCGCGCCCACCCCACCTGGTGTCGTACGCTCCTTGCGATCGATCGGCGGCGGCGCCCGTGTTTGTGTTATGGTCCGCTTACGGTGTGTGTGTGCGCGCGCGCTTGTTCGTGTGTGATAATATCGTAACTAAACGCGAATAACGTAAAAGATAAAAACGGAACGATGACCGGTGACAAATTCGCGGACACGGTACGGGCCGAACGTACGACTGTGCCCGACACTCGGTCGGCGATCGTCGCAAACGCGTGAACGGTGGAACGAACGACACGACGGAGGATACATCTTAGGGCAGGGACTTAAGGAGGCGAGCATGGGCAAGGATCACGATCTGGTGATTGCAGCCAAGACTGGCAATCTCAACGCTGTGGAGAAGATACTGGTGCAGAAGGCCAAGAGAACGGGACCGCTGGCTAGGTGAGACGGGAATTTATAGTATTCACCTCTTATACAATTTGAAGAATAAGACGTCTTGAAGTTCAGTGAACATTGAATATATAACGACAAAAACTCGTTAACACTCAATGTCAGTCGGTTTTATATATGTGTATATTTGATCTTTGATCGTGGCAAGTCGCAAGTGCCTATATAGCCGCCAGCTGGTATAGGTCAATACTTTTCTAAGCTTTCAAGAATAACAATAATTCGTTGGTGGAAATAAGTATCATCTTCGGATACTACGGTATATTCGTGTCTCTGCAATCTGCACATGTTTATTTTATTTACCATTATTTGTATGATATTCATTAAGACTTCTTCAATTATAACGACTGCTGCTTATTGGAATTTCAGAAACCTGTTCTTGAATTCACAGGAATTTATTGATAATTTGAGTATACTAAAATATATTCTTGAAAAAAAATTTTTTAATTCTGTTTGTGGTCTTATTATGACTTGATAATCTGGGGATAATATACTCGCTATACGCGTGCTACGGTCTTTGATAATTTGTTCTTCCCCTCCGGTCTATGCCTTCCGACAATTTGATAAGAATCATGTCAAGTACTTACTGTACAGCGTACTGTTCCAAAAATGAAAATACTAAACGTACAATCAATGGTTTTTCAAAATATGCATAATACCTATTAAATACAGTGTGTAACAGAAAGATGACATTCTGTCATATCTTTTTATGTTTTTATATTTTTCATTTGTTGTATCTATCTGTTACACTCCGTATACCTACCATATAAAATACGTTTTAAACCTAAACGGGCTAAACTTTCCCCATCACTTACTCGTTTTTCCACCACGTCGAAACCGTCCCTTCTATGTTTTACCGATAAAAACCACTGCTTCACACTCATCGGCTTGACAATATGAATTAAAACACTAATGTATAAAATTACAAAATGTTAAGCATCATATTGTTGTTATTTAAGTTCAAACGACTTTGTACAATGAATTGTTATTATTTTAATATGATTCATGGATGTTTAATAATTCATCATAATAATAAATATCCAAATCGATAATTCTTATATTTACACTACATTCCGGTCTAATTTATATTTAATGAGTGTCAGATGAAAAGTGTCAAGTATTTTAATTAACTTCAAAAATAGTTTGATGCTATGATATCCAGTTCATTTTACGAATATTGAGCTCTTACATAAATACACTTGAAGGATCAGGATCAACAAGTTTAAAAGTATTTAATTTGTAAAACTATAAATTAACCTACAATACAGTTATTTTACGATTTATTTATGTTGCATGCTCTCTTCGTCAACAGTTAAACAGTTAAAGTACAGTATTTTACTGAACGATATCATGTTTACGCTCGTGTTTATGTTTATATTATCATAACATACTTCAGATATTAACTATGGTCGATTCAACAGATTGATATTTGACCTCAATTTAGAAGTTCAGCATCTTCGACTGATAAACTCACTACTCATTGTTACTTATTTGTATTAAGCATTATACTGTATGTATTAATCGAGGTATTAATATACTGTTTATTACCGTTCACGAACATAGTATCACAAATCCTTATATTATAAAAACGAAGTAAGACATAGGCGCTCCTGTCATATTATTATGTGTGCCGTACTGCCGTGTTATATTTGTAGTTTGTTCACATTCGTCGTTCGTACGAATATTTGAACCACGTATAGGACACAAAATCTTGGCACTTCATATTCCATGGATTTAAAATTAAACATTTTAATATAATTACAAAAAACTAGGTCGAGTTCGGAGTCGAGTTAATGGAGCGACTTATTTTTTGTAATCCCATTGTATTATATTTTTTGTTGGTTTTTACATCGTAAAAATACAAACATTTATTTTAATCTGTGAAAATTATTCGAAACTGTGTTTTTTTGTGTTTCTTTTCTAATATTGAATGCTCTGATCATCAATTTTGAAGGTAATTCCTGTTAGAAAAACACACTAATAGATTTAATTTACAGTTTATATTAAATATATAGTTTAGTGATAATAATTACTCTGTACTTTTAAAATTGTTCGTGAAAAAAATCGATCTATAAACTATCAACTATGCCTATACCTACTTTATTTTGAAGCGTGTGGGTTACGGTATAGGTGCCGAGTACCTATATGAATATGAATTCAATGACAAATTAATGTATTTACAATGAAAAACGTTCTTTGAGTGGCGATAATATAATTTTTTTGTTAATTATGGTTAAAAAACAATTATTTTAATAATAATATAAGACATTTTACAAATGTTTGTTTTTTAAATTTTTTTTCCGATTATTTAAAAAATATTACCGAAAGATTTCTACTTTTAACCCTTCAAAGTATAAACTTTATACTAGAAAAAGTGTCATAAGACAAACAAACGAAAAAAAAAATCATCGTTCATCTAATATATACCTTAACGAAAATATTTTGTAAAAGTTTTATCACATATTTATATGATATTAAAATAAATGGTTACCAAAAATTAAACTTTCTTCGCTCAGATTTATTTTTCATCGTATTTAATTGAATTCAAATTTAAATGCAATAACCTACCAACTCAATAACGTGTTACACGTTACTCGTTTCCACACCTGCTATTGGTAGGTATGTAGGTATATAGGTACTAATATACAACTAGTATGGTTTTTGGTATTTAACCCCCTCCCTCCTATTGATATTTTCTCATTAATAAATGTATTATTTATATTATTAATATATAAGCAATTAAAAAACTTAGTTCAACTTATATTAACCCTCCTTCCCCTTTTCATAATCCTGAATACGCATAATTCTATACCTAAGCAGTTAGGTACTTAATTGTTTTTTATAAATATTAATCTTTCATAGTTGGTCTTACCATCGAAAACCTTATATGCCATATTTTATATTTTTAGTGTCAAAGATCATTAATTGCCATTATATTATAATCCAGCAAAAAAAAATATTTGAACTTTCAGATCGCCTTAGATGACATGTTAAAATAACATTCACTTGTAAAATGGTACTTTTTAGTATATAGGATTTTGTTTAGGTTATGAGGACAATAATAATCATTATTATTATTATAGTTAAGTATCCTAATTGGCTATCCTTTTTTTACTAAGTAGTTTTTTTTTTTTATTGTTTGATTATTATATAGGTCCTATTTAATAGAATAGCAATATCTTGTGGGTACTTAATACGACACTCATTTCCGGAGTCGTTAGCCACAATGATAAAAATGAAGATAATCATAGAACTAGAAAATATGTAATATTTATCATCTGGAATTGTGCCATAAATAATATCAAATCATTATATTAAATTTTATTTAATTGGTCGAACAATATTTATTTATTACTATTTTGTAAAATTCTCAATCTAATCTTACGAAATTGAAAGCAAAGGTGGTGATTAAAAATTGTTTAATGTAATTATTACATTAAATAAAAAAGATATACTTGAACTTCCTATACTATACATAATATGTACGAGTATTATATGTTATATAATGGCATACATACTCAAATATGAATAGCTTAAGAAATCTCATTTAACGAATGTAATTAAAAGAATAATTTTTACTACTTGAATGTGAAAGTATTTGGAAAATTGTACTACCTACTGTAAAGTTGTACAATGCTTATTTATTGTTCTAAAGAAAAATCTGATATAACCAGATGAATAAAATTCGAAGAAAGAAAAAAATAAATGACCTTTGATGTTGGTAGTATAATTTATTTATTTTTAATGAGCGTCCTGTATAGTGACGTATATATTATGCGTAGTATACTTCCTGACTAACGTCTAATGGAACTTACTATAATGTTTATGGAACGTTTCAGCTGAATTAAGTTATCTATTTAATTTAACAAACTATATCTGTAATCTGTAATTTATTATCATTTTAACTTCATAACATAAGAACATATTTAAATTTAACTATAATATATGTTCAGGTGTTATTATAATATACGAGTAGGTAATTAAGTAAATCTTGTAAAGTTGATTCAATAGTAGTTTCAAATGGTTTACACATGTATATGTTATGAACGACGTGTATTAGTTACCCAATATATAGAATTAAATTCGGATACCTAATATTACTTAGTAATTTTTATCGAACTCGTAAAATATTATAGCCATGATTTTGCTCCATATGTACACGCGTTTGCCTAAACAACTAAAGAAATTTCGAGCTCATTATAAACATAAATTAATAACTCGGTTAACAACTCGCTTTCAACCAACTGCCGCTGTTGTACCACATAAAACAAATAAACAATGAGTAATAACACTAATAACTGATAGTCAGGTTATGATAATAATAATAATAATACTTGTTATAATAACTGAATGTTCATAATATAATAAACAATAATATTACGATTGCACATTAGGTGTTATTACATATTATGGGAATTAAGACAAGCGGCCCACTACCCAACCTAGTCAGTTAGTTCCTTCATAGTGTTTTTTTTTTTTTTTAGTTAAACATTTAACTATTTAAGTTGATTAGATTAAAACTTAAAGTACTGATATCATGAAATTCGGACATGGAGAAATATGTATGTATAATATTGTTTTGTACTATTTTATATTATTTTAGTTTTTAATTAAGAATTTTCTCTATTTACCACAACAACAACCTAAACACTATATTTTAGAATATTAATCAGTTAACAATAAAAAATCTATTAAAATATAAAGTGTGTTTCAAATTGTGCATTAAATGTATGTAAGTATCTAGGTAGGTACCTGCCTACATTATATTTTATTTAATATCTTTAATGAGTCTTTATTTGACACGAAGATGAGACTTCTATCAAAGAATGGAAATTAAAATTTTATATTGAAACTTTTTATAAGATATCAATTTAAAAGTCTAGACATTTGTACCTATGTTTTTAAGTACATTATATTAATAGCAATAGAAATTAATGATTATAGTACTCAGTATTCAGAATTCTCTAATTAATGATATCAATAGGCATTTTGTATACCTATCGTGAAATTGAGACACAAAGGCCAAATTTCAATAATCACCTTTATACGGCAGATGATAAAAACTTTTAAGATAGGTACTTAGCTAAAATATTTCAACACATATATTGCATATGCATATATAATATATGCTCATTTCACCACTTAACAATAATATTGGTTATTATCAGATTCCTGGTACATCACCAATTACTCACTTCATTAAAAGACATATGCAATCTAACCTTAAATAATATTGGTATGTTATCATGCTAACCTAAAATGAAATTAAAAAACTCACAAAACTTTCAGTACTCACTAAAATCTTATTATCACTCACCTCCATATCCACCAATGTACCTTAAAAGAAACAGGTGTGTGGAACTACTCTCTCGCTAAAATCTTTCTCACAGGGTGTCGTCAGGTGACTTTCCCTTTACGCTAATAAATCCCCCTACAATTTTCATTGTACAAATTTATAAATATATATCGCTCCGCTCAGAATCTAAAACATTAAAAAAAAACCCCAAAATTAAAACAGTAAGTATTAAATGTATTTTAAAATTTTAAAATTCAGCTCGTGTTAGTGTCTCATTTTAGAATTTATCTAGATAAGTGATTTATGATTTTAAGTTACAACTTTAAATTTAGAGAAATTTATTATCTGTCGGAATTTAAAACTATTATAATTCATACATCATCTATATATGAACAAAGCTTATAATATTATGTTAAATAAATAATCGTATTTTTTTTTTTAATTTGTTTCTGTTGAAATTTAGACAGGTATACCTATTACACTTTGATAGCTAAATTTCCATATCGTTAAAACAATTTTTTTGACACACTTATGATTTATTTCATTATGTACAAACTTATGTTCATCATTTTAGATGATAACTAAATCAAATTAATATGTGACTGTTTCATTAGAAAATTAAAATATTATATTTTATCGAATTATTAGATTCAATTCTTTATTTAAAAAGAATTATTGTAATAACTTAATTTTTATAATTACTTTGGAATGCATCAAGCTAGGCATAACTGATATAATATGAAACATCTTCCCACTATTTCTAATTAATATTTTATAAAATATGTTGTAATTTATATTTTTACTTTAAAAAAAAAACCGTTCGCAGTATAATTAAACAAAGAACATATTATTTAAAATGTTAATTCTAATTTTATTTATTTTTTATTTTTGTGTAGTTTGAGAAGAGGTGCTGGAGTAAATACTCAAGACCAAACTGGCTTTACTGCATTACATCATGCTTCATTAAATGCGTACAAGTAAGGAATTTATTAATCGATTAACTAATAGTCGTCAATACTAAATATAATATATAAATACAATCACTACGTCTTGAAACGTAGACATTTTAGTGCTATAGCCTATAATAACATTAAACTATATAAACAAACCAAAAGGATGTATTGCAACAATGTTAGTCATTTAGGTTCTATACATTTCAATTTAAAAAAGGTTTATAAGTTGTATTTTATCATCAGGGAAATTGTTCAACTTCTATTATGTAACGAAGCGTCAACAAATGTAGTTGATCATAAAGGTGCTGCTCCACTACACTACGCTGCGTGGAGGGGCAATGTTGACATAGTCCGCTTGTTGCTCTGCCACGGACCGTCAATACCGAATGTCAATCATATGGTAATTTTCTAATGCTATATTGGGAAAATAGGTGCTCGCAAACTTCGTTTTCAGGGTATGCAACACAAAATATTCGGCCCTTTCAAATAAATATCAAAATGCACTATATAATAAGATCACGATTTATTGTCATTGTAGTATCAAATTTTTTTATGGTTCCTTTTTTAAAACAATATTTACTGAGTATAATTTAAGTCAATGCTATTTTGGAATAAGTGTTTTATTTCAGCTAAAACTTTTTCTATATCTATTTGCTAGGCCATTATTTGAAAACGATATTCTTAATTTATTTATATTAAGTACTTTAAGGTAAAAAAGTTCCTTTAAAGGGATCTGAGTGCCCTTTTCAGAGTTGTAGTGACATACCCTGCGGACGCTTTGCACAAGCCTATGGTAGAGAAAATGTGTTTTTATGAGACTTAAGTGTATGTTCTTTAAATTGTATGTTAAGACAAAAAATCGAGAAACTCCATTACATTGTGCTGCCGAACACGGTCATTCGGGTGTGGTTGTACTACTCCTAGAACATGGTGCTGATCCTACTATAAGAAACCACAAACATGAAACTCCTTTAGACTTATGCGCACAGTATGGAAGGTAGGAATTGGTTATTACATATTAATATCCCTGTTATCAGTGTTATCGATATAGTATGAAATAAAAATATTTAATCCCGTAATAGGAATATATACAAATTGCATTTAGTTCTTGTTTATTTTTCTATATTTTGATTTTCATACAATATATATGCATATATTAATAGAATGTTTATGACTGATTAATTTTTATAAACAGACTAGAAACAGTGGAACTTATTATTACAAAACGACCAGAACTGATAAGATCGTACAATTCTCGTGCGGCAGGTATAATGTTTGCTCACACTCCTTTACATTTAGCAAGCCGAAATGGCCACAAGTGAGGTTTTTTAATTTATTATTATTTATTTGAATGTACTAAGTAATAAAATATGAAATGTAATCAGGACTGTAGTAGAGCTTCTATTATCGGCTGGAATGGACGTCAATGTTCGTACCGGTAGCGGCACTGCACTTCACGAAGCCGCTCAATGTGGCAAAACCGAAGTAGCTAGAACACTACTAGATCACGGTATTAATACACATATACGGGATATCCATAGACGTACAGTAGAAGATCTTTTAAAACAATTTCCGCCCAAAGCTGGTCCCGCTGTAGAAATAGCAGCTATGCTACAAAGTATACAAACAATTTAACTTAATACTTTTATTTCTTAATTTATTTTAATGTTTACCTAACGGTTTAAAAAAAATTATTTTTCTTTTGAAGACCACCAATTTAATAATAACAATGAAAGTGATATGGAAACCGAAAGGAGGAGTGAAAATGGTGATATGGTTCCCGTACCTCTATTAAGTAGTCCATATGAAAATATGTTATCACCTAGTCCTTCTCCCACTCGCTGGGAAAAACATAAAAGTCGCCGTGTATCGGAATCTTCGGCGTAAGTCTAGTATAAATTTGTTTTAAATTTTATAATTACTTAAATTGTTATAACCATAGGATTTCTGATGGAAATTACCATTCTGGCCGTTGGTACAAAAATGAGCCTACTCCACTTTCTAGGTCCTTAATAGAATCTAGTTTTCTCTCAGGCCCTGAATTGGACGCTGTTAGTATAAGTTCTTCAACAACTTCTAGCGGCCATAGACCCGTATCTTCTTCAATCTATTTACCAATGGCTCCATTGAATCCAAGTGCACCCAATATTTCTGTAAGTTATTCATTTATTTTATTCAGAGTCCTTTGTGTTATCAGTAGTGGTTATCTTTTCAGCCTGTCGCACCTAAAAGACTTACACCCGCAGCTGATTCTCCTTCTCGAGTATCCGCAAATAGCAGTAGCGGACCTTATGAATATTTATACCATGCAACTTCTGGCTCACCTTCGTCTGGTCAAAGTCACCGAGGAGAAGTATTACGTCGAGAGAAATCAGCTGATCAATATGTTGAAATGAAACTAAGGCCAACTTCAGGTGAAGAGCCTGTTGCGTTAACTTCAATTTACCAAAATGTCCCGATTCGCACAACTAATCCCCGACGAAAGCTCAAACGTCACGATAAAGATCCCGGTGCAATATTGTCACGGGGTGGCTTGCAATTCAAACGTGTCGAATTAGAACCTGCTACGACTAATCAGGTCATTGTCTCCGACCATAATGGTTTTATTACTACTACCATTTCATCATCCAGAGAAAGTTTACTTGACGGCAATGACACGCCTTCAGCTGATTGGCCTCTAAGTCCTACACATTATCGCCAACCTCCTACACCTGATCATCCACCGCCATCGCCATTGCAAGCTGAACGTAGCATACACGCTAGAATAAGACCTCTAAGTCAGGTAACGTACATTTACATTTATTATAAGTGAAATAAAAATTAATTTAATATGTAAAAATAAAAAAAAACAATCCATAATTGGGTTCTCTAGATTTATAGTAATCTAAAAAGAAAATCAAAAGATATGGAAACGGAAATCGAAGAAGATTTATTAGTGATTACTTGGGTACCTGAGTCGCATGCATTATTAACTGATAAAAGTGTGTCTACCTCTGAAGAAACTGGCGTAGAAGAATTCGTAGGGGATGCAACATTTGCAGGTTAGTAAACTAAAAATAATTTGATAATAGTTTTTTCAAATAAATAATTTTAACAGGATTACTGAGAGGATCGATTAATGGTAATAGAGCTGAAAGACCGAAAACTTTACGTAAATTACGTACAGTATATGATCCTTCAGTCATAGCTCAATCACCTGGTTCCGCAGAAGATCAGTCAAAAAGTTCTAACACCATGTTGAGTCCGTTCGACGAACAAGAAGAATGGGCTAAAATATCTGATTTAATAACAAATCTAGGAGGCGGAAACGCCAAAGAATCTATGTGCAATGAGCTTGAAAAAGAGTTCCAAGCCAGACTAGGTAAATTGGCTTGTCGTTTATTTGGTGTTCAATCATATATTAATACACGGAATATCGTTTTAGGATTAAATAGATCTGATAGTAAAGATAAATCTCGAATAAATGGCAATGATAATCCATTAACGGTTGAATCCTGGCTATTCGGATTAGGTTTCCAAGACTTTGTTAATGCGTTCATTGAATTTGGATACGATAATTTGGACTTTATTGTAAGTATTTTATAGATGTTTATTAAAATTAGAAATCTATATTATATTTATAGTTCTAACATTTGAAATTACAATTTGTTTTTATTCATTGAAATTTCAGTTGGTGGACGTTTGATTTGCAAAAAAATATATTATAATAAAAAAATTTCTATTTTAATTTTAAAAACTAATTAATGTGATGTACTTTTTCAACATAATTTTTACAACTTAACGTGTGTGTCGAAGTAAATATATTTAAAATCTCTATTTATTAAATTATATATTTTGTAGTGTGGCGTATTGGTAGAATCGGATTTAAAAGACATGGGCATAGAAAATGAAACCGATCGAAATAAGATTTTAGAATCTGTTAACGATTTACCGTGCTTAGTAAAAGAATTCTGGTCAAAGCGGTATACAAAAGATACTCCTAAAGCAAAAAGCAAATCTATTGCTGATCTAGATCAAGTTGATGACGAAGAAGATGCCAAACAGATGGAAGAATGGTTGACTAGTATTGGGCTAGCTTGCTACATAGATACATTCCGCAAACATTTGTATACGGATCTTGAGCGAATAGCGAGAATTTGGGAAGTGGAACTCACTGCAGTGCTAGAAATCAATAAGCCAGGTCATAGAAGGAGAATACTGTCATCTGTCGATAACAGTAAGTCCCAATTACTCCAAGCTGTTTCTGTCGGTGATGGTTTAAATGATATTGGCAACGATCTCAAGCAATTGGTAAGTTTCCATTAATTTGGTGGCTGTAATTTTAGTAATTTGAAATGTTAGGCTCCTATTACTGTATTAATTATACCTATTTTTAATAAATTAATGGTGGTATGTTGTAGAAAAACAACATTAAGTCACTTAAAGAAAAAGTTGGTTCAAAACATTCGGTTCACGTGGCATCTGGCACTGCTACGCTTCGACATAACCCTAAAAAGTCCAGGCATGCTCCTCTACCGCCGCCATTACAAAACTTTTCCAATCGCAATAATAGCGACCTCATAATCAGAGGACCTTCAGAACTGCTTTTTGGCGTTCCTTCTACGTTAATCACACAGTGGAGACACCAGCCAGCAGCGCTAGTCAGTGGAAACGTCAAATACATAGCATCGGTAAGCCTGTAATACAATACAAATTTAATAAAATAAAAGTATAAGATGTAAAAAAAAAAAACATCATAGTCTGTTTGTTTTATATTCTAGTATTTGGGTTCCACTGAGGTAAAAGAACCCAGAGGCACGGAATCGACTAAACAGTCCATTCAAAAACTTAAATATGCTGTGGCCAGTGGCGCTCAACGGACGTTGCCAGAAGTGGCACTTGTAATATCATACAGAGGCGTTCGGTTTATGGACCCCATGTCGGGAAGTTTAGTGTGTGAGCACGAGATTCGTAACATAGATTGCGCATGTCAAGATGCGGATGATTTGAACCATTTTGCGTATATTACAAAAGACCATCACACCAGTTCACATTACAGCCACGTGTTCAGCGTGTCATCCATGGTGAGACAAATTTTTTTATTTCTACTATAGAATTTAAAACAAAATGTACCTTACTAACTAAATGTATACTTACTAGTAGTATCTGTGAAAATGATTATATGTTCGTTGTTGCAGGACCAAGCAACCGAAATCATTTTGACGCTGGGTCAAGCGTTTGAAGTTGCCTATCAAATAGCACTCAAAGGTCAAACCAGCGCGGGCAATCGGAACGGCAATAATGGTCACACGAGATCGCACTCAGCCAACCACATGTTGCCGAACATGATCACCGGTACTCGGGACGGCCGGAGCAGTTCCCATCAGCACGCTAGATCACATTCCGTGAACGAGATCAAAGTGAATGGTATTCAAAAAGGCGAGTCGAACGAAAAGTCTTAATATTACTTATAAACATATATATTTAGAAATTTCAGCAAAACATTATTGAGTTCAAACAGTTACCAAATATTTTCATATTTTCAAATGTGTTTGTATGTATATTGTATATATATATATACTCGCGTAACAAAAATAACGCAATTTTTTCTTTCAAAACGCTCAATATTAAAAACAACATAACATGCTTGATATATTATTGCTCTTTTTTTAAGAAAATTCAATCTAGCGAACAACTTTTTTTAAAATATTTATTATTTTTTTTTAAACATAAACATATTTTGAAGTATAAGTTTTGTTGTTTATGATATCAGATTTTATGATATTTATTCGTATCGTATTCTCTCGTAGATCGTTAGAAAATATTAGCCTAATACGTTTTATTTATAATTAATTCATATTTTATTAATAATCTTAACTTCAAGGTTCACTAACTTAATATTATTAGATAGGTGCTAAGATCATACTGTTTAAGGCAGGCGTTCCTATTTGACTTAATGATACAATGCATCAGCCATTTAAATAAAATCGAGGCCAAATTTGATTTTACACCCAATTTTTTGTGATATTTATAAAACGTTTTTATATTATTTGTATTATGTTTTATTTATTATTTGTATATATGACCTATGTTATCTCAATTTTTTATTGTAATTTATTTTTAAGCGAGGTTTTGAACACCAACAAATCTGCATTACTTACCCACGTTTTAGATTATTGTAATTTAACATATCCTCGCGTGTGTAAAAACACGCATTCAAATCTCTAAACATCTGTCTTTCAGGCCACCACTACCTATAGCATTTGAGTTGTTGAACGTTGTTTGTTTGTTTGTTTGTTCGCTTTATAATGTATTTTATCGTAGAGAAATATTTATTAGATAATATATATAATATTTACTATTAGTCGATTCTGGAATAGAACACGTTAATATTATAGTATTATATAACTATTATTATTATTATTATTATTATTATTACCTATGTACATGAGACCGTTGCTTATATTTTTAACATGTACGTTAATCCATGTCACTGAAATTAATTTTGTTAACCGGTTGTGAACATGTGTGCCATTCTACAATCATTGTTGTGAAGTTTAACCCCCAAAGATAAAAAAAACCAAATATACTTACATGTTGTACGTTAACCCGATGTCAATTTTATTTTCATGTCCACTATCCTTTATTGTTCTTTGAATGACGCATATCTGTTAATTTGTTATAACCTTAAACCTATAGTATCTGTTGTGCAGGCATATTAATGACATGAATTATGATCATTCAATACGTATACTGCATACAACTATGCTGCTATTACGCACGTACCTATACTCTTTATAAAGTAACTTATACTTATTATAAACTCCTTGAAATTGATCGAAAGGCTTCCACATTATTCTGCAGGTACCTCCTCATATTTGAGACGTCTTCCAGGTTCCAGACAGTGTGGACGAAATACTGAGGTAATTATATCGTCGAATGAATACTTAGGTATGTGTAATGTATGGATGCACATATTATGAACTTAGTGATAATCTGCTAAAAGAATCCAAATCTATTTCGAAATGTTTCCCCGATTACAGCAGGTAAGTTTCAAATCTCTATCACACGTGCCTAAATTTTTTAAAAGTTTATTCTATCTCATTTTTCAGGTCATTTTGGTAACTATTTTAAGATTTTAATTTTTATGTTCGTTTACTTTGTAAAGTTACGCTGACTATAGTAGTTATTCGTTTGTTTATTCGGTTGAAAAACTTAACAAGTTTTTAAGTTGGCTTGAAGTTGTAGTCGCACGTTGCTTTTATAAATATATTAATATACAATATATAGTTAGCTGTTATCCACTTCATTATTTTATTAAAAAGTTTTAAAAAGTCTCACCACTCTTTGGATTATAAAAATTGAAATTTTAACGTGTACACAAGTTGCAGTACTCTAAGAAATCTAAAATTTGTTTATTCACTTTGTGAATTAGGCCTAATCTTGTACATTATTAGAGTTTTATTTGAGTTATTGTAGATCGGTTGACAGAATATTTGAACAAGTTGTAAGCATTGGGGCGGAAGGCTAGTGTGAAGTTAGTATTTTTTTTTCAGAAAATTTAGGATTTTCTTCAAATCAATAAAGCTAAAATTTAGAAAATTCACGAGGTATAATTACTTACGAATTGATCTCTACAACTTACAATTTGCATAGTAATTTAAGACTTACTTAACACATATGAGCTATGCGGGCTTTTAGAGTTTATCATGTGCATGTACGAAAATGTTATAGCAGCTGTAACTGCAGTCATGCTGTATATATAATATACGAAAAATTGTGCATGCCTGAGCCCTAGAGAGAACATAACAAATGTGTAATTAAACTATGCGATGCACAAAAGTACGCTTGGTGACCATTTTATGTAGTACCTATGTATTCATACTATGTATAGCATGTCGGTATCGCATTTGTATAATTATAACATTATTATTGTATGTAAAATTCAAAATGGCGTGATTTTATATTCCGTCGTCGAATGGACGCCGCGTGGATTTGCATTATTATTGCGGAAACAGCATCACTCGTTGAGAAACGATCAGCAGGAGCGAACAATAGTGAGGAAAAACACAAAATTAACGAACGTCTTTATATATTATTTTTATATGCGATTTCGTCGCTTGGTGCAGTTTTATATATATATATATATATATATATATATATATATATATATATATATATATATACATTTGTGTAGTCGACGCGTTGTCGTAATAATAATATATAATATGTACATCTACAACTCCCCCAGGGCGCAGACGACTCGTCTCCGTGAGCAAAAAAAAAAAACCGAAACTAACCGAAAAATCTACATATTATATACGTATTATTGTTATGCATAGACATACGATCGTCGGTGTAGCACATCGTTGTTATTTACATCATCAGCTATATAGACCGTGGTCGGTGGAAGATCTAGAATTTTTATTTTGCAATATATAAAGATTAAAGAGGGGTGACAGTCATATAAAATAATTTAAAATGTGCAGCATTAAAACAACGAGATTGATAGCACCATAAACCACAGTACGTTTAAGTAAGCATACCTACCGATATAACTCTTGTATCAGCCCCCTAGAAATATTGTTGTATATTTCGTTTAGGTAAATTATGCTATTAGTTATTTTACTGAAATTGTAGTGAATCAAAATAATACCAATATTATCACTTTTTTAATTATTATAATCATGTTTCACGTCATAACATAATAAATAATATCATTTTAGATTCTAAGCAGAGCAATATGAATGTCACAATGTACGTACATATTAATTATAGAATTATGTGTTGTTGTTTTTTTGTCTGTATACATATAAAGCAGTGTGAAATTATTTTTATTTTCAATTTTGAGTGTTGTTTCTGATGAAAGTTGGATCTATATAAATTGATGGTACTTTTGAGAGGATGAATTAAAAATTCCCATTACTAAAAATTATAAAATAAAAACACGAATAATATCTATGCAAAGATAATTTTACGCATTATTGGTACATTGAGAATTGATAGTGTGGCTTTTTAGCCCCCCCCCCCTTAGTTTTTTTTAACAATTAACAGTGCATGTAACAGTAACAGTAGGATAAAATATTTTAGTTACTTTAACACACACACACACACACATATATATATATATATATATACGTTTATGATTGAAAATGTAATACATTTGAATAATATATTAATACATCAATTACTTAATTATTTAATATATTTATGTAAAGGTATCCGACTCGAGATAGGAAATAATCAAAGAACAAATCATCTCCTACGTTTAATGAACGATATCTCGGACTGATCGATTATCTGTTTCATGTTAGTGGAATACTTTTTATGAGCTGGAGTATCGTAATTAATTCTTGATTTTACGTTTACAATTATATATTTTAGCTATATTTTAATCATTATAAAAGTACTCAATGTACTTAATGATAACTACTTAAATACTTAATGATGTATAATTATTTGTTATATGCCTTTATAGTAAAGTTTTTGACTAGGCTACATATTTACTTTACACAAGATTACTACAGATTAACTATAGCAGACTTTGTGATTGTGATTGATATATTATCAATATAAGTATATACGTATATATATTATAGACTATAATTTTTCACTTTAATTATACTTTATTCATATTTTGAGTGTTTAATTTTAAGTATACTCGAACACCAAATTGTTCAAACAGGTAGATGAATTCTTTACGAAATTTAAAAAACTTGTGTCCTGTGGCAAAAATAACTTTAAAAAAAAATCAGATCCGACCTTTTTTTGTGAATAAGCAGAATATTTTTTTATAAATATATAATATATCTATTCTTTGAATTTGAAATTCGGACAAGTAGCTTTTTACTGTAGGTAAAAAATGGCGAGACTGCCTAAGACTAGAACTAATATTACTATTTTTGGTACACATATTTGAATACCAAAAACTTTAAAAACTTTAGAAACTAATAACTTAGAGAGATAAACAGTTATTATCTGATAAAAATAAGTTTGTATCGTCGTAGGACACTTATTTTAAATACATTAATGTATGTTAAATAACATAACAATTTTAAGTAATCAAAAATAAATTATAACTTGAAAATAATTTGAATACCTACATTACTAAATGAACAAAGGGGCTGAGTTCATTTCTAAAAAATATTTAAATATATGTGGACAGAGTTGGTGTTTACAGTATACCTACTATAACATGATAAAATAGTATTGCATACGGTGATCCATATAGATTTGCTTTCAACTTAATGAGTTTGTAAGAGGTACCTAATATGCCATACAGAACCATATACCATTTATAAAGAGGAAACATTTGATTGTTTGTATTGAATAGGCTCCGAAACTACTGAACCGATTTAAATGACATTTGGTACATAGATAGTTTAGACACAAAGAAAAAACATAGGCTACTTTTTAATACTAAAAAAGGGCTGTAAGGGGCTTTAGGGGGCTGGAAGGAGCTGTAACAGACTTTAAGGGACTGTAAGGAGCTGTTAGAGACATGAGATACTGTAAGGGGCTGTAAGGGGCTTGTAATAGGGGATGGTATGTATAATATGTATTATAACGCCTTACCCACACGGCGTTGCCCTGGTTGCGCCGACACTAATAATAAATATATATACAGGGTGATTCTTTTATCAAACAACACTCATTATTTAATAAAGTATTGACTTTTTTCAAAATATTTTTTTACATAGTTTCAAGTTGTTAAAAAACCAACGCTTTTATTAAAAAATTATATTTTTTATCCTTATAATTTTTTAAGTTTTTACTTTTTTGAATGGCAACATAGTTTTTAATTTCATATTCTAAAGCAGAATACTTTTCTAAAAATGTTGATACATAAAAATCGGATTTAGGACGAGTAGATTATGAGTTATAAGTATTTTAAGTTTAGACAAGCGGAGTAGTGGACAAACATTTTGCGGGGTAACCCCGTACCACTCCACTCTGCCAATCTAAACTTTAAATACCTATAACTCATTAACTACTAGCGCTAAATTCGAAATTTTAACGTAATAATTAATTAAAAAAAATAGCTTTATTAATTTATGAAATTGTAAGTATAGGTTACCATTTGAAAATCAAAAGTTGATAGTGGTTTATTTAATAAATATAAGGGTGAAAAGTATAAAAAAAATAAACAATTCAAGAAGAGTGTAAATCTACAATTTTGAAAAAAAAAAATTGAAAAAAGTCTATAATAATCTTAAATAATTAATGTTGTTTGATAAAAGAATCACCCTGTATATATATAGTGTCGGCGTACACACACAAACAATACATTACACTAGGAATTTCCAACGAACGTCGTTTTCGTCAGATCAATGTCAAGAAATTAAGACCGTGACTCAGTCGCGCAGTCGGCTCGCTATGCAGTGGTTGTGTGCAACAGCGAATATTTTTTTTATAATTTTAAAATGCCCAAAAGACCAAAATCTCAACTTTCTACTAATAATTCACAGGTTAGGGCAATAAAAATACGTTGTGATGGAAAATTTCCTTGAACTGAAAATCGTCTTGCATGTCAGAGAGAATACACGTCGCAATCGTGTCTAAGAGAGTCAAGTATCGACACCGGCTTGAAGACCAAAATATCAGAAATGTAGAAACTCGCGTTAGGGAATCGAGCTCTGAGCGTTCCGAACGCCTTCGGAATCAAAGAGAAAGACAACAGGCGTTACACGGCTAGAGTTCGCAATCGAGTTTTAGCTCACAGTAACAGATCGGCTTTCAGATACGATCCACATACTGCTAATGTTCAACAGTATTCCATCCAAATCGGAGCGATGAATAAGATCTGCTCTAAGTTTTATGCCAAAAAATGGGCCGATGAACCCAATGATTTATCTCTTTCATGCACAGGTTTTTGTATGTTTTTCAGATCTTAGTTGCATTTTTTTTTTTTTTAATTTTTTTTTTTTATATATATGTTTAAAAATATGTTTAAAACAATTATCAAAAAAAAAAAAAAAATTTAGTTATGAAACTCAGGAGTTACAATATGTGGGATTACGTATATCCCACCGTACATACTGAGCTCTTATTTACTCACACACTGTGCCTGTTCGTATAATGAATTTAAGGATTCGATCATTTTTTTTCTTTGTCTACATTGAATCATTGGTCTATACATTCCTTCTATTAACTATGATAAAATCAAATAATATAGAATACGGGTTTATACACATTGATTGAACACCTTACCTAGTAAAATAAATTAAAAATAATAAATAAAAAAAAAAAATTATTATTACTCTTTTATATATATTTGAATAAAAAAAATCAAATCCTTTCATATTATACATAAATATATAACTAAATCATATTAAAATTTAAAAAAATATGTATCAATACATTAAAACTTATTTCAAATCATAGTTCCAAGACTTTTTATCAGATTTATCGTAAATAATAATAAATTAAAATTGTATTTCGCGGCGTCGAAACGTGTAGTGTGTACTGACGCGACTAACACTTATTGCACGGTGGGACATATAATGGACGCTCATTATTGCACAAATATTGGGCCATATATTTAGAATAGCTAATCAAAACCAATATTAAATTAAACCATATTATATTTAGAACTAAATGAAAAAAAAATCATACAAATCGGTCGATTCGATAAGGAGAAAATTAAACATTAAGTTTTAAAAATAAATTTATAAATATAATAATTTGATAAAATTAATTAACTGATATTTAATAATCGTAGACTTCTAGAAATGTACACGAATGAGCCATATATAATGGAAAACATATTAAATATCTTAAATAAAACCAACAAACTACTAAAAATAGAAAAAATAAATATTTTATAGGTGGTATACTATTTGTCCCACCGTGCCGGAAAGGTTATTTTTTTGGTGGGACTGTGTATATCCCACCGTGCCGGAAAGAGTTATGCTGTGCTTTTGGATAAGTCAGTCTTCCTAATATTCAGGATCCGTCTCAGCCAATAAAAAGTCTTTTGAAAAATAATCATTCACTATCTACTATCTAGACATTTTCTAACCAACATACGTAGGTGCAATAGCCTATTTCAAATGACTTCGTTTGGCGCGAAAGAAATTAGAGAACAACATTTTATGACTACTTTTAAAATAGAGAAATAAAACATCTTATAAGCAGTCTTTTACAACCAATCTAAACTAAATATTCAAAATTTATTTTTATTTTATAGACAAAAGCTACTATGTTTTTGAAAATACAATAATAAGAAAATCTTTAATTGTATAATACTAAAATATTATAAAACATTACTCCATTATAAAATATATTCTATTCAAATGTCCACTTTATTATTTAGTTTTTTTAATTCAAACAAGATAGATAAATAATTATATTTCAACATGGTATACATAGTATACATAAAACATAATTTAGTATAGATTTCGTATTCATATTCTGTCTAGTGATTGAAAAATCAAACATGTATCTCCTATTATGCAGTCTTCCACCATTTTAAGTCTTTAATCTTTAACCCAACTAAAAATATAAGTGTAGTATAAGGTCTTACATTTTTTTTGTGTGTTCTTCATGAATATTCATATCATTATAAATAATCATGACCATCCTGTTATTTATTATTTTAAACCACTTCATTCATCATATTATATATTTCCTAGTAGGACACTTTAATTTTCACATAAATCAGTTTATATTATAGAAGAAAAGCCAATGCTATTAGATGCACGTACCTAACGACAGTTTAGTGGATATAGTGTAAATTTTTGTGTATTTTAGAGATTTACTCCAACTAGTTTTGTACATATTATTATATAATTTATAGATTAAAATGAAAATTTTAAAATGGTTATAAAATAGTTTTATAGTATATTCTCAAGTCTCAATAAAGAGTAAAGTTGAATTCTATACTAATATTCTAATATTATAAATATACCATATATAAAAGCGTGTAGGCATCGCGCTCATTGCTTAAGAAACAATATTTTGAATAATTTATTGTTTCGTCGATGGGTCCTCAAATTTCACATTTCACATTGTACTTATAATTATGCAAAAATGGAAAAAGCGCCGTGATGAGAGTGCGTCACTGTGCGTATCTCCACCAGTCGACCTGCAGTCATTATAATAATATACGTATGCATATTTAGTATTATAATAATAGGCGAGGCAAAGCCCCACTGGCGTACGTAATAATCCGCGAATCACGAAGTCGCATTACCCATCCATATATACTGCTGTATTACACAAAATATATAAAATATATGATGGATGACGTGTCTTTGTGCCTCGTCAGCGTCGCGTGTACAGATAAAATGTATATTTTTTCACGTTTTATTATTTTTGCTCGCGTACCCGAAACGCGCCGGTATTTTCATCGGGTATAGACGCATGGCCATTAGGGAAATGGAAACCAAAGGAGGAAGAAAAGGAAACTGCAATAGTGGCTTATATATACATATGGTCTGCAGCCGACCCACTCCCACTGTCTTCCATGTCTGCGGCCCGACGCGTATTATTATTATTATTTTTTTGATTAAAAGCGTTTTGAAAACGAAAAAGCCTCTTGTGTGTGTAGCACAAAGTAAGTGCGCCGCTGAAAAAAATAAAGCGAATGTGTAGACGAATAGCGCCGCCCGCGCCCACGAGAGTTGGTTTAATATAATGTACCGTTCCTACATATATTATTATAATATAATACGTAGGTACCTACTATATAAAGTGCACGATAAGTGTGCAGTGTATAATTGTTTATGTATGTTTGTGTGAGTATATATCATACAGAAAATTAAGGAGACCGTAAGAACCTCTGAACGTTAATAGAAACGATAATGTATTCCTGTAACGAAATATGAATATGAAGTGGGTTTTCAAACAAAAATAAATGTCACCTATGTAGACGTCGATTTGTGTAACCGTTACAACCAAAATTAAACTGCGTTGTGGTTCAATTTTATGCAATTAGCGACATTTCTTAGGTATTTATGAAAACAAACGATTTTACAAATATAAAATAAATTTCTCGGTCATCTTTTACCAATATTTTTTTATACATTTTATTATAATCACGTGGTATCGTAAATAGGCAAGAAAATTCACACTGCAGCACTAGCTGTTTGTTCCATTTCCTAGGGATTTATAATATCGTGGTTTTGAGTAAAATTATTTTTTGTTGGACTGTCTTTTTATCGAGGAAGGCTATAGGCCTATAGGCTATATAGCATTTTCGAAAATTTCAAAGGTTAAGTTGGAATTTAAGAATTTATAAGAAATTAATGAATTTAAATTTGCTAATTAAAAATCCGTAAAATTTTTGTCGCGTATCAAAAATTCTATAACGCAATGGCACTCCAGTAGGATTAATGTACTGCGTGTTTCGTGTTCAAACCAGTTTCTATGGTCCAATTTTTTACACTGTTTATAAAATTTTAAAAACTATGCCTCAGATAAGAATAGAAGAGTAAAAAATATCATAGTTTTAAAATAACTAGGCGACAAAATAATATTAATACGACGTACCTATTCGAATACGAATATTCTATACGAATGTATTCGTATTTGTATTATTGTTTTTGTTTAAGTTGTTGTCTAAAATCAATTTCATTTAAACAGTACATTGTTTGAATTTGTAGTAATTTTCTGTGGGGTAGTTTTTCGCTGATTCTTTCTGCGTTTATATTACGCCTAAAAAAAGAACTTAGCTTTCTCGGCAGTCTGCTATACATTAAAACGGCTACGCCTTTTGCGCAGAAATGAAACAGTTGCAGCAAATACCAAGCAAAGAAATGGAAGGCTGAAGCTATATGATCTATGTTGTACTGTTGTAGTGCAGTCCCTAAAATATTCAAATTTTCGTACTACACTCCTAGTCCCAAATCAGTCAAATCTAAATTATACATATAATAGTATCTATCTATTAATGATAATATGTATTTACAATAAATAATTTTATTTAAATAAAGTAGTACCTCAAATAAACAAATTTAAAGGTTCTTTTTAAAAAAAATTGTGAAATAGAATTTTTGTCGAAAAAAAAATTGTTTTGTATATAAACCAATATAAGTGTTCAAAATGCATGCAAATAATAATACATAATATCAGTAAATAAATAAAAATAAATTTAAATTACCTATATTAAGTATGTAAATTATAGTTTTTTTTTATTCTTTGTGGTCGAAGAACTTTCTGATATCCTGAATTAATATTGTTATATTAAAATTGTATAGAATATAATTATAAGGGTTGTTATAACACACTTTTAAATTTTGTACTACACACTAAATTTTTCGTACTACACAAAGTGTGTCGTACTACACACAATTTTAGGGACTGTTGTAGTGGTGGATCTACGGGAAGTTTTGAACATGACTAGCCGGGTATTAAACGACGAATTATACATAAATTTTAAATCATATAGAGTTGGTATTTTTAATGGCCAATGAAGTGCACGGGGATCAGCTAGTATGAAATATTCAAGATACTTCAAAAAGCATAATATTTATTTACTATACTGATTATTTAATTATTACCTTATACCCTATTATATGTACCTACTATTTGGTAGGTATACTACTGCCAAATATATTGTTTGGAACGATAAATTCAAAATAATGAATTAATCTTGAAACCGTTTTTTTCATGTTTTCTGAGAACTATAGTACCTACATTATAATGATTTGTGTACTTACAATCTACATATTATACAAAATATTGTTATATTTTTTGGATACTGTGTTGTTGTTTTTATCGAGTAACAGAGTGAATTTTCTTATTGAAACGATTTTAACTACCCGATTGATATTAAGTATCAATTAGATAAGTAGGTATTAGGTAGTGATTATACCTATAGTATGACTACAGCTATATATCTACATCATAACCGCTATTTCAAGCAAGATAATACAATTTAAAGAAAAAATATTTATATGCATTATATTATTTATCTCTGGTTTTCCAATATATCTTAAAGAACATAAATTACAATTAAGTGCAAATAATTTGTCAATTGTTCACGATTTTCATTAATTGTTTCAAAATTTTAACTCCAGATGCTCATAAAAAGTATGCTACTTTTTTTAAAAAATTTTATTACAACTTAAAAGGAATTTTGAATTAAATTTTAAGCGGTTAAAAATTTATCCATCGAAACATCGAAATAATTTTAAAAAATTTATAAAACTCAAAATAATCTTCTTATACCTATTAATAGATTAAATATATGTATTTGAATGTGTAATTTGTGAAAATTTAAAGTATTTACTGATTAATATTGTTTAGTAACATCATGAAAAGGAATTACCCGTTTCCGCAATAAATTTGAAACGACCGATTCTACCATCATCCGTTTCCGCTAATCTAACTGCTATAGTATTATGGAATAATTATTACGAGTATAATATATTCTATATTTTTGGAAAAAATAAAAATCTTTATAGTTCATATATCCTTATTGTTTTGGTTGATCGTGGATCGTAAAAATGTTTTAATTAATTTGAGTTCACTAAAACTAACCTACACATATTATTTATGACATGGACACATGGTAGGACATAAGGCAATTTTAGATAAAAACGAGCAATATGCGATATAGTTATACACATTAATCTATGAGAGCAAACATAAATTGCGACCGACGAAGGAAAAAAATTGTTAATTGTGACTGGTATTTTTTTAGGTATAAATTTCTATGTAGGAAATTGCGCCAGATAGAAATATTATCTTATTTATTAAAGTCATTTAGCATTACTCAGAGAACACTACGAGGAGGGGACTATCACTATCCTCCAAAAATTATTTTTATTATTATAGGATTAATAAGTTGATTTTTACAGTAAATAATAATAAAAAATATGTAATAATAAAATATCAAGTAAAATATATAATATAGAGTTAATAGTATAATATACTTAGTATTTATAAATAATTATAAGTTATATACGAGTATCAGCATAGTAATAAGACATGATTTTTACATATTCAGCTCTTATAATAGTATTTTCATTGTGTTGTTGAATAATTTTTTCCATTATTTGAATTTTTTTTTTGATTTGGTATTTTGAAATTTATAAGGTTCATTTATACGATTAATTTTTATGTAAATTTGTTGTTTCAGTTCGTATCTTCATGTTGTCATGGGGTGCGAAAAACATAGGTACTTAAATATTAGTAGTCGTAACCCGTAATATACGTAGTCATTTCGTTATCACTAATATCATAATGATTAACGGTTACGTTTGGTTTTTACATCAATAAATGTACATAAGTGTTTAAAACGGTTGAATTCAAGGCCACTTAGATTAGATACTATGGGCGCATTTTACTTGATAAATATTTATACCTGAAAACACCGGATGCAATTTACTATACCCATTTTACAAATCAAAAGATGTCGGGCGTAATTTACTATACTATTTTCACTACTTGCTCAACGTGGGTGCCATTTACAATCACCCATTTATGAAAGTGTCAATTTTAAATGCACACATACATACAATATATATTAGGTATTTGATACATATTTTATAATATACCGGGTGATTCTTTTATCATTGAACACTCATTATTTCAAAAATTATTAATGTTTTTGAAAATATTATTTTACATAGTTTAAAGTTGTTAAAAAAACAACGTTTTTATTAAACAATTATATTTTTAAATATTTTTTATCCTTATCATTTTTTAAGTTTTTACTTTTTTGAATGACAACATAGAGTTTTAATTTCATATTCCAAAGCAGAATATTTTTCTTAATATTTTGATTCATAAAAATCGAATTTAGGACGGAGTAGTTTATGAGTTATAAGTATTTAAAGTTTAGAATGGTAGAGTGGAGTGGTACGGGGTTACCCCGAAAAATGTTTGTCCACTACTCCGATTGTCTAAACTTAAAATTCTTATAACTTACTCATAAACTACTCGTCCTAAATTCGATTTTTATGAATCAAAATATTCTGCTTTGGAATATGAAATTAAAACTCTATATTTTCGTTCAAAAAAGTAAAAAACTTAAAAAATTATAAGGATAAAAAATATTTAAAAATATAATTTTTTAATAAAAACGTTGGTTTTTTAACAACTTTAAACTATGTAAAATAATATTTTCAAAAACATTAATAATTTTTGAAATAATGAGTGTTCAATGATAAAAGAATCACCCAGTATATATCTTAAATATGGAATCATCGTATATAAATCAATAAGATTGAAACTGCACTACAGATAAGAACATTTTGTATTCCATAAAAACTATTGTACCTATTCATTAATAAGTGACTTTTAATTTATTATTGTACTTATTAAAACTAATTGCATTTCAAATTGCAAATTTCAAATTGCATTAGGTATAGGTATACAATTTTAAACTTTATCGTCTATACTCTATAATCTATAATGTCTAGTATAGTGTATACTCTATCTTATCGATATAATAATTGTTATCTGGTATTGAACATTGTTAAATGTATAAATGTCACAATATAGTTATAGTCAGTGGCGTATTTTAGGGGGGTGTCCTCCATGTCTTGACACCCCCCGACATTTTAAAAAAAGTCCTAATATATTGGACATTAGTTTTGTCCCCGGTGTTGTCACTTATTTTATTGTATACTGGAAAAGTGATATGTGGGGGGCTGGGGAAACGTACGTGTATTTTTATCAAATGTAAAACTTCTTGTGAATTCCTAGCATATTAATTTGTTAAAAAATTAATTCAATGTATTTTTACATTAGTAAATAGAACTAAAAATTTTGTTTGTGAGGTTCAATAAATGTTGACACCCCCCGAGAAATCACCCAAAATACGCCACTGGTTATAGTAGGTATATACACATGTATTACCTATGTCCTATTTCATTATAAACAAAATAAATGTTATTTAAAATGTATATTTTGAATGACCTTTTTTTTTTTTGCTTTCTATGCTCTGGTCCGCTATATTTTAAATTTCTAAAAATTGGCCCTATAGTAACTGTGAGTTGCCCATCCCTGATATAAACCATGTACAATTATTACAAATTAAAACTTAAGCATACCTACTTTAAAAATAATAGGAATCATACTGTAATTAATACAGAATGTTAATATTATATAATAATTTATAATATATTTTTTTTATTAAGATAAAATTAGATGTTCTTATAGCCTTGGCTATCTACATCTATTGATATTTACAATGGTACATTTTTAACAATTTGAACATAATTATTAATTTATATAGAAATTTAAATAGTAAGATAAATTTGCTATCTACAGTATGTACATTAGTGATCATTGATATTAGTGATAGTTACGCTAAGACGTAACTGACTATAATTTAAGAACAGTGAACTGATATAATAATTTATAATATTAATAAATAATAAATAATAGTAGTTTTACCATAGCAAGTAGATTGGCAGAAACAGGAATCGAACTTTTTTTAAATTGGTGGAAACGGGCGTTGGCTGAATCGGTCAGTGGTCACTTCAAATTTTGGCGGAAAGGATAAATGCACCATGAAACTTGGATTTAAAAAAAAAAAAACGGTTGTGTGGAAACTTGCCGTTTTCCTTATTCTTTTTTTTCATGCTTTTGAAAACTTTCGAGAATTTGAGAATTTGATCTTTCTAAAGTACTAACTAGATTCACTTTTCTATCAAAAAATAAATAAAGTTAAAAATCGAAAACTATTTTAACCACGTCTGATCGTGTAATAAGCATACGCAAAAAAACACACACCTATCTCTATAAAATTAATACATCCATCACTCCACTCAAAATCAAAAACATAATAACAAAATTATGAATTTAAGTACACAATAATTATATTAACTGAATTTATAAGCTTTGACTGTACTGTATTTGAAATAAATTAACCTAAGTTACTTAGGCTAAGTATATTATTATTGTCATCGATATTCGGCCATTTGACGATTCCATGTGTATAATAAAAACGTATATCCTGCTAGTTTGTTTTTTCACCAGCGACCTCCTACTACTTGGTATATAGTTAGGTACATAACATTACAACTAATGTGTATGTCAGTATAACGTATACAAATACTTAAATATATATAATATGTAAACGTTGGGCAAAAGATTGTTCCTGATTTTCCGGATGGACAATTACTACGTTATATTACATTGGTTATTGCGACTCCGCAGAAATCATTGTTCTCTCTTTAAGGTATATTTAGAGATATTTTTTCTTTATAAACGCTGGATATAAAAAAACCTTATCTAAAAAATAAATAATAATAAGTAAAGAGTATAACGTTATTACGCTTATTCCTCTGCCATTTATTTCCGATCGGTTTTCTCATCTTTTCTATAATATATATATATATATATATATATATATAATAATCATAATAATAATAATAAAATAATATATGTGCGCGAGTGCATTTATATATATATATATATATATATATTATATATATATGTATATGTATGGTTTTTTCATCATTTTGTATTTTTATTTTTTAAACCCAGCTCGCGCACAACAACTGGGATCCGTTCCAGCGTAAAGATTTATTTTCAGGGGTTGCACGGTCGGCTGGGCAATCGCGGCCGATGGCTAGATACATACGACGATTGGAAATCGAAAAAAAAATACGGGATGGTTAAGGGACGTCGAGGAGAGGGTTCGCCTTTGGCATATAAGATGACGATGATGGAAAAGCCAGAGATTTTTATATATATACATATATATATATAATTTTTTTTTCCATTCTTTCACCTTGGATAAGCGAACGTTTTTTGAATGGCAATTCCGCAAGAACGATGACTCGAGAATAAATATTATATTATATATATATAAAAGAACAAGACGTCAGTGAACTGATATAAAAATATAAAATTAATCTCGGAGCTGGAAAAAAAATAAAAATGCGAATTTGGTAAAAACTTTCTGTATTTTATTTCGGCTTAAAATTTCATATATATAAGTATTGTATTATACTTTTTTCCCCAAACTAAAGTGGAGACCGCATTTTGTAAGTATCCGAACGATTTATATAAAAGTACCTTAAATAAGTATATTGTTATAATAAGAATATCATGATACGGTATTCAATTTCGGGATCTAGAACTTAAGTTTATTTTAAACTGTTATCCTTCTTATGAATGCTTGAAAAATTAATATAAAAATAATACTTAATGTGTTAACATACAAATCAACTTTAAAATTGTATAATTTTTGGAAAAAGTATATTCCAAAAAGTGATAGGTACACAATACTCGCGAGCGCAGTTTAACTGAGCGTAAGTTACTTACTATAATGTACTTATGAATAATAAATATTCTTACAATTTATTATACTTATAGAAAAAAATCTAAAATACGTTAAAAAGTTCAAACTAAAAGATAAAAGAAAATGTAGGTATAACTAGCTAATACAGTGTAGGACCTATATTTTAATAGTTACATATAATACACACATAACAACGTATGAAATGTTAAACGTATCCGATAAATTGTAATAACAGGTTGTTTAATAAACGAAAATTCTGAACTGTTTTAGGTATAACTTACTTTATTTACCAATACTAATATTAATTATTATAAGCAATTATTTTTACTGAAGAGAAATCTAATTACCTGATTACGACATCAGAACAAAAATGTATTTAACTCTAACAGTTGTAATAAATCTAATCCGCCGGCTTATATATATATTATTATATATCAAATAATTTCATTCAAATATTATACTGCACCGTGCCACCGTGATAATAGGTAAATATTTGTATTAAACTTATTCGTGGTTGAAAAAAGCCGACTTTCACAAAGAAAAAAAACCGTTCACAAAAATGTCTAGGCTTTTCAGTGTTTTTATACCGATTAGAGTTACTAAATGTATTAAGGATAATATTATTCAGTTTTGATAATACACGTAAGAAATTTAAACGTTTATATAAATCATAATGTTATGTGCCACAAACACAGTTTTAAGTTGAAAAACTGTTTTAATTAGGTTATAATATAATATAATAATATAATATATTGGTACGAATAAAATGTTTAAATCATTGATATACAATTTGCCTCAGTGGAATACATATTAGTTATTACCGAGTGAGAGTCAATCTGTTGTGCTTGAAATTTGTGATGTTGTATACCATTAGAAGACTTAATCAAATAAAATTAAAAAATTATATATATAATATTTGTTTACATAATAACATATTTAATAATTGTTATTTCACAATTACACGCAAATAAATAAAATTTCTTAATGATTCTTAAATGTCACACATTTTATTTATTCAATAGAAATTGGAATACTTATAAGTTATCTCTCATATGTCTATATTGTAAAAATTAATTTTAGTATTTAGTATCGTAAGGATTAGTTTATTCGTTAAAATATATTTTTTTTTTTTAACAAGTAGTTGATAACGGTTGAAATATTTGTAGGTAAGCACTTTAAAAATTGCAAAATACAATATATAGCGACATGATTATAAAATAATAAATACAATTTAAAATATGAAGCACTCACACTTTTCCATAAATAAATCATGTAAGTACTAGATTAAGCTTCATGAAATATTACATTGAAAATTTTGATACAGAGAAATATCGACCATGAATATCTCATTTTTAAATTAAAGACTAAGATGCTAGAACGGGATGATACATTTTATACGGCTCATGATGTGAAATGTGACGGGGCGATAATAAACAATTTTGTTTTGATATATAATATATTATATTAGATACTTTACTATTTGGCTACTTTATCTTAAGTATAATAAAATTCTTCAAATTATCCAGAACACTAATGTAAAAAATAAAAACTTTAATTAATTTTTAATCAAATGGCCAAAATAATTTTAATACTTAATAAAAGTATTCAGTATATAAATCATATAGGTTTATCTAAAAATGTTATTTTGAGTTATACGAAAAGTCACTTAATCAACATCTAAGCTGACATCTACACTATTTGCTCTTTACCCAATATGTGTTCTCATCTTAACCGCATGCAAGGTAGAACAAATAAAGAACTGGTAAAAATATATAATTAATTTCACTCGCATAAATATAACACAACACAAAGGTTGTTAACAAATAACAATACTAGCTATTATAATTACTTAATTTATGGATTTAATTTTAAGATGATATATTTTTAGACACGCACTGTTCGCTGGCGAAATGTAGTCAACTGCCGGCCCTGAAATCGTAAATCGATATCAAATTGTGTGCATTTTCAGCTTATAGGTGGTCGTGCGAAATCGAAATAAATATGCGCGGCGTGCGGTATGGAAACTGAGATCACAAGTGTACGGAAAACAACAAGTTTTTGGTGACCACGAAGCAAGGTTAGTTACGCTGGCATCCGCAGGTTAGAATAAATACTCAAAACCGGTACCAACATTTGTTATATAATTTGAAAAAATTTGTAAAGCATTTCGAAATGAAAAAGTGTTTTTCCACCCTTTAGGAGGGTGTACAAATTTTGAAAATGCTTTTACAAATTTGTACAAATTATATCATAACAAATTTTGGTACCAATTTTGAGTATTTATTCTAACCTGCGGATGCCAGCGTAACTAACCTCATCAAGCAGTGATTGAAATCGATGTTCGGTACTGAATCGAGCAATTCGTCGTACACGTGTTGGCATGTCGTACCGCTTTTTATGTTATATTCATAAACTACGAAATAACGATCAACAGCCCACAAGCGGCTACGTCACATCGTTTGAAATTATCGATACTATTATAGAACTTGAATATTTTTATAATATAATGCGTATACAGAATTGCATAAGCCACATCAGCCGCACATCAATACATATATACATCACTAGCGAAACGTCAGACACCACTATGGCACTATAGGCACCATGAATATGAGCACCGCTCGAGCACTTGTGTATTATAGATAACGTGACCATACGTCCCGCTTTCGAGCTAAGTGTCCCGCTATCCCAAAGAACCTAAAAATGTCCCGCTTTAAAAAAAGTCGACTTGTGGTAAGTATTTATTGATCACAAATCACAATCATACATTATTTATACTATTATACTGTATAGTCGTATAGACGTATAGTATAACTACGTAATATATAGGTATATATATATATTATTTATTTTACATTATTATTTATTATTATTATTATTATTATTATACTTATTAATATATTAGTTCCGTTTTTTTGTTGCCATTTTTTATACAAATAGTTTGTTTTTTTCCAATAAAAAAATTGTTATTTTTTGCGAAATGATATGGTTTTCTTATTAAAATGTACAGGTGTCCCGCTTTTAAGAAAAAAAAATATGGTCACGTTAATTATAGATAATGACGCAAATACGATTTCATTAAAAACGTGACGTAAGTCAGCACAACGGACCGGCAGATGGCAAAGGCCTCGTTTTCGTCACACCAAATTCCCGGGTTCCCATTAATAATTAATAAACTATTTTATGATCTCGTGACGTGTTACCAACGTTGTGCTACCTACACATCCATATTTGTGGCACACGACACGGCATAATGGAATACGGATTCCCAGCTTAACTAGTCACCGATCGTTTTTCTTCACGTCCTAAATTGGGCTTATTTAAATTTCCATTACACCGTTTCATGTAGTTTTCTATATACGATACATTTCTTACGTATATAGTATTTAACATATTATAATATATAATACAGATATGTATATGGAAAACAACACGAAAAGCTTGAAATAGATATTATATCGTATGGTTAACTATAATGAAACATATTATTAAATATTCTCGTACGCCGTATATCTATAATACATACACCAGCTATACATACCTACGGTTTAATGGTGAATACGAATTGAAACTTGATTAAATTTATAATTTAATTATTACAATGTTTTTAGTGTGATTATGAAAATCAACTTATAAGTAGTAAGTATAAATAAGCGTATTATTATACACAGAAACCAGAAACGAATAACCTAAAATTTTCCAAAATTATTTTGTCGATGAATTTGTCATGTTTGTTTATTTTTCGATAGGTTATCTTCCGTTATGATTATAATAATCACATTATTTTTTAAGAACAACCATAATTGGTTTATTTTTTATTCAAAATTATTCTAAAACGTCATAATTAAAATATGTTTATTATTGTTGTATTTAAAAAAAAAATGCGTATGATAAATCTGGGTGCGCCTAACTATATGTGTAAGTATGCAGCACATCGCGCAGCGCGCGTTTCACCGCTTGCAACTAAGGTAGATTTGGAACTGATTATGACAATATTGAGTGTAAACAATTACTTCGTATTGAACCCCATACTGTATACGTATCTATCGGCTGGGACGCCCCGCAGTGTGGATTTGGCGACGACTGCAGTGAATTAATTTAAATATAACGATGGTGATAATAATGATAATAATAATAATAATGCAGATGATATGTTTTTTTTTACTACACGACGCTTACTACGACGACCCCGCGTAACCCTTTTGGCGAGCAACAGAAGAATTTACTCTACAACATTTATACAGGATCGTATTTTTCGTCGATCTTCTTGTGCACTTGACCCCCCTCTGCACAGCAGCCCGAATAAACCGCCAGTAAATTGTTAACGACGACGACGACGCGCGCGCACACTCAATCACCGGTGTCAATAGGCCAGAAAGACCCCAACCCCACGGAAGTCTCGGGTATTAAACCGTGACGTCATTCCCGACGGCGGTGGCGGCCGAACTTTACGCGGTGGGGTCATTAAAATCGCGCAACAATGTATCTATCGCATATATTGTAAAGGGATTTTTTTTTTTTTACGTATATTTTTAAAGGGGATGCGTTTTGAAATTTCGCATCCGGCAGATGATAATGAAAAAAAAAAAAGAGGAATATCTTTTTACATTTACATGACAATCGCCGCGGCACTCTGAGCGGAACAGTGTCGAGATCCGGCAGCCGACGACTTCCCGGACTTCTCGCGAACTTCCGGCGGCGCACTCGGCCAACGCGCACTAATACTCTACGCTATACGAGAAGTGTACACACGGCATTCACGAGATATTAAAATTTTAAGTATTATATCGTATATTATAATGCTAATCATAATAATCGTCTCCATTTAGCATTTACGTAGTCGCACGAAAAAATGTATAGTTATCTAAATAGTAATTTATTAATATACTAATGCGGTTATGATTATTATCACACTAAAGTACTCCTACAGTTTATCTAAATGATACAGTCGGATTAGTAGTGCACAGTGGTCGAGGATAGACATCTTAAGACTTCCTAAATGATTTATTATTTATTACAATACACCGTGTATTGTACACGTATGGACTATATGTATTTATCCACACAGAATTTATTAAATTTTAGATAATGTGAATTATGTGTCAAACATGTAATATTAAAAATCCTATACAACTTACAACTATGTATAGGTTTGTTACTTTGCTTCTCCATATACCTATGTTCCAGGCACTAAAAATAAAATAGAATCATTGACTTTAAAATCAGTAACACACACGATTTAAGTGATTTAACATTATTAGCAAAGGACATTTATTTGTTATTTTTTATCATTTTACTTTAGTTTGTAACGGATAGTTATAATGTAACAGTACCTATTATTAACATCGAATAATTTTTATTTGAAAATAAATGTTTTAATTAAATCTCCGATTAAAATAGTACTTACTCAGAAAAATATAAAATTAGCAATGATACCTAAAAAATTATTTCAATCGTTCGTTTTTCGGCTATTAAAATTGTTTTAATAAACGCCATTCATTCGCAATCGATTCAGGCTCGATTGGCTGACTACTTGTTTCGCCGATGTAAAAACCGGTCTCTGATAAGAATGAAAAAAATTCTAACTCGCCGACAAATCATAAGTTCACAAAAAACAAAAATAATTTTGATGTGGAAATATTACAATCTACAATCTGTATTAATCTATATTATTGACTTTATATTATAATATTATATTTTATATTATTTATTGTCGGCCAATTGGATTGTCAGCCAACCGGTACGACACGGTCTTATTTCTACTCTCGATTAATTAACAGAATAACCTAGCCCATTAATATTTTAATAATATATTTATAGTTGTTTGGAGTAATAATACCTAAATAATTTGTTTATAATATTATGCTGAACTAGAAGATAGGTAGATTCTATAATTTTGTGCTAAAAATTTAAATTTAAATTATTATTTATCACCTTTAACTTAAATGTAATTATTGTGTGTACCGCGGTTACCGCTCTACATATATTTCAATAGGGATTTTTCTCTATAAAGTCTTCTTCGATCGATAATAGTATACATAATATAAGACATGCCGTCTATGATAATACATAATATAAGTTTAACACTTAGATCTATTACGAGCATCGTTACAAAAAAGCCAACACGTATATTATATCGTATCCCGCAAGTGTTCGTGCGTTCACGTGTGATGGTTATATATTATGTACATATAGGCGCACACTTATATATATTATATTGTTAACCACATGTAGGTATATAAAAATGCTCGCCAAACTAGACCGACCGCCGCCGCACGCACGGCAGAAACCGCGATGTGTATGTATCGGATAATGCGTGCGTAAGTATACACGGGGCCTTTTTTTCTTTTTGGGGGGTTTCTTTTCCCCGGGAGCAGCTGCGCATACGCTTTTTCCTTTATTTTTGCGCGATTGTCAAAAGCGCCGAGGATTCTCTCGGATGAGCACGCTCCTTATCGACACCGGTCGATGTATCGTACATGATGGCATATAATATATTATGTTTTATACTGCATACATATATATATATATTAGCTGCTTTAGCAATACCCATATCTCGCGGCGGCGCGTCTTTCATTAATGTGCAATCACCATAAACGACTAAATAATAATATATTGCCCGATGTAGAGAGGAGACAGACCGTATTATTTTATATATTATACGTCGGCGGCCCGAGACACCACACGCGGATACCTTTATATAATATTATACGCGTGCGTTACAGCCGGCACTAGGTAAAAAAAAAAAAAAAAAGCATTCAGCTTAAGACGAATTTTTTCCGAGGAACACACGTTAACGGTTTACGCGTCTACATAATACTAATGTAATATTGCAGGCTCGATCCGCGAAAGAAACACGACACACGCGATGTGTATAGGTACGTATACTATATGTGCTATATGTTTACATTATTGGTATATATGGCGGCGTATAAATATATATAATACAAGTATGCACATATCGTGTTGGATCGTAATGGGTTTTTTTTTTTTTTTTTGTCAATCCTAACAAGGAGATTTTTTTAAATCGAAAGGTATTACACCATTTATAATACCTGCACGTATACAAAAGACGCGTCTTTAGTGCGCGCTATTCCATTAGTCTGATAATGATATGATATTATAATGTATTGCGGTTGCATCGTGGTGCGATTTCAATGCCAGCCGTTCTGGTCTGTCCATATCGATTGAATATTATTTATATGCGATTTCTCTCGATTGATATCTGTGTTAGAAAATGATTCGCGTACATCTGATGTCTGAAATAAGTACGGCATTATTATCATTATTATAAGAGCATGTATGCGATATGATATGCACAATGATTTTCGAACATTTTACATTTCATCATTTCAATTATTATTGTGAATATTATGGTAGTACCTAACATATTTTTGTTGACTCGCTGACAATAAATTTCATTGTCGTTTGGGCATCACTATTGTTAATTTTGACATTTTTTGTAAGACAATTGCAACGCCAAAAATCTTTTAATTTTTGTGTGATACATCGTTTGTGCATTGGACCTTAAGGTCCCACTCTTACATCATTTGCGCATCAATATTATTTAACAATAGAAATGAAAAAAGGTGTAAACCCAAAGCGCAAGTTGTTTTCTAACTTTGATCTTAAAATCTCCAAATAATATTTACATAATATTACATTTTCAAATATTGCTCAGATGTAATAGTGTGATGGCAAGTATAAATGCAATTTTGTAGAATTAAATCTCGAGTTTTTGATGAATCTTATCGTCATGTTCATTATTTTTATTTCAAGTTTAAAAATCTTAAATTATTCATTACAATACATCATTTAATACCATATTTTTATACCCTTTTATTGTTCAATATATTGATGCTCATTTGATGTATGATAATTTGGTGCAGGTAAACAGAGAATGTGTAAACGATAATCTATCGATGATGCGCAAACGATGTACGATATTTTTCACGATGCGCAAATGATATACGGCCAAGAGCGACAAAACAATTTTTAAAACAAATTAAAAGTCACAAAAACTATTTACATTCGTATGGCTGAAAATGATTTCTTCCATAAACGGCGATTATATATAACACACATGAACGAAAGAAAACTTAAATCGTAATTTTTTCCAGAGGAAAATTATTAATTCTAAACGGTTTTTCGGAGTAAAATTTTCAATATTTCGAATTAAACACTTCCCTTTGCGGCTTCGCGGTTCCATAAAATCCTAATAATCTTATGTGATTTTGGGTGTACGTATATGGATTAAAAACTTGATATGAAATTGAAATATGATACTGTTATTCATTACGGTCGGTACGTGAACGTCAAATATTGACGACAAGTTATAACGGACGGTAGTCGGTACACGTCCTATCATTACCATTAATACTAACACAGCGGCACGTGTCGCAAATGAAAAAAAAAACGAATGTTTATGGCTTATAACGATAGGAATATTGGACGTATTATTATCCTGCTATGATGCCCATACAGAGTATATTATTAAGACAATATTATTTGTTGAAGCGATGAAAACTACGTTGTTCCTCGATCCTCGTCACTGGGCATAATCATAATAATGATGATGATATTTTAATGGGATTTGACCAGTGACTGACCGACCCTTGTCTCGCTGTAGAAAACGTTTTGCGTTATTTGCAAACGCAAAACACTCGTACATTTTCAGAAACTCATTAAAACGTCAGTTCCGTGTACACCCGTGACCGATTCATTCGTGGTATATACATATATGTATATGAATATTGTACGTAAAACACAATAATATCTGCAAACCACACAGGATCGCTGCATAGAGCTTAACATTTTCGATTCTTGCATACGAACTATACATACATACGCATCGCGTTATGGACATAAGGGGCTGCAATCGATGAAAAAAATCCATCTAGATAGTGATCGAGCACTAAACGAGAATGTAAGTCATATTACGATGGCAATGCGAGCAATTAAATAAAACTAAACTAGCAATTAATAAATAATAAAACTTTTTTCCTGAAATTTCGAGGTGGGGGGGGGGGGGGGGGGTGAACCCCTAAAACCCCCCTTGTATACGTGCCTGGTTTAGTTCGATTTATGAAGTTTTTTGAATCATCGAGATTCGAATTATCGAGTGACTATACCTACTGTATAATATAGTACTATACGCCTATACTATATTGGTATGGACATACAAATAAAACTTTTCTAGACATTATAGCATACATGTCAACAAAAAAAAACTATTTTCAAAAGAAGTTTTTGTAATAATACTTATTAAGATCGTGCTCACAAGCCAGTTTGAGATTTTGAGAGGTGAGATAGGTCTGCACAACTGACAACTTTATACGCCTTTGCACTTCATCAGTTGTAAAGCATAAAAACGATAATATATCAATGTGAATTTGCTTGTCAGGTATAAATATGTCATCACGCCTCCTTCAAAAAATCATCTAGGGATGTTGAACCACCTAACCCTACCACCCTATTTTCTACCACCACTCCCCCGATTATAATCTACTGCCGGGAAAGGGTTCAATGGCTCATTAGTGTCGTTTGCTCACACACAAATTCACTTTGTCCCGTATCGACGACGACAAAATATAATAATGGTCCGCACGGTATAAGTGTGTGTGACTGCAGTGAAAGGGAGAGAGTATACCTACATATATGTATATAATATTATATTATCGGGGGCTAATAATATTATCGTTACACGATTTATAACAACGACGACGACGACGATAATAATAATAATAATAATAATAACAACAACATATCGTATACGATATAATATTTTGTGTACATCGGAGGAGACCGTAATGATGACGAGGGAATCGGGGATGACGATGACTGGGCGACTTGACACACACACACACACTACGAACGCGCGTGTGCTTTTTTTCCCCGCAGAACACGTAAACAATATAACGTAAATATATTGCATAATATAATATATATACACATACTACATGTGTGTACGTGAGTGTGTGTGTTTCAAAATTTTCCTCGGACGAGTGGTTTGTGGGTGGAGGGTATAGGGTAGAGAGAAAGGGTCACTGTAGCGCATTACTCTCTCTCTCTCTCTCTCTTTATATATATATATATATATATATATGTATACAATATTATCGGAAGGGTTTTACTTTTTTGCCGTCGACGTCGTACATCATATATTAGAGCCGCCTCCGCTGCGACCCGTCGGGAATACGGACTTTGCCGCCACGTCGTTATCGCTCGACGACATATCATATATATTCATATTTTTATTATTATTGCACGTATATTATAACAATAATATTATTATACACACGACGACGTCATTATTGTTATACGACGTGCTGCGTGCAGTGGGTGTTCTTGTCACACAGAGGACGCGTTGCCCAAATTCTCACGACGTGCCAGCGCGCTGGACGCGATCGAGTCCTCCTCGTCCACTGCAGCACTTCCTACTCGTATACGTCGTACATATTTATACAGGGTGCGTTGATTACCATGGTATATAAACAGGCCGCGCTTTACAGTTTGTCCAACTTGTAACAATTTTAATTAATTAGTTTCGGAGAATGTAACTTCTATAGTTAGTTGTACCTATGTCCAAATGTACTTTTTTTTGTTTTAAGAGCGCACTAAAATATAATTACATATGTTAATCGTTCTCAAATTATGAAACATATACTAAAAAGGGGTACGTTACGAGTATAACACGAATTGTTTATTCCCAATATTGGAAATTATATTATAAAATATAAATTATTGAATTTTTAAATATTTCAAATTTTTCAGAACAAAGTGAATCAATACATAAACTATGTACCTACCTATACAAATCAGTTTTACACATAATTAACTGTCTAGATTAAATCCACCCTCATTAAATTATGATTACCTATAGGTACATTTATATATATATGTCATCATTCGTCTGTGTGTAAATAGTTTCAAAATTCTTACTAATTTTTGAGAAGTACACCCTGTATTGGATGCAATATACCACATATTATACACTGTTTCATTACTATACAATATTATGTGTATTATTTTTTATTACCATACTATTTTTTTTTTTGCTCTTTCTATTGCTCTTTGTTCCCGTCAAAAGGGGTTAAGCTTGAGCGCCACCGCCCGCTGCGCCGAGTTTTATATATAGATGTATTGAACCATTGCTGCAAAAATACTACACAGCAGGTCCACTCTGATATATTTTATTGTTTTTACTGGACATGGCGTGTATATGTGTATAGCATACGAACAAAACGTTGTTCAATTATTTAATTTGATGTCAAATACAAAGCTGATAATACTAACGGATTCAGGGACATATATCTAATTTATAATATATAGCCGATATCGATAACATTTTTAATATAAATGCCTAAAATTCGAGCGTTAAGAGTTCAAAATAATTTATGATGCGTTTACATTTACACTGCAGTCCAATCAATTGTTTTCAATTCACGGTATTACTAAGAAAAATATCTGTTTTTGTTTTCAATAACTAAAATAACTATTTTCAACAGCATTAAAAACAAAATCAAAGCACGAGTATGCAGTATAATTTTTTAATAGTATTTAAAATAAAATAAAAAATCATGAATACTTCCTATTATAGGATCTTTCAATGATTTCAACGTTATTAAAAGGACAAATTTCAAATATCTAAATATTACAATCTGTAAATTGTTATCTGCTGAAATACATTGTAAAAATATTGCCAGTGCTCTGAATACCCTCTCTCGAAACAAAAACTATTTATAATTACGATACCATCAATATCTCAACCTTAGAATGTAATTATTATCTAAAATATAATTTGGTATTAAAAAGAGATACACTATAGATGTAAGCGCTCTGCAGAAAGCTTTAAGTTTAAAAGTTTTGTTTGTGTGCAAAGTTAACGAGCGTGTCGCTTTGTGCAATTGTTTCACATTCATATGTGTGTAAGTATGTGTGTGTGTGTGTGTGTGTGTGTGTGTGTGTGTACAACTCGATTGGAGTATTAAAAACAAAAAGATTTTCTTTTGTCGAAGAAATAAAAAATAAAAACATACCGTTCCTCCGTCGAACGCCACCCGTTCCCTTCCGCCTCACCGTTGCTTTTATGTCAGTTTCGCAATAAACACAATTCCAAACTGTGTGCGTTTGTCACATAGCGAGGATATCGCCCTGATGTATTATTTCAGCTCCGAGGGGCCCAGGTTCAGTCACCGTGAAAATGACGCTCGCCCTGTATAGTATACGCGCCATACATAGACGAACTCCGATTTTAATGAATCTCTCCTCCTTCCACCACCACCGCCGCCGCGCTACCACTGACGACGAACCCCTAACGTTTCTTCGCACCCCCTTCTGTTGATGTTTTCCCTGCTGCTGTTCGTATTTTCTTGGCGTCTGTCGTACACTGTTTGAAGACAAAATATACAATATACAATTAAATAAATTTCATATATAACACACAATGACTGCTGACGACCAACTTGTAACAGGCGACCGTGTCAAAGCAATCATCTAATAAATTCTAACACACACGCTGTACTCTATATTTCTATAATCTATATAACTAGGTACTATCATTTTTCCAATAATTTCTAAAGAACTTTTACATTACGGAGTAATAATATAACATCCTTTTTGAACTAGAACATAAATAGAAATGAGTTCATCGACAAAAAGATGAAATGGATGTTGGTATAAGTGAAATATAACGACGAATAGTAATTTAATTTTAAGTCGTTTAAAAAATTGTAGTATATATCTGTATCGACTATCGACCACTAATAAAACATTTACACCAGCAGCAATTCAATGTTTAATTTTTTAAAGAACTAATTGATAGTTTATCGACCTAATGAACTTTAAATACAATCACACGAAGGATTACTCGTAAGCTGTTTTTTACTTGGGTACCGCACTCAATAGTCAATATTTACTGACCATGTAATAACGCGTATAAAGCGCCAAAATGGATCAGTTAAGACTTATCTTGTTTTTAAAAACTTTTAAAGTACCTATATAGAGTATATATTTATTACGCCTTTAAATTAATTTATTTTATAATTAATACAAAATTAATTACTTGTTTAAAAAAATGATGCTAGATATTATCTTTAATGTCTTAGCTAAACAGTAAATACATTCACTAAATATTGAGATTTAATTAGAGCATATTATTTTGTATTTTTGTAAATATCAGTTTCCATAGTCAATTACTCAACTATAACTTATGTGTTGCGATAGCCGACATCTATACGGCTATAAGGCAATACAATTGGATATGAACGAGTTAAAAAATTTAAAGTAAGAAGTTTATTTCAACGTAACTTTTTATTGAACTCTAATTGCTTTCAAGATATGAAGCTACTTAATTTAACAATTTATAATAATGTTTATTACTATATAATATCAATTTCAAGTCACAGACAGTCCAAAAAAAATTTATTTGACCATAAAATACATAATTATTCTGTTTCGTTTTAACATGTAACTAATTATTGTTAATTAAAACTGATATTCTTTACTTTCTATAAAATACTTATACTCAAAATAGTTAAAAAGAAGAAATTGGCAGGTTTGACCTTATCTAAGCCATCATTTGAATTGGTCTTATTTTAACTATATTTTAAACTTATCCCTTAATTAGTAATTGTTTTCGTTTGGTTGTGAAAAATTGAGTTTTGTTAGGTTATATAATAAACTAATATAGTTATGTAGGTGCTTCGATAACCAATGTAACTGTAACATAATATGTAGGTATATTATTGTATAATACTATAATGACACAATCGCGTAATATTAATGTTCGGTCATCAAGTACCAACTAACAAATGTTATTTGACTATTTGAGACTCATATAATGTTTAATATGATGAGTACAAACTGTCGGAAAATCCAACCAGGTGTCCGTCCAGGTACCATCCAAAACAAGCTTATATTTTGTAAAATGTAAATATTACTATAATATTGTATAATATATCAATATGACGTATTATGTATACCATTATTGCGTGCGGCAAACGGTGTAATCTATAAACATGTTTACGCACATCGGACGGGGTGGGCGGACAGGTATGTACATACGTGTGGGGCATATTATATACACACAACACACGCCGCGGTACATATACGTGTTGAATTTCACGAGAGATTTAAAATCGGAACGTATAAGCCTAATAAAAATAATAATATATTATTGTATACAGCCGCGGAGAATATTATTATTATATTGTATCGAGTCATCGAGACGGGTAGAAAAAAAAAACAACGGAAAACTGTGAGGCGGTGACGGCGGAGGGTATACCTACGCGACGACGCATTAGTCGCCGAGACCAAAGGATGCCGCTCGGGGGCCGATACACAATATATATATATATACACATTATACTTGCAACACACTGTACACGTACTCACGACGACGTTATAACACACAAATGTGTGTGTGTGTGTATATTGTTGCGCCCCGGAGAAAAATAAAAGAGTAGCGATCGCACACAGAAGGATTACCGACGACTGTGTGCGACTATACATGTATATACGTTTCTGTGAATGATGAGAGGGGGAGGGAAAGGACCGTATTAAAAAAATAGACACAACGAATATATAATATAATATATATGTATTTATATATATATTAATGGCTCATGCACACAACACCCGCTCGCGACAAAAGGCTCTCTATGGAAACGTATTATCGCCCCACGCTCGTGTGTGTGTGTGTCGGCTTGTATATTATTATAATCGTTGTCGGCGCATCTTCTCCACCGCCGACAAAAAGGTACCATTAAATACTCGTACCGCAATACCCATACACGTACATAATAATAATAATAATATAATATAATATACGCGTCGTCGGCGTTTTCGATCTATATAATATAATATAATATAGGCGTGTATCGTTTACAAATAATAATAATAATAATAATGACGACAAAGAACGAACAGAGCCGCCGCTGCCGCGTGTTGTGCGCGAACCGGGAGACCGCGACGGTGCGGAAAATGATTGCCCCCCGCCGCGAGGGCCGAAGCGTGGTCGCACATTCTTCGCGCGTTTTCGACGCCTCTCGTCCGTCGAACGGGGTGCGATCGGTGAGCTGTCGGGCGGACAGGTGTGGGTGCAGTGTGTGAACGCGCGTCCAAAACAAAAGGCGCACTTAGCCCGAGTGCAATACATATTATACTTATACATAATAATATATTATAATATCGTATTGTCATGCCACGGCGCACTCCTCCGGAATGCAATAATCGGCCGACACCGCTTTTGATATATGATTTAATACAGGGCGAACGGACTCGGTCCGACACTGCTACAACACCGGCCACGTCTCCGCGGTTCATTGGGTACTTTGATTTCTAAGCACTATGAGACTTGTACTCTCGTAACCAGCACTATTGCATTATATAGATGTGAAAAAAAATTCAATATGGATGTTTATGTCGAAGTTCAACATTTTGATAAGTTTGAAGTAAAACCGAAAATTAAGTCCTGAAATAACTACAATAAAAAAGGTTATGAAAAAAAAATATGGTTAGATTACCACATAAATATTGTTAGCTTCAATTAAAAAAGAAAAAGAAAAGTATTACTATAATATGGAGAAGTTAAAAAAAAAGTTGCTGATATATAGAAAAATTTGGGAAAAAAATTGACACAGAGTACTAAAGCCCTAAACACTCAAAAAGTTGATTTGAATTTAATTCATTATGAGTTCAAGATTAGTTGTTTTGTCATTAAGATTTTATGTTACAATATCGCTGTATAGATTCCAATTCGGATTTTTAAGGCACCATCGTGGAGGTGAGTGAATTTTGGTTGGTTTATTGAGTATTTTAATGGACGTTGAGCAATAGTCGCTGGTGCTGTAATCTGTAAGGACATTCCATTCTGTTATAGGAGCAAAAACACTATTTGATATTGTGAGATCAATGGCCGAGAGAGAGTTGTGGGTTGCATTGTGGCGTGTTTGGTACCGTTATTTGGTAATGTTATTTGGTCATTTTCTAAGAAATTTTCCATCGCTCTGCCTCTGGCATCAGTGTGGTTAGATCCCCAGATTTGGTTTCGACTGTTAAAGTCAACCAGAAAAAGAAAGGGTTTGGGCAGTTGTTTAATGATATCATTAAAAACATTAAGTAAAAGATTTGTGCTATCCGGTAGATACATTTTGCAGATGCATAAGGGAGTTTTGAGGCGTATAGAGACAGCAATAACTTCAAGAGGGGATTGAATTTGAATTTCGGTGCTTTCAAAGAGATTGTTGATGAAAATAGCAACACCACCATTTGCACCTAACCTAACCTTACTTAAAGGACACGTTTTTTTAAAACCTATTTGTTATTCATACTTATTTTGACGCTGATGTAGCGATCAAAATAATATGCGTGGGGTAGAGCTTATTTTAAGTTATGGAGTTTTATCTACAACAATTGGCCCTATTGCTTTGGAGTTTGGATGCCATCGTTTTTAATGTTGAAATCGTTAATTTTCAAAAAAAAAATCATTAAAAAAAAAGTATCCCGCAGAGTAGACAAAATCCATAGATTATTTTAATTTTAAATTTACTAAAAATATTGTTTTAAACACATGTTTTTTTGTGATGTTTTAAACGTGTTTTAAACAAACTTTTAAACAAAACGTCTTAAACATAACAACCCTGGCTCTTAAGTTGGTTTCTTGAAAGCAGAAAGTGATAGGTTAAATGAGGGCTTTTTCTCGATGAATTTCGGTTTAGTGCTTTTGTATGTCATTTATGTTCCACTGTATAATATTTGCTGTCATATTTATTTTTATTAAAAAATTTGTATTTGTACGTTGATGGATTGTGAACAGTTGATTCGGTGAAAGAGGTGTTATGGTTTGGCTGCATATGATTGTAGGCAAAGAATTTGTTGCTTTGAGGAGGTCGTAAAGCTTGGAATAAAAAGTTGGCTAGTCTAGTGAGTTGGGCTTTGGTGGTACGTTCAGTGACCTCAGGCCGTATTTGATCGATCATGTGCATAAGAGAAGTGATATCCGAGTTGATGTCTTTGCAGATACTATGAATATTTTACTACTATATTTTTGTTGGTATAGTTTTCCATTATATATTTAAATTGGCATAAAGAAATAGTTTGGTTGTTAGAGAATAGGTCCTCAACTGGTTTGAGACCCATGGATAATTTGTCAGCTGTCTTGAATGAGGAGTTAGATCTGGATCTATTTATTTTAGCTTTTTAGCTACGGTATTTCTACTTCTGTCAATGATAGTATCGTTGACTTTGTTGGATGGTAAGTTAACCGGAGGAGGTGATGATAATATTATTAGAGATGAGGTGTCAGAGAGAGGAATTTTATGTAATTCATTAAGTGAGGAGTAATGGTTCTCGGATTTATGAGTTTAGTTTGAAGACAGATGCTGGAGAGTTTCGTTGATCTGATAGTCTTCTGTCTCTGTGATCCCTTCCATTATTTTAGGGGATGTAAATGTAATGTTAGGGTATATTAACCTAACCTGTTATTTTTACTTTAATCTGTTATTTATCATATAACTCCACGTGAGAGCGAACCATCTCAATGAGTTTTTCATCAATATTCATGATATATAAATAATTATAATATAATCAATTTAAAACAAATTTGTCATATTTAAATAGTCACTTATGGACATATACAGTTGAAGCTTGCCAAGTGCAGACTGTTGCAAAAACAAATCGGACCGCTGTTTACAATGTTCCGTATTTTCCATATTCGTATCAGTGAAATCCCCAAAAGCATTATCCCCGACTAATTTAAAAATACGGAAGTGGACGATACGGATACTGAACGGACACGGAACGGATATGTATAAACATGCTTAAAATAAATAGACCATATAAATAGAAATGTGTAAATAGACCTTTACTCATTACAACCTAACATAATGGCTAATATAGAGTAATGAGTTATTGGAAATTGAAATCAAATATTTAAACTTATAATCTATTTCAACGACTTGTATAAAAATGCATGTGTATGATATATTTATACTGAAATTTTAACTTCATATATATAGATGATACACCATGATACTAAATCCAACGTTGAATGTTAACAACCGAAATTTCAAAAAAACCAAACAATTCAAATAACTACAGGAGTCAATAATGTCGGAAAAAATTAAATTAAAAAAGAAATAACGGCAAGAATTCAGTTTAAAAATAAATGTCTCAATGGTCTTACAAACTTACTGAGATCACGTTCACTGTCAAAAATTTTGAATATACGAATAAATATTAAAATAATACAACCTTTAATTAGTGATTACCAGGGCTAGGATTTGTATGCAACAGTATGTTTTTTTTTTACTTCTGATTATTGATTTTGTCAATAATGTCCACGAATCAACTCATCATGATGAGATAAATGGTGGTGTTTTTATTTTGCATGTTTTTGCATATTTTGGATAAAATGCATATTAATGCATATTTTGATTATAAGAATGCGAAAAATGCATGTTTTATAGTATGTATTTCGTAATTATTAATATTTATAATTTAATATTAATATTTCGTATTTAATTCTAGCTCTGCTGATTAAAGTATAAAACTTTGTTTTTTGTCAAACACAAAATTTATTTTTATAAATACAATGCTATGGTGCAATTATAGGTATGCGATTAAAGATTGAATAGTTTGACGGAGAAAGATAAACACAATTAATAAAAGTATGCAGGTCAATATAAAATCTAAGATAGAAATTAAAATTCATATTTTTGCATTTTTTGGTAAATAAAATGCATATTTTACAATTTTTGATTGCATGCAAATCCTAGCCCTGGTGATTACTGATATAACTTAGACATGGCCGTTAACAAAGTTCACCGAGCGAAAACTATTGGTTTTGAAGAAAACGAGAATGTTTGTGTTCCTGTAACGGACATGCTAAGTGATGAGTGAAGGATAAGGAAAGTTATGAATTATATAACCTAAATATCCTAAATATGCAAAAAATATTATTAAAAATTGGTTGATATTAAATATTGAATAAAATGTACCTATATCTTAATATTAACCATTATATATTATATATTATATTATATTATATTATATTTTATATTTTGTTCTAATCTTTACTTCATTTATTTCAATTAACTTGTATATTTTGTATATAATTACTAAACTTGTTTATCCTGTTATCATATGCAATTTGTATATTATTATTAGTAAGTAATATTAACTCCCTACCTTCATCACAAGCTATGCTTAAAGAAGGTAGGTATAAATTTAAGAATTATTGTATTATTGTATATATTATAATTGTACAATTAATCTTTTATTTAAAATACAAAAAAAAAAAAAAAAAAAATATAGAAACATCTCGTCCACAAACCAATAGTATAGGTATAAAAACAATAACAAACAAAATATCACAGTAGGCTGGGTATGCTTGTAGACGTAGTCAAAATCCACTCACGCATAGTATTACTGAAGAAAATCCTATCAGGAAAGACCACTGGAAAAATCAAGCTTAAAATGGTAAGTCGGAAAGTAAGGAAAGTTGTAAAAACGTTCAGAGGATGTTTAGACTGGAGGCAAGGCTTTACGTCGCGGTAAGGATGATCCTAGTGACCGATACTCCTTAGAAGAGAAAGAATATGTTCAATATTTCAAATATAAAAGACAAAAGTTACAATAACATAAACAACACAAATATAGTCTTCATGCAAAATTTTTGTTTGTAGTAACAACTAACGATATAATAATATTATGCGATAGTCGGTTTCAATGGACCAATATCATATTAACAATTAACTTCATATTATATAGCACTTTATCAGTTACATCAGTTACCTACATAATAAGTCTTACCGAACACACATCGACAATATTCGCGATCTAGCAAAAAAAAAACAAACAATGAAAGTTTAGAAAAATAAAAATAAAAATCGATCCCGCGTTTAAAAAACGGATTGCATGATGATATATTATAATTTATAATTATTATATATTGTATTATAGACGCGCGTCATGTCACGTCCCGAACACGGTTATTCATCGCTTGTAATTTAATAATTGAAACAAAAGCTCCATTCGGGAAGACGTCTTTAACGCTTGACAGGGTAGTTGTGTAAAGTGCGTTTTTACGCGTCATACTACGGTATTGTTATTATTGCATGATATTATATATGTTGTTGCATCAAAGCGACGAAATCATTAGGCGACGATCAAACGGTTATATTGTCGGCCCATGTGTGTGTGTGTGTGTGTGTGTGTGTGTGTACAAATAATAACATACATGCTGCAATGAATGGCGTTCATTAGAAGCTCGTTCAGTGTATATTATACTGCAAGTGATGTAATATTATATATTATATTATGCGTGTATATACACAGTCCCGGGACACTATTCGTCATAATTACTTTATGCGCGCTATGACGACAGGGTCGCGATAATAATATGAGCACACTTAAAAAACCCCTCCCACGCCGGTGTGATCGTGTGATATACACGACAGAGTGGTGGTGTTGGTATAACTGTGGGGTGTTGCAGGGGCGGGGATGTAACGTTTTAAACCTCCTCGATATGTGTATATTAGTGTATCATGCTCGGCAGCTATTGTATATGTGATAACATTGCGTCGTCGCCGTCCTGATATCATTTATATTATTATATTATAATATATTTTATTAACGAACATAATATTGCAGTGTATACATAGTTGTAGAACTCTCTCCCCAAAAACAAATCTACGACGATCGCGCGACCCTCCGGGACAGACGTTCGGTCCGTTTTATCCGCACACGCCCGCGCGGGGACGTCGTATTACACGCGTATAATATTTATTTATATGTATATATATATATACGTGAATACGAGTTTACGCGTGTATAACAGTTTAAATGCACGCGTGTGTCGCGATAATACTAATCACATTTCGCGACTACAACACTAAATTTATATATATATATACGTATAATATTTGGCACATTGTATTGTATATATTTATATATGTATGTATACACTTTTGACGACGACTCGTTTGTTTGCTTTTATAATAATATTATTATTATTATTTTGAATACACCCCATGCGTATTGACTTATGATCTTATACGCGTCTATAGGTGTGTGCGCATTTACGAGTTTAAATAAATTGCGTACTGCACCCTGCAGGCAGTGTAACTCACCGCAGATAAAAATACAAGACTAAATAGCTCTCTTTACAACTCTATTCTAAATGGATTGCTCTTCGTGATCCAGCGGACCACCCGGTATACTATACGTTATAATGGGAAAAATCAATATAAATACACACATTCACACATACATCGCAATTACATCATATATTGTCACATTTTGTGTGTGCTGCACGTTTTTATATTCTATATTAAATTATAGTAGGTATATAGATTAATTTCGCACATGATCAAATTTTATTGCATATTTTCATCGTGTCAATAAATCGCCACCGAATCATATTCATTAAAGACAAATACGGTGTATCGTACATAGTCACAAATGCAGTGATTGCTCATCGGTAAATATCTCAGTTTTTCTTATCCCGTCTGAAAATATGGTTTCTAATAAATAGTGAAGCCTGCGAGTTTACTTAATACTAGAAATATTCATATATAATATGTGTTTGCAAATACTGGCCTATTTTTACCTTTTTCCTTTTACTCAAATACATAATACCATAATATCAGAATATTATTAAACGACTGTCATCGTCACTTAACGAAATAACAATGATTTGTGAACCAACATATAAAACAAAAAATAAATAAATACAGAAACCATGCATTGGATGTGTTGAATATGAATTTAATAATATTATTTCACACGAAAAACGATTCTATCTAAGGTTGAACGACATGTCAGCTTACTCAACTTAGCTTTATATCAAAAGATATTTTAAAAATTAATGTTTTTGTTATATATGAATAAATATCCGATTTTGTTAATATTATAATAATTAAAAATGTTTGTAAAAGAAAATTATATCAGTAAATTTTTAATAATATAGTATCTTTAGAATTCTATAAAACCAAGTTATAATCATCAATTCACCATTGTTATATATCATCAAGCTTTAACCATTAAAATTAAAAATTAAAATTATATAACCGCTCTGCTGTACCCGCAGTAGGTGTCGAGTTATTATATTAGTCACTGTAAGTGTTAAAATTCGATTCAATGTTAAATCATTATATAAGAAAAACGATTCTAAGCGAAGACGAAGAAATTTATTTTATTGTTAGTAAAATGCTAGGTTGAATTAATTTTTTTTTAAAACATTTTATTTGAAAATATCATTTTGTGTATAAAATATAATTATACACGTTTCAATTGTCAAGTACTATGAACATTAATTTTGAATTACATTCAAAAAAACTTAAAATAATATTTAATTTTGTCCAAAATTTAACTTAATATATCTAAAAATAAATATTTGTGCATTTTTTAGTTTTTTTTAGTCCAAATTTAAACTTCATATGTTTATAAAAAATTATATACTACTTATGTATTTTTAATGATATTTTAAATTAATATATAAATAAAACGAAAAACGTCTCGTGTTACAAATTAAAATTTTTTATAAAAGTATAATATTTTTTTGTTGTTATTTATAAATATTAGCTGAAAACTGAAAAATTTAATTTTCCTATAAACAATTTAAAAAGTCTAATATTTTAAAATTGAATTTTGTATCGAATATTATAATTTATAAATGTGAAAAATTATAAATGAATATTTTTAATAATAAAAAAATAACAAAAGTTGTCTGATCAGTGAGGATCGACAAATTATTGAATTTCTAATTTTGTCAATATTTAAATTTTGTAAAAACTTTATTTGGCCTTACGCTTAACTTTAAATTTACTTAATTATAAGAAAATTTATGACGATACTTAAAAATTGTATGAATTTTTGACAGTAAAATTAATCGCAATTTATGTAATAAAGTGCACTACACACTCTTAGGAAAAAGTTGTAATTATATACTATCGTTATTTTTTAATTCGAAAGAGAAACTCATCAAGCGTTTTTACTCTCAAATAAATTATTTATTAAACTTAATTGGAAAAAATGTCGAAAATTTAATACGTCAATAAATAAATTATTGCGTCTAAATAGCTTCAAAATGTTATATTTATAGTTATTAATATATTTTAAGTTTTTCTCGATTACTTTAGAAAGGATATCATTTTAGCAGTTATTTTAAATTTCTGATATCCCAAAGTACTTAAGTATCAATAACAAGATCCGTTTTTCTACTAGAAACCACCTTTCAAGTTGAATATTAACACTATATTACTTTTCCTAAAGGCGATGTCAGACATACAAAATAAAGCAAGCTTACATCAACAACACATTTATTGTTATACTAAAAATCTAAAAAAATATAAATATCTAGTAAAATATCTAGTACAATAAAAGGTACCTATTTAATCTCGTTTTTTACATTCACATTCACAATATATTTCTAATTAATTTTTTCCGTTATATTGATAAATAAAAAAAATTATATGGTACACAATCTATTATCAAACTTGTTTGATGAATGATGATTAGGGTCATGAGAAACTAAAATATCCTTTAATACCTAGTGAACTGTGGCCTTTTCAACATTTAAGTTATTCTCTTTATACTGACGTTATTTGTTTAAAGTTTTGTTTGCTTACGGTTTTGTCCGTTTTTGTTAATCTATTCAGCCACGTATAGCACTGTTTTAAGCCTAAGGATATAAATATTTAGTCTCATCCATAAATAAAAGCTAAAAAATAAATAAACCGAGAATCCCGACAGACAATATATACCTTATTCTGTAACACGTTATACACAATAAAATGTAACCGTGTTAAACAAAAAAAATAAAAATATTCAAGATTCTATAATATAAGAAACTATGAGCTATAAATATAACCTAACAATATACATATTAACTAGTAACGATAACGACGCTTGCGTATCAAAATAATTTCCAAATATACAAGCGGCTACAAATATTTGAAAATGCTTTATATTTTATTGTTTGGATATTGTTATACCTTATACCTAACCAACGAATAATCAATAATATATTAATTACAGATAACACTACTGCCAATTTATAATGTTATACCATAATATTATATTTTATCAATCCTAATTTTTAGTCTAATGAGTAATGACCATCAACAAATTTCTTTAGCCCCCCGTATCTATATTATAAAGAACACAGTATGTGTATTAGTATAGTAACATACTACACTGCATAATTTAGTTTTTAAAACTCATGATTTTATTCTTTACTATATACTTAGTTAAAATTACTTTGTATTAAAGAATTAATAGTAAAGAATTTATTATCTATGCATTATACATTATAGCATTATAAGTATGCATACACTATTTTTAATACTATATTAATATTTAATATATGTTTTTACCACCGGATATCGACAAAAAAATTATATAAGTATACAATCAATTATAATAAGAAAACAATAAAAAAAAAAATCCCATCACCAATAGACAGAGAAACCCTCAAGAACCCGGGTATCTCGAAATTATTAATAATAAAAATGTAAATCAATCACTACAAATTGTTTTGCTTGTTTGCCCCTTCCGGGCAACTGCAGCAGCAGTTGTGTAGCCGATGGGGCGCCGTCACCGCCGTCCCCATCGTGACCATTGGTGGGGAAGGGGGGGGGATCATAGATGGTGAGAGATGCACTAACGATGGTGGTAGTTGTGGTGGTGGTGAGGGGAAGTAAACACTAATCAGTTTACGAAACAATTTGCTTGGCCGTTGATGCGTGCACATCCCGTTAGATAATATACAATTTCCTCGTAATTGAGTTGTTCGAGGCTACCGGTTTATGGAGAGCCCTTCAAACGCAGCCCCTGGAGCACTCTTGAAAATATGGAATTATTACTGAAGAGAGAGAATGAATGGCCGACAGAGGAATAGAGAGAGAGAGAGAGAGAGAGAGAGAGACAGAGAGAAGGACCTTCACCATTATTGGAAAATTTGATTTTCAAAAAAGAAATTAGAAATCGGGGACAAGGAAGGAATACGGTTATTGGTGTACATTTATATTTCATATTGCAGCTAGAAGATATTATATTATGTTAGCCTATACAAACCAAAATCTCGTAACAGTCAAGACCGCTAAGTTAATGTAAATAAATATATATTGTTCTGACAACGTAACGATTTCGCAATAGTTTTACAAACAATACGTACATCTATGCAAAATTTTCTTTTGGCGGAAACCTCATTGACCACTGTGTTAATACACATATTATACATATACACGATTGTTACACCAGTATAGGTATGTAATAAACTAATACACGTACATCAATATATTATACCTGCATGGCTACAAAAATATTTGAAATCACTGCGGCGCACAAAATCACAATGCAATTGCAGCAGTTATATTACACATATTATTAATCCCCATCGTACAATTTTCAAACGTACACTACCGTAGTACCGTCTACCACTATTTGAGTTTGGATAAAATTTGAAAATTCACATTCGATAAATTATAAAATAAAAATGTCTCGATCAAATTCATTTTAGGTATAGAAATATTAAATATGTATTATAACTATTTATTAATCCGAGAGCTTAAGATTACGAAACAAAAAATGAGCAAAGCGTTGAATTATTTTACGCATTTCTGTCTGTGTTTGCGTTTCCTTTTCTTTAGTATTTCAGTGAATATATATTATACAAATACATGCAACATAATATATATAATACAAAATAATATTAAATTATAGGCTTTCCGATATTTTGTGTGGAATAGTAAGGGCGCACCGCTCTCCGCTGCATATTACAATAACAACGTATAATAATAATATATAAGACGCGTATTTTTATCCTCTCTCGAAAAGTCGTTTGCCACACCGGAAAACCGTACTTAGGAGGGACCGGTCATTGTATACCGTTTGAGCACACTTTATGTATTATTATCATATATATATATATATACATATATACAGTGGTTTTATATGTGTACACATTCACGCACACACACGCGATTCGTCCACGCCGGGCCGCCTGATAGAGTGTTGCCATAATATAACACACCCACGGCAGGAAAGATTAATAGCCGTGTGGTTTTGTCGGAAATTTATGGTCGATAAGTCTGCCGCAAAAGGTGGCACGCGACTGCCGAAAATGTGTGCAAACGACGTCATTAGAACGAATACGACGACGGGGAGACACACACACACATTAATAGAGAGTAAAAACTACCGAAAATAAAAGAAATACGCAGAAAACACGCGAATGTGTTAAGTCACGGTCGATTTGCCGGGCGAAAAGTACAATAATTATTGTTATACGCAGCTTGTCATGGATCATTGCAACGGAGTGGTATATATTTTTTCGTGTGTAGCATAAACTTGCACATAATATTTATATATTATATAAGGGAGGTTGGTAGAATTTTCGGGGATCAAACAATGACTGGTTATACATGCATTCATACATAGGTACATAAGAATATCGAAAATTTCAGATTTTTTTCATGAGCATCTGTAAAGACTGTATTTCGATCAGTAATAAATTCATAGAGAACCTATTGTTAATGTATCGATGTAGAGAAACAAAAAACAACTACATATTTTTAACTTATTAGTTCTATCTTTATTAATTTTACTTTCATTGGTTTATAAATCATATATTTTATTTTGCATTAGTCAATTTAAAACTATTAGAAATAAATAGTTGAAGAAAATCTAAGGATTGGAAAATAAAATGTAAAGCTATTTTCAGGTTCGTATTGAAGCGGTGAGCTACCGAGATTTTCTCGGTGGACCGCTCAAAAAAGGGCCGATCGTAAATGTTTGGGCAATTATATTACAATGCAAATTTAAATACATTTATTTACTTCAGCGCGCAGCGTAAAATCTAGGCTAATTTAGAAATGCGCATTCGAAAATTGTCTTTTAGAGCTGGTTAAAAAACTAAAATTCGATAGGTCGAAACCTTGTCAATCAGGCGCAGGCTATTTTTTTTTATTCAACTTAATATGAAGATTTAAGATATGCCGTATGTGCAGATATATATATTATAAAAAAAAAAATAAAAACCTTTTTTTAAAAGAATATAGCTTATAATTATTTATTCCAATATTTTATGTAAACATGCAATTAGCTAACCTATTCAATTTATTTACGTTTCGCATACAATAAATTATTGTTGAAGATAGAATATCATTAATATTAGAATTCCTCAAAGAGATCAACCTTCCGCATATCATATAATAGCATTATCAAAACTTAGAATATCACACAAAATGTAAACATATCTCTCTTAAAACTTATTGTATCAATTTTTCACTTATTTACAATTTATTATTTTGTAAAAATTAAGTAAACTATAATATGTATTTTAAAACGCCAATAACCCCGGTAGTTGAGGCATATTTGTAAAAAAAAAAAATTATTGTTGATATTTGACAAGAAAATTTTCTAACTATTAAGAATAAAAAATATTATTTCCAACAATTATACATAGTAATAGTTATTATATATTATATCATTATTTGCGGTTTGCGGTTTGAATGTAACAAAATAGAAATCTTAAAATGACAGGAATTTAGGATTTTAATAAAAATATATTATATGATATCAGTTTAATTAATTTTATACATGTTTTGTCGATTTCGAGAATGCTCCAAAATAATGATAAAATAAATCTTTACAAAATATGCATATTATGGTAATGATATTATGTGACTTTTATATTTGATATATAGTAGAAACTGTAGGTCCTCAGATGATGTGAACTAAACTTGCTACTAGTAATAATATTTTTATAAAAGTTGGGTTTACAATTTATAACCGTATAATGAATTTAAAAATTGTGTTTGTATTCGTCGAATTTTAATTGAGTATAATATGTAACAATTAAATTATTATTTAATCGGCTTGGTGTTCGACCATGCAGTTTTCAAAACGTAATAAACTCTTAATTTGAATTACAAAAAATAATTATTTACTAAAATGTAATTTATTAAAGAGACTCTTAAAATATATTCAATAAAATATGTATTTTATCCATTTCCGTGTGTGTGACAGTAAAATAAATTTATTTATTATTATTATTATTTTATTTTTTTATGAATATCATATTATTATCACGTTATTTTACAAACTATTTGCGATTGTAAACTATATTGTATTTACCACGAGTTCGAAAAAAATAATACTTATATTTTTTATTTACGAAAATCAATTTATTATTAATCTAATCCCATAGAAGTAAATAAATATTTCTCCCCAACTGCGTATTTTGTTATAGTTGTGCTTATGAACATAGAATACAATATTTGAACGACGAATAAAAAAATGAAACAATGTATATTCGACGAAGGGTTTAATTTATTTTAGCAGATTACCCAAAAAATGTCTCAAAATAAATTACATCAGTCAAAGATCTAATCGAGTGAAGTTTATAAAGGTAAAGCTAAAAAAAATTACAAGAAGAGTTGAAAACCTTGAGGTAATTGTTACATAAATATAAATCAACGTTTATATACTCGTCCGAATGATAAAAACAGTCCCGTAACTACGCTCCTTGGTGAATTTTAATATTGGCGCTTATTTTTGTTTTATTTTATGGGTATATTTTTATATAATATATTAATGTAATAATATAACATTCTTACGTGTTAATCAAAATAACGCTATATATCAGTGTGTATAATATAAATATTAATGTAGTAAACACTAATGAACATCATCAAGGAGCAATACAGTATGTAATTTTTATGCGTAATATATATTATTTACGCTTAATTTTAATAAAACTTTAAGTAATTTATGTGAAAAAAAACCAATTTTAATTTAACTCAAATGCGCCCCCTACTTTACTGCGCCCTTGGCAAACGTCCATGTCGCCAACCTCTATAGTTACGGCATTGGGTAAAAAACAAAAATTAGATTCGAAAACATCATCGATAAGAAAAGTTTAAGGAGGTAAATTATTGCTCGTGTAACCATGATTGCGTGGATTGGTGGTGGTGGTGGTGGCGCCGATGGTGGTCTTCTTCTGTGGTCCAACCACTGTACGTTGAAATGCATTCCGGTCGTCGTTGTTTGAACAACGTGTGTCCCTCGTCCACCAGATCATGGCGGTAAGAAATTATGGCGGAACTGGTACGCGGAATGTGTCGCTATGTCCTATGTGAGAGGCGTGTTTCGAAATCCCATCACACAGACCGATTTCCCAAGCATAACACCAAATACCGTTCCATCCCGCTACCAATATTAAATTCTACACCACCAATTATTAGTGACTAACGCACTTTTGTCACTCATCAACTATCCGGAACATTGCAGTTAGGTTCACTCAGTGGCGTATGTAGAAATTAATTTGGAGGGGAAGGTTACCCCCAGAAAACAGCGTGCCGCAGTATAGCTATAGGCGATAAGCCATTGGTTAAAAAATTAGTGATGACGATGTATAATTTAATTTATTCATTCGAATAAAGCATACATAGACATAAGTACATAACTGTAAGAATATAATAAACGCAAGTCTTAATATATAGAATATACAATAAGTTACGTACCTATACCTATTAAACGTATTACATCTGCATCTACAATTCACATAATTTAATGGTCATTAATATTGTTTAATAATTTCGTTCTATACTTATGAATAATAATTAATAAGTAATAAGTAATAACTGATAATATATATGAAAATACATTGTAAGTAGTGCTTTCCATTATTTTTTTCTTAAAAAGTCAATAAATAATTATTAAAAATAAATACCTATCAACGTTTTATTTATGTACCAATCAAAAACTCATATACCTGGTTGGAAATTTGGAATATTAACAATCTCTAAAGTCTAAATATTAAATGAACCAATAGTGAGCTACGTATAATGGTCTTTAAGTATGTTTTAGTATAGTGAAAGGTTCATTATGAACCAATAAAGTATTCAATTAATGAAACTTGACTATAGATATACCTATTTTATTATTATTATTAAAATATATCATATTATTTTAGGTGTTAATAGTGTTAGTTTTAATTTTAAATTAAATTTAGGTTACTGATCAGTAGTCAGTGGCCATCGTTATTTGTTTTTAATACCCAATATAACATGTCGTCAAACAATAACAACTGTAATACAGTTTACTGTTATTAGGATTTTCGGCTACCGATTTAAGTGCGATCCCACGTCTAAATCAAATGATGAGAAACTAGTAATAACATTGGTGGTTTTTTTTGTCAATATTCCATAATATTATTTCTATAAAAAAAATATGTTAAACAAAAAGGTATTACTATCAAACGGGAGTTGATAAAAAAAGTAAAGGCAATATTAATGATTTGGGACAATTTGAAACCACCGTAACGTGATTGTCCATATAGCAATCGTACATGACATTTTAGAAACATAAATATCTTATTATTTAGTAAAACTGTAGTACACTTTAAATAAGTAATATTACTACAGTAAAAAAATTCTTAGACGTTGTACCAGACTAGACTATAAGCTGAATTATTTTACTGACTTGGCCGGCCAATGGCTGAACTGCTGAAGTATGATACGTTGAATAGGTACTTTATTCTTTAGATTGATATAATACGTCCTAGGGTGGTAATTAATCATTTTTGTTTATTGGTTTTTTCCAACATCTGTAATTTTGATGACTTGCGAACAATTTCCAAATTACTAATATCAAATATGGCCCTTCAAAAATATTTATTAGTGTCCCCTGTGTACTAAAGAGTAGGTATACAATTACAATAGACAACAGAGTATACATTTATAAATACGAATACTATAAGTATATACTTATACACCTACAAGTAATATTGGCATTTCGTTTTCTCGCGCGCAACGTGTTGGAAGTAAATTGTGGTCTTTATTTTTTTTTCGATATCGGTTTAAAAGTAAACAAGCGACTATACGATCAAAAAACCTTAAACCACATTTAATAAAAAAAAACTCAGATTTTTATTACAACGACGTAAACTTAAATCATATATATTTTAGTACGTTTTTCGAGCGTTACCGATTTGGGATTAACCACCTGTCAACGTGTTCGCGCCGTGAGCTTGTAAAGAAACCGCCGCCTCTACACCATTGCCGCCACGATAAGCCGCGGGCCTCGGCACAATGAAAGATTACTGACTAGAATTATTGTTATTATTTTTTGCTTTCTTTTTTATTACTATTATATTGTGTAAAAGATTTCTGTGTATACGTAAATGCCGACAAAAGTGTCTCTTGGCGCGGATATTTTTCACCCTCTCTACACACACACACGCGTATACATATATGTAGGTGCAGCATCCCCAATGTGCGGCTTTCACGCTTGGCGGAACGTTCGCATTTTACGAAACAGTTTGCGCTCCACATCTGGAGAACACGCTTCGAATGCATCGGTTACACTATATATTGTATATATATATTTTTAAAGCACCAGCGGGACAAAAAAAGAATAAAATAAAAACACACTACAATGGAATTTTACTTTCCCTCGTGGTCGTGGAATTTTTTGAATCCACTAAGTAATACCTTTTCCCTCTCCATCACCTTTCCTCGCCATCGCCGGAAAATCCCGATGAACTACCCGTTGAATTTATACTCTACACATTAAAAATAATATCACTCTTTTGCACGAATAAAGCTCGAATGTTTAATCCGAATCCGCGCATAATGTATACACTCAGCAGTTGGTATTAAAATTCTACAATTAATAATGTCCCTGTTTACCCGCTCTGCAATATATTTATAAGCGCGTTTTATTACTATTATTAATATATGATACTGCTAGAGATCTTAAAATAATATTAAAATATACTGAAAATAGTAACTACATTTTATGAGTTTCGTGCGGGGTAATAGCAGCACCGCTATTGTCTTCCTCGATGTTATAGTACCTAAATAGTTCGTTATTTCGATCCACCATAATAATATTTGAATATAAATAATAGATAATATATCCATAAATTTAAAAATAAAATAATTTTTATAAATTATATGAACTACCAAACCATATAGATACATAATAAATAAAAAATGATTAAAATATAATGTCAAAATAATTATACATGATCAATATTTGCTTATACTTTAAAATATATAATAAATAATAATACAGTTGATAAAAAATGCAAATCGTTTAAATTCGATTAATTGTGGGGAAAAATTTCGAATTTTATAAACGTGAGAATATTAACTTAAAATTTACGATAAAAGAATAAGATTTCTATGATAGTATAATGATAGACTTGAATAAATTATTATCGGCATAGATAGGTATGTGTATATGTATAGGCGATAGGTCTTCGAAATTTCGAAACGGAAACTTCGTCACATTCAAGCCTCCATAATAAATGTTTTTGCGGACCCATAAAATAAGTATTACCATAAACATTTAAAAATAACAAATTCAGTTCAACGCAACTCTGCATGTACTCCAGTTCTAACAGCTTATTCCTTTTATGAGTGCCCTATTCACATTTATTATAGCGAGTTAGGCTATTATATTTTCTTATTTTTTATTCATTCTAGAAATTAAAATTTAGTTTATTTTTATTTGTTGGAAGTATTGAATACTGGGTTCTATCATGAACATACATTTTTGGAGTTCAAGGTACAATTTAATGTGTTTAATATTTAATAAAAAGAGAATTTGGCCTTTTAATATTAAAACGAGTGTTAAATGTTATATAGTTCTATGCGCGTTAATTATTTAGATTAAAAAGAACTTAAAATATATACATAGGTTTGGGACTGTTGGCAAATATTTTGTTGATGGAATGAAATATTTATCACATGTTCACATGCACATGGACAGATTTTCGTTGTACCTATATAATATAGGTGCCTACTTTCTATATCAATACCAACTCATTTGATGAAATGAACAAAATAAATATTTATCTTTAGGTACCTACCAAACTATATTTCCCCATCATAGATTTATCCATATGTAGTGTAAAATCTTAATTAATCGTTATATTAAATTATACATTATAATTTAAAAACAATAGGTATATGCGATAAAATTTGTGGAATTGAAATAGTTTGGCAGCGAAATAATAAGACAAATCAGACATGACTGTACTCTAAAGGATGAATAAAAAAATTATACACTGCGCAAAGGTAAAATACTTAAATATACCTACCAATATGTTTCTGCAGTGAAATTAAAAAAAAAAAATCGAGCATAGAATATAGAATTCCGTCCACGATTTGTATCGCATAAAATACGTTTGATAAAGAAGATTGATTGTTAAAATAAAAAAATAAAAAATTGGAAACATTAGCACAAAAATAATGAAAATCGACGTAAGGCAAAGAAGTCGACAAAAACTGTGAGTTGTATAAAATATATTATGTACTATTAGTTTTATAACTTTTAAATTTATAATAAATAAAAAATTACTTATTTTGTCGTATGAATCACATTATTATATAGCATATAATATATTATTATATCGTCACGACGCCAACTGTTTTTCGTCTATACGTTTTATGTATTTTGCGTTTATGTTACCATATATATATATATATATAAATTTATATATATATTATTATATACTTATACATATATAATATACATAGCAGCCGACTTTTGGAACCGTTTTACGGGCCTTTGAAAAAGATACGTCGACCGCACACTGTGACAACTTGTGTAATAAAACTCGGCGGTCCGTGAACTCGAAAAAAAGTGCGTTGACGGCGACGGGCGGTCGCGCTTTATGCGTTTATGCGTATGAACTAAATACATATTATGTATATACATCATGCGATAACTATAAACTATATAGTATTTATAAATATATATCGTATCACTTGTCTACGTTTACCAGTATTATACCGTGATAGTAGTATTCATCGTCGTAATAACTATATTATGATACGGTCGTCGAACTATGTAATATGTGTAATGCGTTTAACCGAGAGCCGCCGGGGTAGTCGCCAACCGGCAAAACGACGTCGCGATATTAGATTATGGTCCGACCACAAGTCCGCAACACACACAGTACTCGGAACTCGTGTATACTCATACGTAGCACACCCCCGGGGACCAATATAATGTGTGTGTGTGTGTGTACACGCTTTTTGATGTTGTCCCCTTTACCCTCCAACCTGTACTTTCATGCGGTATACGTATCACGCTGGAAGCTTGAACGTGGCATAGGTCCGCGCGCAACCGATAATAACATTACGAGCGGTGCATCTCCCGCAGAGTGTTTATTGATAATAACAAAAAAAAAACCACTCATGTGATGACTATAACGACCTTGTGGTGTTCCCCATGGTATTATCATCGAGTATATATAATATGATATCACAGCTGATGTAGTGACGTACACCAGTTTTTCGTTAATTAATATAAATCCACTTCTTCACCGCAAATTATTTAATATAGGGTTCCACAATGAGATGAGTTATAGTTCCGGATTATTTTTTTGAAGTTTTAGCTAGTGCCTCGTTCAAAAATACATCAAGTGCTATATTCAATCTGCAATATGGATGGATTTCCTATCTCGGTCAAATTAGTTCACAAAATGAGGAAGGTACTCCGACGCTTATTATAGTCCGTGAACTGACTATACTAAACTGAATATGATAATATAGATGATAAGATAGCACCGAATTGTAGGTTATTTGATTTTTCACGAACGAAATCGGATTATGTAGATAGTACCTACCTATAACATAAAATTACAATAGATTTTTTCCATACCTACGCTGCAGTAATGGACTAGTGAACAATAATTATTAGTGAAATAAAATGCTGAAACGCTCTTGAATCAAAAAAAGGTATGTATAGTGACGATTTGACAAATGACGATATCTTATACACAATTAATCATGTACAATATGAATATATAGATACTGTAAATTGCAAATTGTACGGTTAATACAGTTATGTTTAAAATAAATGACCTACAAAAGTCAACAAATGTATTGTAATTCTTATTCAATATTATATTATATTCATATATTGATAATATTTACTTTATCTAATATTACTAGTGATGATAATAAATGGGGCGAAGTCTACATAATATGTTCTTTTCTATTAATATATACTTGGGCACAGTTTACAATTACTACTATATACCTCGATATTAAATGATCATTAAAGGTCACTGTAGTGGAAGTATAAATTTTAACTCAAAAATAATTTGTTACATAAAACACCCAATTCTTAAACGGTGTGATCGCTCCACTTAGAATCTAAGATATTCCATTTTTTGGAATCATTACCCATATCCATATTTATTATGTATACTATATTATTAATTCGATAATGTGCATATATTTTACTCCCTATAATAACCACGTATGTGAAGTTGGCCCACCCATATAATTGAATTTACTTCAAAGCACCACTAATATTTTGCAAGTAATTTGCAAGAATTTGCAAGTAATCGGTTTTTGAGTAATTTAAGTGTGGTCCAAATTTATGTAGCCCACCCAAGTTGTCCAAAAAGGTCCGAATATATACTAAACGATAGATTTTGATTTGCAAGAATTTGCAAGTTTGATTTCAGAATTTGCAAGTCACAGGCACTCTGTGAACTTTTGAACTTCTGAACTTGGCCCACTCAAGAATTTGCAAGTTAACTAATTTTAAAAGGATAATATAGATAGGCCAATTAAAATATTATTAATCATTTTGTAATGCCTTTAAAAAAAAATGAAATAACACAATAACATTTCTTTTCATCAAACAAAACAATACAAATTATAATATAAAGTACCTATATATAAAAAATAATAATTATATTTATAGGTATAGTAATATAAATCAGAATAAATATATTATAATTTTTAAAAAAAAGAATAATCGTTATATTCAATAAAAAGAGGTATTATTTTATTTTCGTTAATTTTTAATTTTTTTAGTTTTGAGAAAAATTGCGAATTATTACATTTTGAAGTGTTACCTATAAAATAAAAGTGAAACGTCGAGCTTCGCGAGTACTCATTCGGGCGGCCGAACAATTATTTCAGTGTACCTAGTAACTATTATATTGATATTCTTCAAAACTAGAAAAATACTAAAAATTAGGAAATTAATGAAAATAAAATTTTATTTTGAAACGTTAATATTTACAGAAAAATAAACTACAAAATGGCTGTCTTTAATTTTTTTGGAAATAATTAAATGAAAAAAAGTGGATAAGTCGTGGATGTCGCTCTGCTGTACCTACAGTAGGTTACTGTAATGAATGGAATTAAATTTGAATCCAATTATATTATATTATTATTGTATACGAAAAACGATTCTGAGCGGAAACGGTTTATCTGTTTAGGATATATTATAGATTATAAAAAAATTTCAAATCTTACTGATCTTAGATTTAAAAAGAAAATTGTTTATTAATTATTTTTTTATTTAAATTCAAATATACAATTTAATATTAATTTATACATTTGAATTACCTATCTTCTGTAAGCTATAAGCATGTGGCGAAGATAGAGAGTTACAATTGTTACATAATATGCTTAAAAGAAAACTAAAATTAAAACACAATAATTGCGTAGTTATACAAAATAGAAAGAGAGGGAAAGAAAAAAAACAAAAAAATAATAATATAGGTAATATCATAAAGTCAAATCTAAGTTACATTTAACGATACACGCAGCCATCAACAATTCATTTTTAGCGTTAATTTTAATAATAATTAATATTAACATTTTTCTTTATAGAGAATGGCATAGAATAATAATAAATAGAACCAAGATAATCAACAAATTTATGATCAACTAATTTTTTTTAAAGTAATGTTTTAGCATCAAATGACCGAAGAGCTCTTTTTTTAAAGAGAAATGTGTATGATTGGCCAAAAATTAATAGGGAAAAGTGAAAAACAGCACAAAAAGTTTCTCCTATATCGTAATTCGAAATGGTTACATCTCAAAATCTATTGAATTAAATTACAAAATTAAAAACAGAAAACCTTAAAATAAAAGTGTAATGATTTGTAGGTAATAAATAAAAGTGTTACCATTTAAAAATCTAAAGTTGATTCATGTTTATCATGTATAAAAAATAGTGATTAATTCTAGATTTCATTAAATTTCAACATTTCCAAAAAATAAATTTAGTAAAAAAGTTAAAGCTTTTCGATATATTAAGTGTCTTACGTTAAATGATTAAATAGATTTTTTTGAAGTAGGTACGTGTACTTATAATATTAATATTATAACTATTTACCATGATACGCCTTGACCTTTTTATAAATATTTACAATATAATATGGACAGATGATATGTATAAAGTACTATAAGAATACTAATTAGAAGTAATTGATGTTTACATACCTACAGCTGGTGCCTTCAGGTTGCGTTTCTTACTTCGCCAAATGTGACGTAGTTAATCATTGATTTGAAATGAAAATCCAGTCTTTTCAGTGAACCTAAGACGAAGCGGACTATAATTAGTACAACAGCCACGGTCCAGGCGACGTTGTCCATCATCGCGGCTTAAACTGTAATTCTGACGTCTAAACAACACGTGTCAGGAGTCTATTGACTCATACAACAGCGTTTCAGACGGACAGCCAATCGAATTATCACCAAGTGGTGACGATACCGATCGAGTCGCAAAAGATCGGTATAATCGTGCTACACAGGTATACACCTAGGCGGTTCATCCTGGTCACCTCTGTAGAACGCTAAGCACATAATAGCGCCCACACGATATATACCTGGTGGTGCTCCACGCAACGTATAACCGGCTTCTTCATAGTTATGTACCCGGTTTACGATGGCGTACACGACTGACCCCCTCTAATTGAACAGCGATCGGATACCATTCGGCGGAAAGTCGTTTTTGATGAATCACCAACCGAATTAACGCCAAGCGGCGATGGTACTGATCGACTGGCAAAAGAGTGGTATAATCGTGCTACCCAGGTATACAGCAAGACGGTTCACCGCTTTGTATATACTGCAGGTTACCTCTGTAGAACGCGGTGTACATAATAGCGCCCACACGGTATATACCTGGTGGTGCTCCACGCAACGTATAACCGGATTCTTCATAGTTATGTATCCGGTTTACAATGGCGTACACGACTGACCCTCTCTAATTGGACAGCGATCGGATACCGTTCGGTGGAAAGTCGTTTTTGATGAATCACCAACCGAATTAACGCCAAGCCGCGATGGTACTGATCGACTGGCAAAAGAGTGGTTGAATCGTGCTACCCAGGTATACAGCAAGACGGTTCACCGCTTTGTATATACTGCAGGTTACCTCTGTAGAACGCGGTGTACATAATAGCGCCCACACGGTATATACCTGGTGGTGCTCCACGCAACGTATAACCGGCTTCTTCATAGTTATGTATCCGGTTTACAATGGCGTACACGACTGACCCTCTCTAATTGGACAGCGATCGGATACCGTTCGGTGGAAAGTCGTTTTTGATGAATCACCAACCGAATTAACGCCAAGCCGCGATGGTACTGATCGACTGGCAAAAGAGTGGTTGAATCGTGCTACCCAGGTATACAGCAAGACGGTTCACCGCTTTGTATATACTGCAGGTTACATCTGTAGAACGCGGTGTACATAATAGCGCCCACACGGTATATACCTGGTGGTGCTCCACGCAACGTATAACCGGCTTCTTCATAGTTATGTACCCGGTTTACGATGGCGTACACGACTGACCCTCTCTAATTGGACAGCGATCGGATACCGTTCGGCGGAAAGTCGTTTTTGATGAATCAAAAACCGAATTAACGCCAAGCGGCGATGGTACTGATCGACTGGCAAAAGAGTGGTAGAATCGTGCTACCCAGGTATACAGCAAGACGGTTCACCACTTTGTATAAACTGCAGGTTACCTCTGTAGAACGCGGTGTACATAATAGTGCCCACACGGTATATACCTGGTGGTGCTCCACGCAATGTTTATCCGTGGGTACACCATGATATGCAACGTCCGGTATACAATAGTGTGCAGGATATGTCATCGTCACTACTGGGAACCAACCAGATACCGTTCGGTGCGAAGACGTTAGTGACGAATCGCCAACCGAATTAACGCCAAGCGGCGATGGTACTGATTGACCCGGAGTATGGCGGGAGTATCGGTGCAACTGAATTACACATGCGGAACGGTGCGCCCCGTTGTGTAACGCAATCACCACTGTATAACACGGTGTGCATTGGTGCCCACACGGTATATACCTGGTGGTGCTCCACGCATCGTATAACCGGCTTCTTCATAGTTATGTACCCGGTTTACGATGGCGTACACGACTGACCCCCTCCAATTGAACAGCGATCGGATACCATTCGGTGGAAAGTCGTTTTTGATGAATCACCAACCGAATTAACGCCAAGCGGCGATGGTACTGATCGACTGGCAAAAGAGTGGTATAATCGTGCTACCCAGGTATACAGCAAGACGGTTCACCGCTTTGTATATACTGCAGGTTACCTCTGTAGAACGCGGTGTACATAATAGCGCCCACACGGTATATACCTGGTGGTGCTCCACGCAACGTATAACCGGCTTCTTCATAGTTATGTACCCGGTTTACAATGGCGTACACGACTGACCCTCTCTAATTGGACAGCGATCGGATACCGTTCTGTGGAACTCCGGTCTGATACGTCGTTAATAATCGGATCATATAGATTCCTAAACTACGGTTGATTGTTGACGCAATCAGAATTCCAGAATAATTAACCGCGATGGTGGCCAACGTAGCCAAACCGATGTCTGACGGTAATAATATTCAGCTTCGTCTTACTTGTTACGCAGCGATCTCCTGACAATATAGTGTTCAATGTCTGACTTGGATCGATGGAAAGACATGGAAAACCACAACATGTTTGTTGTTCATCAGGTTGGTATTGTCACAAGTTAATAGTGAAGTAGTACGGAAATTTGAAAATATTGTCTTTTTAAGTGTACCTTAAATTTTCAAATATCATAACTTGAATTAATGTACTTTTAAAGGATAACGTGTTAAATAATTTACAATGTATCATCTAATTTAATGTTGATTTTCAAATATAATATGTCAAAGACTATATTTACGTAAACGTCATAGTGGATATCACGTTGGATATATTTTAAAAGAATAGTTCCAGTTAATGTGATCTATGGTATTAATCAAGAGTTTCGGGAGAAAAATTTTTATTGTTGTGTATTACTCATTATTTTAGGATGGAAGTACGTGTTGAGGAGATAATTTCCTGGTTTGATACAAACAATGGCAATGAAGAGATGGTGCGGAGACCAATATTTTGAACGGTTTCAAGTTTGTTCCACGTTACTTCCGATATTATTGGTCTCCATGTCTCCATTTCAACTGCCTAAGACAGAAAATGTTTGACATACACTTGTGGTATGATAATTTTTGTAATGGTGGATACGGGGCTGGAACGGTTTAGGACTGGGTACAACATGCCACGGACAACGTTGCCTTTCTTGATTGTTGATCTTATATACGCGGAAAACGTCTGGTTCCTCGAAATTTTCAAATAATGTTTCTGACTTTTAGCCATTCTCTCAGACGATTTATCAATGTCTGTTAACCGAGCAGAAAATTTTTCTCGATATTCTGATATAATAAGTAGGTAGGTCGTGTATCTAAGTATCTTTTATTTTATTGGCTTCTTCGTGTAATTCAATAGACTTTTTATTTTTACAACATTTACTTAGTTGAAGAGTGTAGCTAAGCCGTATGATAGAGACTATAAAGTGGAACAATAATTTCACTGACACATATAACTGTTGCCAGGGATTTGACTTTTCTAGAATTATTCAAGTTCTTCAACTATATAATTTACTAATTTCAAATAATTTTTATTTGATGATTATACGCCCCGAAGTGCATTTAGTTATAAAATACAGCAAGTAGATAAATTATATAAGTAGATAACAAAATAATACAATTAAATATTAGATAACATGTAGTGAAGATAGTAAGCTGAAAATGTGGTAGGACTAAGATTGGTTTAATAGGCGTAACATTCTGTGGAGAGGCTGGTTATGATCACACGAGGTGAGATGGGTAGGGATAGAGAAAAGAGAATGGTGTCTCGTAGGGTAGGATGAACGCGAAACGAAACAGTGGCTATTAAGTCGGGAGAGTCGATAGTACCGTTGAGTAGCGATGTGATGAACTTGAGGTCCGCGTGATTACGGCGTGATGCCAGAGTTGGGATATTGAGAGAGGAGCGGATAACGGTAGAATCATGGGCCGGTGTTCAATATTTAATAAAAAGGCAATAAAAGATAGGAACCGATTTTGTACTCGTTCAAGGCGTAATTGATCACAGGCCAGATATGGAAACCAAACGACCGATCCATACTCGAGGATGGAACGGACAAGGCTGAAGTAGAGGGTACGGAGATAAAGAGGGTTGTGTTTCGTTTGATGAATCTGAGGATCTTCAGGCTCTTCCCAACAGTAACATTTAAGTGGTGTTTGAAGGAGAGGGTGGGTGATAGATAGAAGCCTAGGTCCTTGATAAGATGAACGCGTAGGAAGGGGAGCTCCAAGGTAATATGAGTGTAGTATGGAGCTACGTTTCCTACAGAAAGTCATAGAGTGACATTTGTCCAAGTTGAGGGTTAGGTTAAGCTGTTGCGTCCAATCGAAGAAGGCATCAAGTTCGGTTTGTAATAAAAGGCAGTCAGCGGGGGAGTTAATTTAAAAAAATATTTGTATGTAATAAAAATAATAACATGCATAAAACTCAATAGTTCATGTATAGTTGCACAGAATAAAATGAATAATACTTAATCAAAATATATCTAACGGTAAGCATATAAACGCGGGCAATTACGATATGAGTTGAACGCTATTTGTCATGTCGTTGTTTGACGACGTCATCTTATTACCAAATTCTAAACCAGACAATTCAATGATGCGCAAACAATGGATTTATTTAGTATTATTTTTATATACATAAAAAATAACAGTTTTTTTCTAAACATTTTTACCAATACTTAACACATTAATATAACAATTTTTTTTATTTTCTTGACATTTAGGGGGCATCGCTCTCATGACTCCCTTTGCATCCGAGCCTGCCTAGTGCCTGGGTATGTTAGAACGTTTGGATTGCATTTTTATATCTGTTGTTAATTAAAATGTAATCTATTTGATTCCGTACCACATGCAATTTTGTGTCGGCAGGAGATTTCCAATTGTATAATCGTCTTTTGGAGAGTTTAAAACAAGTATTCATTACTGTTAGTTTCTTTTCTATACAAAACTGAATCAGTCTTTCTTCACGGTCATTTTTTACTTCTAACACAAACTGTCCGACTACACTTGGAATTTAACCTTCACCAATTTTGGCATTAAAGTCTCCCATGATTAGAACAGTGTCTCTATCTTTAGTATATTTAAATGCTTTAATTTAGGTCTTCGAAAAAATTGTCTATTAACTATTAGTCACTCTTAGCAGTTGGAGCGTAAACTGCTATAATATCTATCTTATTTGAAATTGCTTCTAATTGTACTATTAAATTCTATCCGATATCGGTTTGAATCCGCCTATTGCTCTGTTAATATCCTTATTAGGGATCCATCTTTATCGTTACTAATATTGCTGTTATTGTAGGGATATCGCTGGTTGACGACCGAGGAAGTGCTACTTCTACTTCCACTGCCAAATCTGGGGTTCCGACATCCGTAGTACAGTCGACAGTAAAGTTTTAAACTTAATTATTTGCTTATATGATTTTAACAAGAGAATTTAATGTAGTAGTTTCCCGTAGCTTTCTACATCGCGATATTACTTCTAAGAAGTAACGTGAATAATCACGTCGGACTATCAATATTTGATTTACCCCATGGTATTCTAGTGAAGTCATCGCTGCCCAACCGCACTCTCTATTTGATCTACGGGTGTTTATTGATTATTATCACTTATCCTATATATCTAAAGGACATTCGTGTTGGAGTTGAGATGCTCCTGGCTATACTTGAATCGTTTTCCTGAAATTTTCCGCAAGAAAGATCTCGAGGCCCCGAGTTAGCTATACCCGTAGTATAAAATACTTCCCACGAGAGTGAGAAGGTCCACAATTAACGTCCGCAAGTAAGTCCACAATTATAAGTTCATTATCACCAATAAACCGCTATGTGTAATGTAATAACTTATAAGCGCATGTGTATGATTGGCCAAAAATTAATAGGGAAAAGTGAAAAACAGCACAAAAAGTTTCTCCTATATCGTAATTCGAAATGGTTACATCTCAAAATCTATTGAATTAAATTACAAAATTAAAAACAGAAAACCTTAAAATAAAAGTGTAATGATTTGTAGGTAATAAATAAAAGTGTTACCATTTAAAAATCTAAAGTTGATTCATGTTTATCATGTATAAAAAATAGTGATTAATTCTAGATTTCATTAAATTTCAACATTTCCAAAAAATAAATTTAGTAAAAAAGTTAAAGCTTTTCGATATATTAAGTGTCTTACGTTAAATGATTAAATAGATTTTTTTGAAGTAGGTACGTGTACTTATAATATTAATATTATAACTATTTACCATGATACGCCATGACCTTTTTATAAATATTTACAATATAATATGGACAGATGATATGTATAAAGTACTATAAGAATACTAATTAGAAGTAATTGATGTTTACATACCTACAGCTGGTGCCTTCAGGTTGCGTTTCTTACTTCGCCAAATGTGACGTAGTTAATCATTGATTTGAAATGAAAATCCAGTCTTTTCAGTGAACCTAAGACGAAGCGGACTATAATTAGTACAACAGCCACGGTCCAGGCGACGTTGTCCATCATCGCGGCTTAAACTGTAATTCTGACGTCTAAACAACACGTGTCAGGAGTCTATTGACTCATACAACAGCGTTTCAGACGGACAGCCAATCGAATTATCACCAAGTGGTGACGATACCGATCGAGTCGCAAAAGATCGGTATAATCGTGCTACACAGGTATACACCTAGGCGGTTCATCCTGGTCACCTCTGTAGAACGCTAAGCACATAATAGCGCCCACACGATATATACCTGGTGGTGCTCCACGCAACGTATAACCGGCTTCTTCATAGTTATGTACCCGGTTTACGATGGCGTACACGACTGACCCCCTCTAATTGAACAGCGATCGGATACCATTCGGCGGAAAGTCGTTTTTGATGAATCACCAACCGAATTAACGCCAAGCGGCGATGGTACTGATCGACTGGCAAAAGAGTGGTTGAATCGTGCTACCCAGGTATACAGCAAGACGGTTCACCGCTTTGTATATACTGCAGGTTACCTCTGTAGAACGCGGTGTACATAATAGCGCCCACACGGTATATACCTGGTGGTGCTCCACGCAACGTATAACCGGCTTCTTCATAGTTATGTACCCGGTTTACGATGGCGTACACGACTGACCCTCTCTAATTGGACAGCGATCGGATACCGTTCGGCGGAAAGTCGTTTTTGATGAATCAAAAACCGAATTAACGCCAAGCGGCGATGGTACTGATCGACTGGCAAAAGAGTGGTAGAATCGTGCTACCCAGGTATACAGCAAGACGGTTCACCACTTTGTATAAACTGCAGGTTACCTCTGTAGAACGCGGTGTACATAATAGTGCCCACACGGTATATACCTGGTGGTGCTCCACGCAATGTTTATCCGTGGGTACACCATGATATGCAACGTCCGGTATACAATAGTGTGCAGGATATGTCATCGTCACTACTGGGAACCAACCAGATACCGTTCGGTGCGAAGACGTTAGTGACGAATCGCCAACCGAATTAACGCCAAGCGGCGATGGTACTGATTGACCCGGAGTATGGCGGGAGTATCGGTGCAACTGAATTACACATGCGGAACGGTGCGCCCCGTTGTGTAACGCAATCACCACTGTATAACACGGTGTGCATTGGTGCCCACACGGTATATACCTGGTGGTGCTCCACGCATCGTATAACCGGCTTCTTCATAGTTATGTACCCGGTTTACGATGGCGTACACGACTGACCCCCTCCAATTGAGCAGCGATCGGATACCATTCGGTGGAAAGTCGTTTTTGATGAATCACCAACCGAATTAACGCCAAGCGGCGATGGTACTGATCGACTGGCAAAAGAGTGGTATAATCGTGCTACCCAGGTATACAGCAAGACGGTTCACCGCTTTGTATATACTGCAGGTTACCTCTGTAGAACGCGGTGTACATAATAGCGCCCACACGGTATATACCTGGTGGTGCTCCACGCAACGTATAACCGGCTTCTTCATAGTTATGTACCCGGTTTACAATGGCGTACACGACTGACCCTCTCTAATTGGACAGCGATCGGATACCGTTCTGTGGAACTCCGGTCTGATACGTCGTTAATAATCGGATCATATAGATTCCTAAACTACGGTTGATTGTTGACGCAATCAGAATTCCAGAATAATTAACCGCGATGGTGGCCAACGTAGCCAAACCGATGTCTGACGGTAATAATATTCAGCTTCGTCTTACTTGTTACGCAGCGATCTCCTGACAATATAGTGTTCAATGTCTGACTTGGATCTATGGACATGTTTTTTACTAAACATTTTTACCAATACTTTACACACTTATAGAGTACATTTTTTTCTTTTCTTGACATTTAGGGGGCATTGCTCCCATGGCTCCTTTTGTATCTGAGTCTGCCTGTATAGTTCATTTCGGTAAGTAGGTGTTATATTCACACGATTTTTATTTTCAAGGATTTATAATTCATACTTTTGGTTATAAACGTGAATATGAAAAATGCGATATGCGATGACTTATGAATTGCTCAAATCCTGACGAGAATCATATTAGGCATTGAATTAAAAAATTAATGATAATAATGATATATCTTATAAAGTACTTATTTTATATTTTATAATGATTGGTACACTTCTGTAAGATTTTGTAATTATTCGTGTTTTATAGACTTTTGAATGTGTTAAGTCAGATTAAGCGGTATAACTTTTGTTTTACTTTACTTATGTTTCTAAATTCAACAAAAAATTACTTGTAGGTCCGTACTATGCATACATTTTTTTAGCTCGAGCCAGCAAATTATCAACGTAGCAATTTTCACCCATACTAAACTAATGTGCGTATTAACTAAATACCGAGCCTGAGTTTTGTTGGTTCTTATTGTTTACTAACCTACACGTTTGTGATTCATCGTATTGTATTATTTTTTTGAAGTATGATATGGGTTTTGTTCCTAGACTACACGATGTGTAATGTTACCGATAACCAACCAGAATAATTCTAGAATTTTTTATTTATAATTTAGTATACATTTTTTTTTTTTATTTCTCATTTATGCAGTCAAAACATTGTCAATTTCCAATGGTTATAAATAACTCGTGTTTAACGTATGATATCGTAATACATATCGATTTATATTAAAATCTAATGACGTTTTTATTTCGTTATTAGATATTAGTTGTTGTTCACCATTCGCACGAAATAACGTCGTATTGTTGACCTACACATTTGTGCGTGTTCGGCTCATGTGTATCATAATAATTTTAAATTTTTTTTATTTTTTTTTAAATCTAAATTTGAATATTAATTATGCGTCGTGAAAGTTAAGTACAATTTTTATTGAGACGCTTTAAGTGATTCTGACTTTGAATGCGAGAGTGGAGATGATTCGGATGCCGATCGTACTTGGAAGCCCAAAACTAAACAAAATGTCAGGGAATCTGTTTTTTCAGATTCAGATGGAGATTGTGATGATAAAAGTTTACATGATGGTAATGTACCAATTATTATTCCTAATGAATTTGAAATACCAATTATGAACATACAATAGCAGGTGATTCCCTCGTACAAAATGTAGATGTAAACATTGGTTGGTCACCAAAACCATAGCTGCATTGTACACTAATATGTACGTGTGCGATGGCTGCACATCAAGCCCGATGACGCGTGTACGCGTTTGCGAATGGCTGCTTACACGTAGCGCGTCGTGCGTGACTTACCTCGTCGGCAACCAATCGATAACCCTGTGGGAAGGGGAAAAAAGAACTGTATTTAAAGGTGATAAAAATAGGAGCTGGTTGAAGTAATAACTTAAATTATAATGTTGCTGATGCGGGGTACCCTTATACAAACATAAGACAATCGGTTGCGGTAGACAATGTACAAACAATTTATTATAAGATTCTGCAAGGTAATAATCTTACGCACTAGTGTTAGTAATAGTAATGGTGCACGATCACAAGTCGATCGGCAAAACAATATAATATTGTGAACGTCGAAGACGACGACGAATAATAAATCAAATAATAATACGACAAAACCAAGTTGGATACCTATGACGATAAATAACAAATACAAAAACGAGCGTGTGTACGACCTGATATGCTGCGGCTGATAGCAAGTGGTAATGTGGTGACGAAGCAGTTGTCCTAACAGTGTTTATTTCAGGGGGTAGACCGGGGAGGTAATACCCCCCCGGAGAATAATATATACCCCCCGAAAAAAGGTATGACATTATTACGTAAATAGTATATTATGGTGCGATTATATATAAAACGAGTTATCAATGAATTGTCAGTTATTTCGTGCGAAGATGATATAATAAATAAATATTTAATATAGTAATATCTTGGGTATTACTTTTTCGTACATCAATATAGTCAATTAATGTGTACCGATAATAATCGTAATATATATATTATTAAAATGTTCGTCAATATAATCGATTTTATATAAGTACCTATCGCATGTGGGTAATAAAAATTAATAAAGTTAATAAAAATTGAAAATACCGGAAACTATTGATACACGTTGGTTAAGTAATCATCGATCAATTCATGCAGTCAATGAGTGTTATAAATCAATTATTTTGGCATGTGAGCATATATACACACTGACGGAGCAGATCTTGCTGGAGGTATTCTGCTAGAAATCACTCAGTCAAGTTTTTTAATCACATTAGTTGTCCTAGATGAGGCTTTAGGCGCAGTCAATAATTTAAGCAAAATCTTACAAAAAGAAAACCTACAGCTATCATCAGTACCAGTTTTAATTTCTTCTTCGATTGATCATCTCAAAAATGTCTCGGCCCAATGTTCATCAAATGACGAGAATAATTCAATTCATAAATGTATAAATACATTTTTTTTTAATGTTAGTAATTCACGAAAAATAGCTGAAAATGAAAATAAAATAAAAAGTCTAAAAAAAGCTAAAAAATTTGTCGATACAATGATAGAACAAATGCATTTACGTTTTAATGAAAAATCACTAGAAACAATTAAATTAAGTGCTTTATTTGGATTATTTGAATCTTTAATTACAATCACCGAAGAAGATGTATTGAAAATATGTTTATATTTTCCTAGTCTTGAAGCAGCCGATGTTTGGATAGACTTGAATTCATTTAAGTATGTTGCAAATAGTTTGGTAGATGAAAACGTAAACAATCCATTGTTATATATTTATAAAGCAAATTTTGGGTATAAAAATTTGAAAAAACTTGCTGAATGTTTAATGTGTGTACCAGTTTCAACGGCCACTGCGGAGCGCTCTTTCAGTACAATGAATAGGATTATGAACAAAATAAGAAATAGAATGGGACAAGAAACTTTGCAATCCTGCATGAAAATTAGCACAGAAGGACCCTCAGAACTCGATGAAGATACTGTAAATGAGGTAATTGATTTGTATGCACGTCAAAAGCAGCGCCGGATTCGTTTAATTTAATTTAATAAACATAATAAATAATAAAATGTATATGACTTAAGCTCATATTGGTGTATTATTAATAATATAGTATAATTTATAAGTAATGTATGTATAGTAAATGTGTGTTATATTTTTTTTACCATATAATTAATCAAATTAGATTATTAATAATTTATGTATTCTAAGAAAAAAAATAATACCTTAATAACTTAAATTATTAAGTATCAATCTGATATCAATAAATTGAGCTTAAAATAATATTTTTACTTCTCTTAATTATTTACTTCTAAGACATACCCCCTTGAAAATTTACGATACCCCCCCCCCCCCGCGATAGAAGGTCTGAAATAAACACTGTGTCCTAGAATGACGATGATACGGTGGTTCGCGTCGGCGAGGTATGCGACAAGGTTGAAGGTATACGACACATTGCCTAGGACGGCTAGAACGGCTAGAACGGATATTATCTTTATTCTATGGGCTAGAAAACGACAAAGTTGTGGCGGCGGCGGCCGATCGCTGGAGGCTCGACTGCGGTGAGACCGTCCCCTCTCCGAGGGTACAAAGGTCGTCTCTACGGCGCGTCGGCGATAGACTCCAGGATGGCAAACGTTGCGACACGGGACGTGACAGCCACGTCGCGCTAAATTTAAAATAATGAATTTGGTATCCAACAGTACACTTTAAATAAAATGGGTAAAGAACTTAAAACAACAGCTGACGAAATTAAAATATTATATGGTGTTCATGCAATGATTAGCATAATTAAGTATCCACGACTTCGTATGTACTGGAATAGAAGTTACGGTTTGAATTGTATTTCTCAAGCTATAACTAGAGACAGATTTTTGATTTTACGTACTTGTCTACACAATGTTGGTATAAATAAATAAATAACCGTCCAACTGATAATAATAGTAAACTTTGGAAAATTCAACCAATTGTCAACCAAGTTCGTAACACTTGTAGGAGTATACCACGTTCGGTTGGCTGTTAGGTATTCAATCAACGAGCAAATGATACCTTTTACAGGTCAATGTCCCAATAGGCAGTACGTAAAAAACAAACCCCGACCCACAGGTTTGAAAAATGTTGTTATTACAACCTCCAGAGGCAAAATTTTAGACTTTGAAATATATCAAGGCGCCGAAACACCGTTTCAGGATAAAACGTTGGGACTAAGATCTGCAGCGGTTGTCATTAATTTATCTCAAACTATCCCCGAAGGATCAGTTTTATTTTTTGATCGATATTTTACTACTGTGACGTTAATGGATCGTTTGATACGATTATGTCAAATCGGCTAAAAAAATTTCATTTTACTCAAGACAAAAAGTTTGAAAGAAGTGCCTGGGAGGAGTTCACTAGAGGTGAAAACAAAATAACAGCAGTTAAATGGAAAGATAGCAAATGTGTTACTTTACTATCTAATATAACAGGAGCAGAACCACATGTTATGGTAAAGAGGTGGAGTAAGACAGAAAACAAGGAAATTGAAGTTCCTTGTTCAGCTATTGTAAAATCATTATAATCAATATATGGGTGGAGTTGACGTATGTGATCAACAAATTGAATATTATCGAACATGGGTAAAAACTAAAAAATGAACCCTAAAAGTGACATTACATTTTATCGATTTAAGTATAGTGAGTGCATGGATGGAGTACCATGAAAGATGCTGAAAAGATGCGACTACCTAAAAAAGAAATCTTGGGCCTCATGAATTTTAAAATGTCTGTTGGACAAGAATGGCTATCTACAACTGTAAAAATACGTTCATTGCCTGAAGAATACAGTTCGTCAGATACTGAAGACGTTCCTCAAAAACTGTATTAGCAACAAAATTATAGAGCTCCAGTTCCACCAACAACAAAGGTGAAGGACGGATTTGAACATTGGCCCGAAGTAAGTAAATTATCAACAGCTAGGAACTGCAGGATGAAGAATTGCAAAAGTAGAACAAGGGTAAAATGTACGAAATGTAATATTTATTTATGCCTTACAGCAAAAAACAACTGTTTTATTAGTTTTCATACAAATAAATAAAATATAGTCATATTTAATAGATTTTTTTAAACTAAAAATTAACTCAGTATAGGTACTGTTTTTTATAAGTTTAAAATTAAAAGTTAACAAATATTGTTAAAGTCGAGATGACTTATTTTTGTTTTGTTTTTATGTTATAAAAAAAATTAAATTGATACTTATTTAAAAAATAAAAGTGTAATTAAGTTGGTGTATAAAAATATGTTATTTTAATAATTATTACAATTATTACAATTATTACAATTATTGATACCTAACCTACACAAATGTGTTGGTATGTTTTCTGATAACCTAATCTTTAAATAATATTTCTAATAATTATTGTTTAAAGGTCTACAATACTATAATGATGTATATATAAAATATTTAAGTACCTATTATAAGCACTCGATATATCTCAGGTCTTTGTGGCAATATTGATTTACCTGCACGAATGTGCAGGATAATACCAAAGTTTTATTATTATATAAATAATTTAAGGCTATTAAGTGTACTGCATTATCATTCACAAAAGTGTAAGTTAGAGCTGAAAGGGCTAGATATTTATTTAGACGTATCTACATTTTTACTCTGTAAAATAATTTTTTTAAACGTTGTTATTCTGCCTGAAAAGTGTTTAGAATATTTTTTTACGTATTATTAGTCCTCAAACAGCCTCATTTAGCTATTTAATTCATCAGTATATACTATTTCAACCATTTCAATATTCAGTAATAATTCTAGTTAACATTATATATTTTATATTTTATGCATATTGTATATTTATTACTGCTTTTTAATACGCAGTTTTATTAAATATTGTATTATTATAATAATAGATAGTTTAAATTATAGTTAGAACTTATGATTGTTATGAACAATGCATATTGTATATACATATTTGTAAAATTTTACTTGTGGTGCACATATTTACATTTTTGGACTGCAATTGATTCAATTAACAATTATACCAAAATAAAAATAACCTTTTATACGAACAGTGGTGTTACATCCACAATACGATAACATTTGAATATTAATTAATGCCATAAAAAGCATGAGTAATTAATTATAATTAAGTAATTATTTAGTCAATTTTTAGAAGTGAAATTTCTTTACAGAGAGTACAATAAGAAGATCTATACCTAAATTGTTATTATATATTTTATGAGCACTATTATTATTGGAATTTTAGAAGCAGATATAACAAAAATTTGAATAGAAAAATGCACTGTTTTATAAGTATAAATTTTAATATTATATTATTTACTATGATAAACATAGGTAGTCTTAGCCACTTTTTGAAATAAGATTTTGATATGAATTTTTAATCTCATCATTTATTTAACATATGACAAGTCCCCGTAGCTCCTGCTAGTAAATTATTTAACTAAAATTCTGGTTTTTAAGCTTCCTTAGTTCACCTATCATTCTACAAAAGATATTATAAATATCTCATTCTAGAAATATTACTAATTTCAACTATGTAAAGTAATATTAACGTAAATGAAACGGAATATAGGTAATAACACTAATAACTTAAACTATACTAAATGTACGACCTGCAGCCACAGCTTCTGGGTTGACAGAATATCAACTCACTCTTGAAATTTTGCGTTACTTTGTTGACAGCTATTTTAAGTCGAGGAGAACAAATCAATTATTTTAAAACATTGCATTTCTTTACTTTAAACACTATATAAAAATATAAAAAATAAAAATAAAGTTAAAGAATAAAATTCACTGTCGAAATATTACAATATAAATAAACTTATTAAATTCGATTAAACATTTAAACAGTGTATAGGAACAATCGTCGTCAACAATAAACAATACACTAATCAGGTTACTATAATAATAATACGAGTAATAATAACAATATTTATAGCCAGCACAATATATTGGCGGTATTGATGTATTACACATTAAATTTACACATAATATGTTTATTTAGATACAACTATACTAGTTAGTAGTTACCTACTAGCCAACACAGTATATAATATAAATTTTATATGCGACATAGAGTTTATACATAATACTATAATAATAATAATAATAATACCTATATTACGTCATTGAAATATACACAAAACAGTAAAAAGTAAAGCAAAATTATTAAAACACTACCCAAATAACAAGGCTTTTACCTTCGGGTGGATAAGTTCAATAGAGTCAATACATATAAATTAAACTTTTTACAGATCTGCAAATAAAATATATTATAATATACAGCCATACAGGGTGTCCCGTGAGGATTTACCCATTGCGACATCTCCCGAAATAATGGTGATATCGAAATTCTGGATTTTTTAATAAGACTCACAGGGATAAGAGCTATAATTACATCATTTTTTATTTATTTTAATGTTTTAGGAAAAAAGTTAAGAAATATATTTTTTTATTTAATTATTTCCGAAAAAAATTAAAGATAGCCATTTTGTAGAGTTTTTTATTCTAAAAATATTGACGTTTCAAAATTTTATTTTCATTAATTTCCCGATTTTTAATATTTTTTTTAGTTCCGAGAAAAATTGTGAATTATTTAACACCGTAATGTTATCAAACATGTGACACACCGCGATGCGCGCATTCCCATACAGCCGGCCGAATACTTTCCGTGTTCCTAATAAATATGCATTTATAATCATATTTTATTTCTTCAAAACAAGAAAAAATATTAAAAATCGGGAAATTAATGAAAATAAAATTTTGAAACGTCAATATTTTTAGAATAATAAACTCTACAAAATGGCTATCTTTAATTTTTTTGGAAATAATTAAATAAAAAAAATTTTTTTTAATTTTTTACAAAAACATTAAAATAAATTAAAAAATGAAATAATTGTAGTTCTTATCCCTGTGAATCTTATTATTAAACCCGAATTTTAATATCTCCATTATTTCGTGAGATATCGCAATGGGTAAATCCTTGTTGGACACCCTGTATTAATATTTTAATACTTAAATTAACATTTCATTTCTATTAAACAATAGAACATTTATTTTTATTTAAATAACATTAGAACAAAAGTCAATGTTACTAAAAATTATTATTGTTTAGATCCAAAGTATATAATATTAATTAATTAACACGGATTTCGTTGTAAATATTGTAATATCAATAACTAATTTCCTACATAAATCTATTCCTATATTAACGGTTACACAACAGATCATCGCACTCAGTCACTTTCAAGTTCATCACAAATGCAGAACTACAAAATAAAATATAAACACCTTATAAATATTATTTTGATGTAAATAATAACCCTTGTAACCCAATGGCCTATGTCGCGGGGTAAATTTTTTGTCAATAAACATAACAATAACAAAAAAATGGTGTAAATTTCGAATTTCTAGGATTATTCGTTTTTGATCAACAACAAAATAAGAATATCGTTACAAGAGAAATTGAGTGAATATCCTGCTACGTTGTAATTCAAATGCTCTTAAAATATTCCTCGATGGATGATCACTGCATCTTTGCATCTGTATACCTATAATATAGGTATATAAAACTATTTTTGTCACATATCTTCTTACTGTAGGTACTCATTGGTGTGCGCATCGTACGTGCCAAAGTTCGTCCTGTGAATTTTTATGGGCCTAACACCCAGAAATTGAGTGAATATCCTGCTACGTTGTAATTCAAATGCTCTTAAAATATTCCTCGATGGATGATCACTGCATCTTTGCATCTGTATACCTATAATATAGGTATATAAAACTATTTTTGTCACATATCTTCTTACTGTAGGTACTCATTGGTGTGCGCATCGTACGTGCCAAAGTTCGTCCTGTGAATTTTTATGGGCCTAACACCCTATGCCCAATCATATTACTCATATATTTTATGATTCACTAACTACATAGTTTAATATATTGTGTTATGTATATGCCTTATACATTACATATACTAAAAAAATGAACTTACATTTGTGCTGTATATTTTGTAAAATTGTTGACCAAAGGGCCGATGAATTGGCAATGATAATATATAGGCACCACAGGTTTTAAAGCCTGCCCACGTGTATGTCTGTACTTATCTGCATAAGTATATAACCTGCAACATTATACACACTCTCGACTGAAACAGCGCAATATGATATGTAGTATGTGGTACCTATAGTATATAAGTAACTACTATATTGTCAAGGTTATCAGTTAATTTAATTAATTTACATATCAATAGAGATTATCTTCTTTTTTAATTGTGTAATATAAAAATAATTATTCTTATTTGATCAAGTAAGTATAATAAATAATATGTATGACTTAAGAAGAAGTGTATAATAACATGTTTTATTATAATATTTAAAAATAACTATATTAGCATTGTTGCGTAATGTATCTACTATATACCTTAAGTTAAAAAACTACAATAAGGTTTTAATTATTTTTGTTCCATATTCAAATTCCTGAGCAGTGTTTTTGGTACGCATGTGAAGTTGGCCCACCCGGCACCCAGTGACTTGCAAATTCTGAAATCGAACTTGCAAATTCTTGCAAATCAAAAGCTATCGTTTGGTATATATTCGGACCTTTTCGGACAACTTGGGTGGGCTACATGAATTTGGCCCACCATTCAATTACTCAACAACCGATTACTTGCAAATTCTAAAAACGGGCTTGCAAATTATACTTGCAAAATATTAGTGGTGCTTTGAAATAAATTCAATTATATGGGTGGGCCAACTTCACATACGTATAACAACCACTGCCTCAATACTACGTATGACTTGTGAGCATACATCGACAGATGTAAGGAAAAAAGAAGTTAAACGACGATTTACTAACTATTCGAGAGTAGCAAAATCGTATTTTTTTCCATTTGAAATATCAAACAAATCCTACATTTGAAAATTCAATGTCTCTTTAAACTTAAAATTGTTATCTCAAAATAGTAACACTTTCACCATAACTAGATAGAACTCGTTTCCTACTATCCAGTCGTATATACATATATAATATCATTATTAGTCCCTAAATATTGCTAAGCCTCTTAGGCCTTATACCAGTATCATTATTTTTTGTATAGCAATACCTTCGTCTTAGTTTTCTAGTCTTTTTCACATATGGACACCGACAATTTCACAATTTATTTTCAAAATGTATACAAAATATTTTATGGTTTAAACAACAAAATTGTTTGTATAAATCATGATAGATGCTGTGTATAAGATAAACAATATCGACGATTATCGTCGTCCTTACACTGCATAGATTCATGGTGCAGAAATCTACATTATGGTAATGGTGATAAAACCTTTGGATAATATTATTATTATTACTTAATATAATATGCTTATTGTTGTTGCGATATTAGTTTTTAATACTTAATTTAATACAGTCATACAGTCAACAAGCGGCGGTGACAATGACTCGGCCGCTCGCCCTATGCGCCTATCAAATTTATACGCGTTACACGATTGTTAAGTCGAACAAAAAATTACGAAAAGGGACGTGTCAAATCAAAACAAATATAATATACAATAATAAACGAAAGCCCGGCACGCGTTTGGTCTATATAACCGATTTATATATATTTTATCATATAAAATATTATACATACAATATTTATGCACAATAATATATTGAGACGTCAAATCTCCTGCTGAACGGTCGCGCACACGTCCCTTCGGTCGAAAAAAAATTAATCGTCCCCATTTGCAAACGATACTCGTGTATCGAGCGCGTGCGTTAGAAAATAAAACACATAAAAGAACCGGACACGTGTAAAAGTTATTGTCGGGCGGACGCGTGCAATCGTTTCGGTGTGAAAACTTTTTTACACGTCCTATGCCAACATCCACGACACCCAGCACTCCTCCACGAAGCCCTCGGAAAAATGAAATAAAACCTATACTGAGGCTAGGGGCATGATGATATATATATAATATGTATATACAGCGCCAGTTTCATTTCACATCAAATTAACTTGTCACTCGCTCCATACCCACCACTGATCGGGCGTGTACGGCACACGTGCTCGGACACGTGCCCTGTATACACCCCTCCTCTCTTTTGCCGGAATGCTCAGTTTTTTGATATTGCAAATTCGCTAGTGCGTGAAACAAAAAAGAACTATCTATTCGCGTATAGTGTTTGTGCCGTGACACGAGCGTGCGCGCGCGTCTCGTACTTATATATATATATATTGGTACACTTTAGGAAAATAAACCACCACCGTTCACCACCGGTTTTGTCACCAGATTCGTTGACGACTCCTTTGTTAACGATATTTGATACAGCAGCTATCGTTTATAGACGTCATATTATATTATAAATACACGATAGTCCGCCTCTTCCCGTCATATCGCACTTTAATATGTCATATCACACGTTGAACACACACACACACACGCTCAAAGGCCGTCCTATCCCTTTTCATTTCGTCCTTGCTTTTCCACCTATATTCGTAATTACCTATATACATAGTTATATGGACATGACCCAAGTAAGTTCTAAAGTTAGGTACTACCTCCACCTAATACATAAAATTACCCAGTATATTATATACAAATCAAATATGATTTTGAAACTCTTTTAGGTACCATGAATAACATAGGAGTAAAAATGACTGTTTAAAGTTTCATTATTGTATAGTTTACAAATGTATCCTCTAGCTCTTTTTATTGTCTTTTTATTGTACAGTAGGTAAGTAAATAGACATAATATGCAATCATCATGATCTAGCGCTTGACTAAGATAGTATTTTCATAAATCTTCTATTTATTGTATACTTGTACTTATATGCAACTTGCAGGTATAAAAATATTATAATAACAAATTATTGACTATTGGCAAACTTTTAATAAAATATTAGCTTAGAAAAATAAACTTAATATTGTGGCGTCTAATCCAAAAATAACCAGGAAATGTATTAAAGAAATAATAAATAGCTACTATAACAACTAATAAAAAATAAACAAACTAACTCAATATGTTTACAAATCAAGTAGTTAATGAATAATGTTTTACGTTACTGATCAACCGAAGAAAATTGCAAATATTAAAACATATTATGCAAACATATTTTCATTGAAATAAGCCAAAAATAATAACGAGCATGATCATATGACGAGACCACTTAAGTACCATTTAAAAACTCTTATAATAACGTTCTTAATACAAATATTATACTAGAGAAGATGTCTTCTAAGATTTGAATAATCTGAAAGATGATACATTTGCTAGCTTTGATAAAGTATCTGTTGAATTATTAAAATCGCTTTTTACTGATATATAAACGATTAATTACAGTGTATATCATACAATATAAATTCTGAGTACTAAAAAAGCATATTTCTTGAAAAAATTATATTTTCAGATGTGGTTCCTTTATTAATTAAAGGGGGAAATCAGATGTGAACAAGTATTTTAAACCAGCATCGAAAACTATGAAGAAAATTATCAAAAGACATCTAAAAATTGCTTAGAGAAAGATAATTCATTTAATTCATCATTTCGGAATTAGATTAGACTATTTCATGAAAACCAACGCTAAACTGTATAAATGTATTTTTTAAATAGTTATAATATAGTTTTTATAATATTCTAGTTAATAGTATTAATAGCATAGAATGTTGGTACTAATAGATTTAAATTTAAAAAATTAGTAGGCATATAAAATGTTTATTATTAAAAACTTAATTTTGAATATGTATATACTATAAGTATATAATATAGTATGTAAAATTACAAGAACACCGTAAATCAGCCGATTATATTTTAAATGACACGAATATTTTTGAATTCAATTTAATCGACTTTTAATTCGATTTATAAAATTCATGCAACAATACCAATGGAAAAAGATTTTACCAAGTCCGTTATATCGTCTTGTTGTTGCAATAATTATAATATCACGTAAAATCATAAAAACAAATTGAGCATACAGTTAAAGTAAGTATAAACTCCACAGAACAAAAATATTGTAAAAATAAGTTACAACTATAAAAAACATCTATTAGTAATATTGTGATTTATATACTATTCGTTAACGTAATGTAGGTGTAATTATACAATAAAATAAATTTGTTATTAAATTATTAAGGGCTTGTAATGATTTTTATGCATCTTATATCATGTCATGAGCAATATGTTTATGTGCATATTATGACCGTAGTGTTCAGAATAATTAATGTAATTTTTTTTGTAAATTTTATTTTATTTTTCTAACATTCTAACATTTCTAACAAATTTAAGATTTCTAGCACAATTTTTTTTGTTCTTACTGTAGGAACCAATTTCATTAAGCTTTTCCAAAATTACTAACCTTTTGCTAAATATCACTGAAATCACATTTTTAATCTCGACAGCTGGACAACGGTGTCCAGTATTGATATATTAACATAGCAGACACAAATCCAAAACAAAGATTTTAGGGGCAGAAAAAACACAAATTGTGTTTTACAACGCAAATACAATTACAAATCACAAAAAAATTCCCTATGAAAATTGGAGAAATAATCTGTCCTATCGCTCCCCCTCGGCCCTCCCCCCCCCACCACCACTGTAATCGTTTCAAGTGTGAATACTATACGTAAGATAAATACATCATAAGTAATATAATATATTATATTAAAAAGTAAAATAATGAGGTGACTATCATTCGATGGCATACAGTGTGTCTCGTATGGAAAAACATAAGAATAATATGAAAGTTTAAATAAATATATTTACATATAATATAATAAAATAACCCATCCACCGAATCGGCTCGTTGACAGAGGCTGCAATACATGTAAATATGTAATATGCATGTATTACTTTTTGTAGGTACCTGTGTGTGCGTGTGTGAGTATGTGTATATGTGCATTGTCAGTCATTCAATTTCGTATCGCACGGAGTGGTGGAGACGTTTTTTCAAATTTAATTTAATTTAATTGAAATTGAAAAATTAAACGTCGTTATATGCTGCAAAACCCCTCCACCGTCCATCGTCCATGCGAAAGAGTGTAGCACTGGGCAGAGTCGCATAAGTGCGTAAAGTTTTTGTAATTTATAATTTTTTTTAACGTTTTAGTTTTTTTTACATAATATATCAATTAACACGCTAGTGTTAAAACACCATGGCCATCTCGTATATATATATATATAGCGTAAGTCTGAGGAGATGAGAGAATCGCCACTGTCAGAGGGGAAGGGTATACGCTGCAGGACGAAATCAAAATGGCGTCAGTTTTGAAATTTCGCAGCTGTTACCCTCCCCTAGTTGCCTCCACTCTACACACACATATATACTTGCGCGTGCACACATCACATACAGTCTTCGGATGAGGGAGGAAGCATAAATGTGTGAGTGTGAGTGTGAGTGTGAGTGTGTGTGTGTGTATATATATAAATATTGGATATTGAAATATATAGACGCACAAATATATGTGTAGTGTAATATATATATATGTATATATAATACATAAACACCCTCGCAACAGGGTGCGGTGCGTTGCGCACCCTCCTTCGGCATCAGTATAGTCCGTCCCTGTGCGTAGTGCGTATATATATACATACACATTGGTTTTGAAGATTGTATCTTTCACGGTCCAATGAAAACATCGCTCAATACCAGCTTAACGATTGTGTATATGCACGCATAATGTATGTGTGCCTGTACCTACACCCCCACTCACACATACTTGCCCATTTACGCACGCGTATATGATAATATACGTACGCAATAATGGGATGACAGCACCGCAGCAGTGTCAAAAACCAAATCGAATAACACCTGTACTGCAGCGCATTTACACATATAAACATAGGTACCTAACCTATATGAATAAGTATGATGTATATAGATCTATGTACTTATTTACGACATATTGATTGTATGTGTAGTCGATAGTACTAAAATATATGTAATATATAATATACTTGTACGACCTGTATTTTACCTCATATACGTTACTACCATCGGCACCCCCAGCAGGTCAAGACAAGATATCGCGTGGCGGCTCGCATGCAACATCAAACGTGAATATGAGAAATAGATACAATGCGAGACCGCGTAAAAGAATATATTTTATATTTATATATTATATTATCCAGTATCTACTGTAAAAATATATAAACATCAATAGTTTCTGAAAATATTTAAAAGGTGAGTAAAAACTAAAATAATGCGTGTTACCAATTTCCCATACACTATATTATAATAATTTATAATGCCTATAGTATGATATTATATCGAATCCTTTGAATATTCCAAAGACCAAAAGTATTATATCCAATATGTTGAGAGTATATTCATTATCTAGCTATAAAAGTATTCATTCAATGTTTTTTTTTTTTAAATGTATGAATTTTTAAGTAGGAGAGATCGGGTCTACTGGTCTAGTTTGCTCACTTTTTGCATTTTCACTTTTAATTTATTCAGCTTTATCAGTTTTAAGCTTAAAATACACCAAACAGTTCACTAACATGTAATCTACATTACTAATTTAAATTTCCATCTTAATTATTAAACCATAATATTGACAAAAAAAAAAAGAAAAAGAAAAGAAAAGAAAAAAATAATCAGGCCAACTTGCACCATGTGTGGGACAAATATTGTCTCACATATGTAGTTTTTCCTTATTTATTTATTTAAATTTAAGTATTTTTATAATATAATAACCATAATAACTAATGAAGCAATAAATGTATTGTTAAAAATAATCATATCACTAAAATTCTTATGTCTCCTTTGAAGCCAAACATATTAAATCACTACGAATCGTACAATGATAAACATTAAAGAACGATAGACATAATATAATGTTATTGAATCAATGTGCCCAACTATTAAACATCCGATTTTAATCGACTTCGGACTTGGTCAATTTACCCCGGCACCCAACTAGTCCTGGTCATCCCTACTATACTTAAGGAGTGTTAAAAAATATTAAATTTTAATAAATAAGGAAATATTAATAGCTTCAGTAATGAAATTCTTAATATTCTTAATCAAATTACAAACTTAAGAGTATGTCTGCAAAGTACGATCTACCGGTAATTCCAAAATCGAAAAACATTTAATTATACCTATACAAAACTAATAAATAATATGTAATATACATTTTGTACTGTCTTGATTTTACTTTTATGATCCAAAACCTAACCTAACGATAAGATAGATATAAATTATTTAGAGAACTTGGGAATGGAGATATACCTATGGTGAATTGTACCTCAAATCCCTAGTTACTTTCGAGTTACGACAAATCACCAACTTAATGACATAAATTTGTCTCAATAGCCAATACTATTGTACTATTATATCAGTTATATCAATTATATTTATTTTTTTATTTATATATTTTTTTTTTTTTTTTTTGAGGGGGGTAGTCTTCCGGGTCTGAACACTCCCGGCTTTAAAAAAAAAAAAGAGCTAAATATTGGTATTATCACAATTATCATTTATTTTATAATTTACTATTTTTATTTTAGTATAATATGTATATTCATTAAATGTTGGAAACCTCTGCCACACCAACCCCTCCCCCACAACAGAGAAATCACTCAAATTACGCAATTGAATTGTATAATATAAGCATCGGACTTCGGAAATATGCACACGCAATCAACACATATATATGTACATTATATTATTTTTACTTGCCATTGATATTACGGCACGCGTGTTCTGCAACATACCTGCAGTATAACAAGAGAACCTATACACGGTGATTCTTTTAAGTGGGCACACTAACTATCTCGAAAAGTATTTACTTTTTTCAAAATATTTTTTTACATGGTTTCAAGTTGTTAAAAAACCAACGTTTTTATTAAACAATTATATTTTTAAATATTTTTTATCCTTATAATTTTTTAAGTTTTTTACTTTTTTGAATGACAACATAGAGTTTTAATTTCATATTCCAAAGCAGAATATTTTTCTAAGTATTTTGATTTATAAAAATTGAATTTAGGACGAGTAGTTTATGAGTTATAAATATTTAAAGTTTAGATAGGCAGAGTGGAGTGGTACGGCCGTACGGGGTTACCCCGCAAAATGTTTGTCCACTACTCCGCTTATCTAAACTTTCAATACTTATAAGTTATAACTCATAAAATACTCGTCCTAAATACGATTTTTATGAATCAAAATACTTAGAAAAATATTCTGCTTTGGAATATGAAATTAAAACTCTATGTTGTCATTCAAAAAAGTAAAAAACTTAAAAAATTATAAGGATAAAAAATATTTAAAAATATAATCTTTTAATAAAAACATTGGTTTTTTAACAACTTGAAACTATGTAAAATAATATTTTCAAAAACATTAATAATTTTTGAAATAATGAGTGTTCAATGATAAAAGAATCACCCTGTATATATGAATTACAAGTATTCTTGAAAATCAGATTGTAATTCAGCATAATACCATATTATAACATGTTCAAAACACAAAAATCAAAAACAAAACAAAAAATCAGTGAACAAAATTCTAACGTTGCCAAATGTATATACATATTACATACTATAGAAAAAAATTCATTTCTTGGTGTTTGAATTATTAATAATTTTTACCCCGAATTCGATTCATCGCCAGACCGTTAACGAGCTAAGTATCCAAGTTCTCCCTAGTTTGTATAGTTCATTGTAAGTCCTCGGAGATTATTTATTTATATAAAACCCAGTGGACCGTCTCAAATTACTATAAGAAACGTGCACTGGTTAGTTTTCCGAGTTTACTATCGTCTTCTACAAGAATCAAGTCCGTCTATATGCAAATTTCCAATGCAGTATATAGAAATATATATGACAGGCACGTAGACAGAATAAAAAGCAAATGCATACAATTTCGCGAAAATATTATTATAGTATTTTTACTGGTAAATGTATATCGCTTGGAATGATACGTTATTTTAATACAATTTTTATGACTTAAACCTTTAAAGTTTATACAAATAGAGTACTCCGATGATTCAAATAATTATTACCCTCTCTCAACTCCCATGAAACTATATTTACGTTCAATTTAATACTTTTTTTTTATTGATGCCCATACCTCGATTCAGTGCCGTACCCAGGATTTGTTTTGGTGGGGGGAGGCTTAAACATTCATACTTATCTCTATGGAAAAATAGGAAATAATTTAAAAACATATTATAATATTATATACACATATACTATTTGAAGTATTATGCATTTAATATAATAATGTAAATTGTCACAATTTTAAATCTAAGCTTATTCCCCGTCAAGATTGTTACTATGATATGAACCCATTATGCATTAATAAAAAAATAACTCGCCCAAAAGCCCACTCCTTAGATACGGCACTGCCTCGATTGATATAACTAAAATGTTTAATATAATATACGTTAGATATCTCACCAACGTTATTAGCTTATTTTAAAATATTGTTAAAAATATTTCCAATGAGTTATTTATCGTATAGTACCTATCGTATACGAACATATTAAATTTACATTTTTACATCAAAAACATTTAATTTTAAAGACAGATAGAAAATGTGTGACATCTAGAAAGTTGTCTTCATGTTTTTTCACAAGTAAATATGAAATATTAATATTACCTATTTACTTTTATTTGAAAGTTTTATGTTTTATGACGGCAGGGGCGGATTGGGCCACCGGGAATTCGGGAGTTTTCCCGGTGGGCCGCTTCTTCAAATATTTACCTAAAATAAATGTTATGCCAAAAATTTATATTGAAAATTTGAAATATAAATTTTTTTCTATTTGTGGTGCACTGGTGCCTGAGTCAAAATAGCTATTGGTGTTTTAATTTTTGGACATTTACCGCGGTAATGATAAGTGATAAATTATTTATTATCTATGGTGATAATACTATACAAGATACCGCGTGATTTTTGTAGTTGTGATAACTGATATTATGTTATTTAATTAATTTTGTTTCTGTTCACTGTTATTAAGTTATTTTATATTTATTTATAATAATTAAATAATTATTTATAAATATTCATCGTTATTCAAGTTTTTAGGGAATAAAAAAATTTATTCTGATTTTGCCTGTTTATCACCAAGTAATTTTGAAGATTTACAAAAGAATAAACTCCCAGCCATTGCATTATATTAGCTCACTGAAAAAATTAAACCTTTTGAACCAACAATCACTGCTGATGGTTTAAAAAGTGAACTAATAAGTTTCTCCAGAAATTGGAATAACTTTAAAAAATCTATTCCAGAAACATATGAAGCTTTCAAAAATGTTGAATCAGATGATGATGATTTATTTAATGATGAAATAAGTACTGAAAAGTCACACTGCAAGACTTGTATGAATTGTGCAATCTGTTGCTACTCTGTACTATATAAATACAATTTATATTGTAATGCGTATAGTAACTTAGCTCTAGCTTATAAATATCTGCTTACCTTGCCATGCTCACAGGTACATAAGATTTTTACCCTTACATTATACTATAATATTGGATACTTTTTGTTATGTTTTTATTTATTTTACAGGTAGCTTGTGAAAGGTCTTTTTCTTTTTTAAAATATATCAAAACTAGACTTCGGAGCACACTAAGTGAAAGTAAATTAGAAGCGTTTATGCTTATGGGAATAGAAAAAGACATCCTCCATGAAATAGAAAATGATAAAATTATTGAAGTACTGAAGTCTAATAGCACATTGCTAAAGAATAAATTATCTTACTAAATATATTAATTATATTAATAATTAAAAAAATCTTTTTTACTATGGTTTTTAGGTACTTCATTAGCAAAACATGAATACTAAGTAATGTTAATGTGTTATCAGCTGTTCAAAAATAAAATAAATTAAAATGTTGATTTTGAAGTATAATACTATAAATAGTTTTAATTTTTAATTTTAATTTAAATATTCCTACATACAATGAAACATGAAACATAGGTCTACTGTCTACTCCTTTATGTCTGAACTTGTGATTGGGAAATAAGTGTTATATCATGCAAGTTCAAACGTACGTGAAGTTGGCCCCCCCACATCAACCCAGAAACTTCAAACCTCTTTAGAAAAATTGCTACTTATTTGCTAGAATTTGCTATGTAGTTTTTAGAATTTGCATGGTTTTGGTTTTCCCAGCAAAAACATTTTTCACTCGGGGGGGCCAACTTCACTGTAGCCCCCCCACATTTACTCAGAAACTTCAAACCTCTTTAGAAAAATTGCTACTTATTTGCTAGAATTTGCTATGTAGTTTTTAGAATTTGCATGGTTTTGGTTTTCCCAGCAAAAACATTTTTCACTCGGGGGGGCCAACTTCACTGTAGCCCCCCCACATTTACTCAGAAACTTCAAACCTCTTTAGAAAAATTGCTACTTATTTGCTAGAATTTGCTATGTAGTTTTTAGAATTTGCATGGTTTTGGTTTTCCCAGCAAAAACATTTTTCACTCGGGGGGGCCAACTTCCCGTAGCCCCCCCACATTAACTCAGAAACTTTAAACCTCTTTAGGAAAATTGCTACTTATTTGCTAGAATTTGCTATGTAGTTTTTAGAATTTGCATGGTTTTGGTTTATTCCTAATATATTTATATCATTTTTAAATCTCTTTAGAAAAATTGCTACTAACTTTTTATTTTTTTTTTTATTGAATAAAAACATGATGAATACGTGTTTTTTTAATTTTATTTTTTCTTATGTTTAAAAAATTATATTTATTCTCATTATTAGAATGAAAACAAAAAATAAAATATAAAATATTTTTTTCGATTCATTCTTCCATCAACAAATATAATAGAGTATCATGTTGGCCATTGGGTGTATAATAACAAAATAGTTTATTATAAAAATTAAAGTCTAATGAACTATACTATAATGAACATTATTAATTATAAGCAATTTAAAAAAAAATGAAATAAGTCTTTTATCTAAAAATGATAATAATAATATTAAAAGTTTAAATTAACATTTCACGTGTTTCTTTTTAAAATGTTTAGTTTAATCTTATATATACAAGAAGATGTGGAGTTAAATATTTTTCTTTTGTACTTGAGAATTTCATAATTTTTTTCAAAATATCATTGTGAAGTTCCCATTTATTTTCGGATCTTCGTATATACGCCACGTAGTGACCAGAACTAAAAGCTACAGCTCCGTAAAATATGTAGCTGAAAAATAATATATGAGTATGATTGTTACTAAGTTGTATGAAATTATATGAAATTTGTTCAATTTTAACTCAGTAAAAATAAATATAATTATATTTTTTGTTTAAATTATAAATAAAATTTTAACTACTATACTAACTTTTTTGTTTCAATATTTATGTTCACTGGAAAATCATCCAGCTTAAATTGTTGATTTTCAGCAAAAATATCAGTCTCAATAAATAAATGATATCCCAAGACTCTGGATGAATTCATGATCCCGCTACAAAATTCTTCTTGGCATTCGTATCTATTATTTTCTATATACTGAATAAGACTTTGTTGTAATAAATTAAATCCATTGCCTTTAAAACGCATGATGATTGTTGGGCAACCGTGAGTTTTTGAAGCATTTTTACATTGATTATTAGAACAAGTGATGTATTCTTCAGCCGATGGTGCATCTTTGAGCAATTGTGTAACAATAAAAGAAACGTTACATTCAGTGTTAATTAGTTTTATGTTGGATACATTCATGTCTTCGTTAAAAATGCCTTTTAGTAGAACAAATCGATCGGTGTATGTTTTTTTTGATGTCTTGTGATGAGCTAATTCTTTGCAAAATTGTAACATCCTATTTTTACTTGTGTTTATAAAATCTTTGTAGAAACTTATATCAATGTATGCCATTACTAATATCGACGAAACCGAATCAAACGGGCAGGTGTTGTGTAATAAATATTTATTTTTATTATATCGAATAGGAGTAGATGTATTACCATTTAACAATATAGTATCCAATGATGAACGCGTTGAAGGATTACTAAGAATTCTTTCTATTTCTGGATTTGAACTCATATATTTAGTAACTCTTTGTTTTTTATGTTTATTTATTTGAACTGGAGAAATAGTTGTATCATTCCCAAAACCACGCCAATTTTCAACAGCACTCAGAGAACATTCCGAGTTAATTGAAGTACTTAATTCATCGTCCGTAGCTGAGGAGTTTGGACTACTGATAGAATAATTCTGAATATTATCATTGTTGGTTGGTATTGGACTTGTTGTATTTAAATCGGAATCAGAATAGTCAATATTTTTTAAATATTCTATTGGTGCACATACAAGTTTATTTTTTGATTTCTCGTGAACCATTGTGTCATCAATGATTGAAATGTGATTATTTCTGTGATCTTGTGATATTAAAGAGTCTCGAATCTGAGTACTTCTGGTCAGTTTTGCATTAGATTCAATACTTTTTAGATGTGTTATTATAAACCTATCCACACTCATAGGTCGAACATCAAACCTCAGAATTTGAGATTTAAGCTCTTTGAAATCATTTTCAACTACGGCAGAACTTCCATTAGTATAAGGTGATTTAAACATTGTTCTCATAACATTGGTCCATAGAGGGAAATCTTTACAAATACGTAGAACATGGTTGGCTAATTCAGGAAGATAATATGCCGATAACCGATCTCCTTTTACTAAAGAATTTGTTTTACTTTGCTCGTAAATACTGTTTAAATATTGCTGTACATGATTTGAACTTAATACTTCAATATTATTATCTTCTATAACATAATCATCATCAGTACTTTGAAAACCATCTATAAAATCATTTTGTTCAGGCAACCCTTTTATTTTATTAATTATATTTTCTCTATTTTTCTCAGCCAGAGTTTTATTATGGTTATCATTTTCAATCCATCCATCAGTTTCGCTCATAATTACAGTCAGTACCGCTTCTAAATAATAACCAAATTCAAAAAGATTTTCTGATGATAAGAGAAGCCGCAGTGATCTAACATAAAATTCTTTCAGTGTTTTATTTCTTACACCAGTTAAACATTTCAATCGACAAAATATTTTAATAACATGTGCAACATCTATGCGTAAGAAACAACACGGTAAACGTTCCTCATGACCCATCAATGCCATGAAACAATTTTCTACATAGCTGCTTATGCTGCTACCGTTACAAAAGGCTCTCGACGTGGCTCCAAGTAGAGCTTTCGAATAATCACAGACAACTTCATTAGGATTGCCAATACCAAACTGCATCCATTCACTCAACCATAAAAAAATTGTCAAAGTATTTTGTTTTTCTGACAACATTTGTGAAACAGTCATGTTATTTCCAAAACTGGTACTTACTACAGCCTCATATAAGAATATGTGACTTGATAGTAATTTTAGCGACGAACGTTTAAGCTTTTTAACTAAAGAACCAGTAGCATCAATTGATAACTTACAATAATTTTTGCATGCTTCTTTGTAAATTATAATTTGATGTTGAGTCCAATAATGTACTAAAAAAGGATCGATGCCAATAGTATGTATAGACCCTGAATACTTTGAATTATTCTTAAATTCTACAAGTGATTGAACTGAGCATTTATATTTTTTACCTATTTCTTTATCTTTCGACTCCTGTTTCGCTTTTCGTAAGACAGATGTCTTATATAAATTTGGTGGGGAAATACTACCAAACTCCATATCATCAACATTTGCACGCCTCCAATTGCAAGCGAGATCGGTTTTTAATGATTGCCCTATTTCTTGACGTTTTATTCCTTTCAACGGTCTTTTTGTATTATGTTGATGTTCAAGCCCCTTTGTGTTATTCGTTAAAATTGAAACATCTAGCGGTTTTCCTTCGTCAGGTTTAGATTCACTCCAACCAAAAAGATTAGCATCACAATCCTTACATTTTGCCTTAAATGTAATGTAATACCTACTTTCGGAATTCGTGTATGCTTTCCCTCTTTTATAAATGAAGTTACAAGGAAGTTTATGAGCCTTTAAAAATTCATCATTTATTATATCTGTCCAAACATATGGTGTTAATATTTCATAATTTCTTCTTTTATTTTTTCTTTTATACGAAGTTGTTGTAGGACATATTAGTCTAAATTTTTCATATGACAGATAAAATTTAAATAACTCTCTACTAGAGTCATTTAATGATAATGATGATTCTGATGACGATATAAATGATTCATCTGTTGAACTTTCTTTATCATTTGATGATAGAACAGTTATTTTTTCATTAATACCTAGTAGATTCTTTAATTTGGTTTGCCAATTATTTCGATTATGATGCACAGCCAAATGCAATGTTACTGATGTAATTTTTCCTTCAAGAGCAGTAGAAATCTCATTCCAAATTTTCGAAGAGGCTTTTTTCAAAATACCATTTTCATTAAATAAGTCATTTTTCCTTTTTTCAAGATGACTGAAGACAATACCTAGCTCAACTACTGGTTTTCTACCTTTCTTCGATTTTTCCTAAAATAAAATTGTTTAAAAACTTAGACACCCGCATTTTATATTATCAGAAAAAAAAAATATGTAGGTATTTATTGTTGTTTTTAAAAATAAAATATCAATCTCGCAATCCATTTTACATATAGCACAGTAGGACAATAAGTTATCACTTTAATAGCTTAATATATATAGTAAATTTTGTTAAATATTGATTCAATTTTGTATCATTGTAAAAGAAAAACGTTTCTGAGCAAAGGCTGTCAAAGGTATTTTATATTCATATTAGGTACCAAAATACACATAAGTCGTAATTAAAAAAATTAAAAATTTGTTAATTTTTTGACTAATTCGATATAATGTTATTCAAATTTGAACATAAAATTACTATAGCAGCACCAATTTTATATTTTTAACATTATTCTACTTTAAAATATCATTAAATATAGAAAATATAACCTACTTGAAGCTGGCACCACAAAGTTAGCACAATCAACTAAAACCATTCCAACAAACTCTACTCGGACTTGTTGGACAATTGTTGGATTTTGTTTGAAGCTATAAAAAAAGTTATTCGATTTCAAAGTTTGTAGTGCCAACTACATGACCAGCACTACATTTATAAAAAAACACTTCAAAACTCTTACAAAAATACTCATATAACGTTGTTGGACATTGTTGGGCATTTGTTGGAAGCTATATAAAAAGGTATTCAATTTCAAAGTTCAAATGCCCAACAATGTCCAACAACGTTATATGAGTATTTTTGTAAGAGTTTTAAAGTGTTTTTTTATAAATGTAGTGCTTGTCATGTAGTTGGCACTACAAACTTTGAAATCGAATTACTTTTTTTATAGCTTCCAACAAAATCTAACAATTGTCCAACAAGTCCGAGTAGAGTTTGTTGGAATGGTTTTAGGTGATTGTGCTAACTTTGTGGTGCCAGCTTCACGTAGGTGAAAATATAAGATATGAAAATAAATTTATATTTTAAAATAGTTTTTATTTATTAAATATATTTATACTACCTAATAATCTTATAATTTACTTAATTATATTTATTCTTCTTTAGATTCTGAACGAAGTGATTAATGTATTGATTTTACAATTATGAGTTTTTTTTTTGTATGTATACTGTACAACAATTTTCGATATTTCTAATTATTTTTTTTAAAGTGTCAATAAAAAAATTTTGGGTACTCAAAAAAACTTGAAAATTTAATACAACGTTACTTATAAGTCGCTCTTATTGTAGTTAAAAAAAAATCAAAAATTGTTAAGCACAATCTTTTTTATAAGTGTTAAAAGTTCAAATTTTTACAAAATATGTCAAAATCGCGAAAATAAACAATTAATTTTGTAGTTGAAAATTCATAAAAATGTTGTATAAGTAGCTACGAGTTAAAAATTTAATACAAGATTTTCAATAAGTTTGGCTTGTATTATTATTATATAAATATTCATATTAGACGAGGAATTTCAAAAAATTAATTTAATTTTAAAATAACATGAATTATTGAAGTAATCTTACTACTATTAACTTAATATAATAACAGTTTATGTATATTAGGTATTTCCTATCATGAGATAAAATATCATTCTGAGAACCTTAATTTAAAACATAAAAAAGCGGGTAAGTGGATGTCGCTCTGCTGTACATTAGGGGGTGGGGTGGACCTCTGACTAGGGTAGGTTAAATTTGAATGAAATGATAGGTATCATTGTATACAAAAAACGATTCTAAACGGAGATGATTTGTCAGTCTAGGATATATTATAGATTATTAAATATCGAACCTTAGATTTAAAAAGAAAATTTGTCATGCATTTCTAGCTTAAAATAATTTGCGAATTTTTGTGATTTTTACGTATTTAGTCAAAATTTTAACTTTAAATGCTTATAAAAAAAAATCGTGCCTACGAATTTTTAATATTTTTTAACTGCTATTGTTACAATGTGTTAGAAGCCTTGTATTAAATTTTCAAGCTTTTCTACCGAACAAATAAATTTTTATCGATATTTATAGAAAAAAAAACTAAAAAAGTTGAAAAATTAAAATGTCAGTAAACAGCTCAAAACAAATCTAAATATTTTGAAAATTGTATCAAATATATAAAATGCCTATATAAATATTCAGTGAAAATTTCAAGTATCTGCGGTCATTTGTTTTAGTCTTTTAGAGTTACACCAAAATAAGAAAATCACTAAATGTGAAATCCAGTGAAAATCCAATGTTGTAAAAATTTAAATTTCAAATGCTCATAAAAATTTAATTTGAATTTCCGGTGGAATTTTTATTTGTGATAAAGATTGAAAAACTTGTAAGAAATCTTGTATTAAATTTTTAAATCTTAGATTTAAAAAGAAAATTTTTTATGAATTTCTACCTTAAAATAATTTGAGAATTTTCGAGATTTTTACGTATTTTGTCAAAATTCAAACTTTGAAGGCATATAAAATAAAATTGTGACAATGAATTTCTTTTATTTTTCAGCTGCTATTGTAACAATATATTTAGAGCCTTGAATTAAATGTTCAAGCTTTTCTGCCTAACAAATAAATTTTTATCGATATTAATTTTAAAAAAACTAATAATGATCGAAAATTTCAAATGCCTATGAATAGTTCAACTTAAGTCGAAATTTTTTGAAAATTGCATGTTTGATAGAATATACTTATATAAATATTCGGTGAAAATTTCATGTATCTATGGTCATTCGTTTTAAAGTTACATCAAAAACCAAAATCGATTTTGTCGAAAAATGAGTGTGCGTAAAATTTCCCGTTTTTCCCTTAATTTTTAGTTTGTTTTTCTCGATTATTTAGAAAAGTATTATTAAGAATTTTTTACTTTTGACCCCCCAAAGTACCAACTAGATTCACTTTCTGATCGAACGAGGTACTGAAGTCAAAAATCGAAGCACTTTTACTGCCCCAAAACGTGATGACAGACACAAAAAAAAACACACATCATTGTAAAATTAATACATTCATCGCTCCGCTCAGAATCTAATACAAACTGTTTTATTATTCGTAATTTCGTCACATTTGTCGTATTCACATAGGACACGGCGTAATAACCTTATGATAATTATTATTGCTTTATTATTTTCTTACTTCTAGATTTATTAAAACATAAAAGTACATAATTTATAAACAATCAAGGTAACTTACTATTTTGTTGTCCATTTTTCAAACGCGGCAAGCAAATGACAATGTGATAAATCAATATTATAAGTTGGTACACGAAATCGCATCAAACATCACACGTTGGAAATCGTAATACGAAAACGAATGACAGACAATCTAGTGTTTTTTACTTTATCGATAGTAAAATCAACGACGATACAATCATATGTAAATAACAAGATAACAATACTAAATATAAACCATTTTAATCGTTCGTATAGTCGATATACATAATAAGGTCGGGTTATATTAAACATTTAAAAATAGCAATATTTTAAAAGACAGTGGGAAATATTATTAGAACTCATATTATTTTTCATGTACTTTCTTGAAGTAATCGACCCGAAATCATTAGTGTGGGGCACAGGCGGGGTATCTTCACGGACATAATAAATTAATAACTAATAATGTATAGTTAAATTGTATTTGTTCATTACTGGGATAAATTAATTTAGTTAAGAATGTGACAGCCGACAGGTACTAGTCACAAAATAGGCACTTATCAAAGTACCTAAATTTACTTTGGATTTTATTTTTATTGTTATATAATAAAACAAATCTACCTATACCAAATAATACATAATATAATACTTTTCATGTAACTACTAGAGAGTAAATAAGAAATAATTATATGAAGTCTGAACAATCCGTTGCTATTACACGTTATGATTTGTCGATGGCTATAGTAGTGTTATAATATTATTTGATAAATCGTTGATTTTCGAAAAAAAAAAAATTATGCAATTAGAAGTTAAATATGAACTATTTTGTTGCATAGTTTCCGCAAGCACTTTGACTTACTAATTTTGAAAACCAACTTGCTATTAATTGCTAAGTAATAAGTATTCGCTATTTTTTGACATATATTTGCAGTGGATTGCGTAAAGTGGGTGGGCCAAGTTCATTGACGTGTTGTTTATTAATTATTAAAATAATATTTGATGAGTCATTAATATTGATGTTATAACCATCTATGACAATACCAACATCAACAGACATGCTTAAAAATGACGCAATAAATTTGGCATCCAAAACTATGTTGAAAGTTGTGGACATAAAGCAATGTTACAAATTCTAAAACTTATGTTTCAAATTGTTGCATGAAATCTGCAAAACCTTATTGGCACAAGTTTGAATTTGGTCAACCATACTCAAGGTGTCAACTTCAGGACGTAAAAAAGTAATATATAACAGATAAATGATTATAATTAATAATGTTTATTATAATGTAGTTCATTAGACTTTAATTTTTATAATAAACTATTTTGTTATTATACACCCAATGGCCAACATGATACTCTATTATATTTGTTGATGGAAGAATGAATCGAAAAAAATATTTTATATTTTATTTTTTGTTTTCATTCTAATAATGAGAATAAATATAATTTTTTAAACATAAGAAAAAATAAAATTAAAAAAACACGTATTCATCATGTTTTTATTCAATAAAAAAAAAAATAAAAAGTTAGTAGCAATTTTTCTAAAGAGATTTAAAAATGATATAAATATATTAGGAATAAAAAAAAAATATTTTTTTATAAAAAATGTTTTTGCTGGGAAAACCAAAACCATGCAAATTCTAAAAACTACATAGCAAATTCTAGCAAATAAGTAGCAATTTTCCTAAAGAGGTTTAAAGTTTCTGAGTTAATGTGGGGGGGCTACAGTGAAGTTGGCCCCCCCGAGTGAAAAATGTTTTTGCTGGGAAAACCAAAACCATGCAAATTCTAAAAACTACATAGCAAATTCTAGCAAATAAGTAGCAATTTTTCTAAAGAGGTTTGAAGTTTCTGAGTAAATGTGGGGGGGCTACAGTGAAGTTGGCCCCCCCGAGTGAAAAATGTTTTTGCTGGGAAAACCAAAACCATGCAAATTCTAAAAACTACATAGCAAATTCTAGCAAATAAGTAGCAATTTTTCTAAAGAGGTTTGAAGTTTCTGAGTAAATGTGGGGGGGCTACAGTGAAGTTGGCCCCCCCGAGTGAAAAATGTTTTTGCTGGGAAAACCAAAACCATGCAAATTCTAAAAACTACATAGCAAATTCTAGCAAATAAGTAGCAATTTTTCTAAAGAGGTTTGAAGTTTCTGGGTTGATGTGGGGGGGCCAACTTCACGTACGTCAAGTTCAATAATATAAAAAGGAAACAGATTTTTTTTTTATAAAATATTATATATATATACTATAGAAAAAACTTAATAGAGCATAATATCTTCCCAAATACTAAAAAAAAAAATGTATAGTTATGTTAAAATAAAATTAATAACAATTGATTTTGGTTAAAATCAACAAGCGATAAAAAAGTGGGCCGGTAATTTTGTATTTTCCCGGGCCGAAATTTCTCCCCAATCCGCCCCTGTATGACGGTATATATAAAATAAAAAAATAACATAATAGGCACTACGGATGGTCGCGAAGTGAACTAGAGGCGTAGGCACGGCCGCTGTAATAACTGATCAATTTTATTGGTACATCACAGTGAAGAAACGACAACAATCATCTGAATAATCATGTTTTTAGGTAGGTTCACCATATCAAATCTATTCTAATTTCAAATGTACAAATTATTATATAGTAAATAATATATCTTATCAATTATTCAAAAACTGTTATATTTATTTTGTTATTAATCGCCTTATTTATATATTATACAAATTATTTTTTCCTCTATTATTATTATATTGTAATTAAAAATTTTCTTTTATCTATTCGGTTTGATTTTATCCTATTAATCATAGTATGTAATATTTATATTGTATTAAAATTAAATGTTCATGGTAATTATAGCCTATAGGTATTAATTAATAATATATTACTTAAGGAACTCGCCATCTTCAATACAAACTTAGCTTATAGAAGGCGAGCAAACGATCATTTGTTTGTATTCAATAGAATATAGATAGCCTATTGTAAATTCTCTGTTTGCAAATAGATAAATAATAAACTAATACCTAAGTAAACTAAATTAACAAGAAAACCTAAACGGATGTGAAAAAATAAGAGACAAATTAGGTACCTCCAATATAAAAATAAGCAAATTATTTCAAATTTTTAATGTTCATTGCTTAGGTATATTACAGCAGCGACCGCTAATGACGTGCTTACATGCCTTAAAAATTAAAACTGTTGGTACTGTTTATCCTGTTTTGTGTATATATTTTGATATAGGTTTTTTGATTAAGGATCTAAATGATGACGTGTCATGGACTACGGACACGAGGATAAAGGCCAGCAACAACCATATTTTCATCAAAATAAAACACTGGCTACACCAGCCACCAATATCTACAATATGTCGTGTATAGTGTTGGATACTTGGATATATTTAGTAGTTTTGTATTCAGTAATGATTTAGGTAATATAGAGGTATATATTTATTATAATAATGTCAATACTGAATTATGGGGTGAATATAAACACAATTGAACTATTAAGTATAGAAATATTTGTTTGTACTATTTCAGTTATATAGCAGATTAATTTACATTTTATAAATGTATTTAATAAATCATATTATCTGTGTATGTTTTTAATAGCAATATAGCTATTATATGAAAATGTTTCAATGAATTTAAGATATTTTCACACGAATTTGTCAAAGTTATGTTAATCGTAGATGTTTTTATCAAATTTAAATTTGACATATATTTATTTAAATTGTGAAATTTCTAACCTACGTACCTATGTTTTTTGTTAGTATAATTTTGACTAATGATTAATAGTTAATACTAAAGAACTTATATTCAATTAACTCAGGATTTTTACTTTTAGTACATCTATTGTGTATACCATGTGTCCCAAAAAACAGGGGCCACTTTACCACTAATTACCATGAAAATATTTTTCAATTCTGTTTGCGGGACATTAAACTAGACTAATGGATCATAAATTTCTATGACTTACAATTTTTTTAACTCATGTATCTTGCGCATGCGCAATAAAACTTACATTTTTTTTAATGGCAACCTGTAATTTGAATATCATATTCGGGTTTATCGATTTTTTTCAAGCCATTTTGATGTATCAACTTGTGTCCTAAACCCAAAATTGACTAAACTAGAGCTATGGAGAATTTAAAAAATTAAAAAATTAAATTTATAATAAGTTCCACATTTTAATAGGTATAAGTAGGTAAATAACAAAAATAGAAATACCAATGCTCATTATTATTTTAATAGATACTTAATTATAGGTAATTCTGATGGAAACAAAAATACACTTCTTCTTCTTTTTTGGTCTCGGCCAATTAAGACCATATGCAATTTCATAATGTGTAATAATAAAATAAGATAATAATTCATAAATAGTAAATAGTTAATTAATTTAATAATAATAATTTTGATTGTTTGTTGCATGGTGTTTAAAAAAAAAATAAGTACGTACTACAGTTAGAAAAAAAAAATTAAATAAATTAAATTTTTAAATTTTTTTAATTCTTCATAGCTCTAGTTTAGTCAATTTTGGGTTTAGGACACAAGTTGATGCATCAAAATGGCTTGAAAAAAATCGATAAACCCGAATATGATATTCAAATTACAGGTTGCCATTAAAAAAAATGTAAATTTTATTGCGCATGCGCAAGATACATGAGTTAAAAAAATTGTAAGTCATAGAAATTTATGATCCATTAGTCTATTTTAATGTCCCGCAAACAGAATTGAAAAATATTTTCATGGTAATGAGTGGTAAAGTGGCCCCTGTTTTTTGGGACACACGGTATATATATATACACATTATATATTTCACGGATATTAAACAATACACATTTCAGAATTCCATGGTAAGGTTTTTATTTCAAACACATGCATTTACCATGACACTATGACAGTATATTCTTATTGTTCCATCATACCTTTAAAATATAGGTTAATTCAAATAAGTTAATGAATGTAAACACTAAACAATCATACATGTGAAGAAAGGAAAATATGTCGATAATAATAATAATATAATAAAAATATTTGAACTATGATAAAAGACTTTATTACACAAACAATTAAATATCTACAGATATTTCACAAATTAAAAAATCTTAACCTAAACATTTACAAATATAATATATTTATATATATATATATATATTTTTTTTTTTAAATATAATTTACAATTGAATTTAAAATGCCCATGAGCATAGGTATGCATCACGATGTACAATGTAGAGAAGATAGGGCGACACCGCTCTCGTATCTTTCAATGGTACAATATTGACACAAAAAATCACGGCAGTTTGGTAGTTCAGAATTGATCACCAAAGTGCGCTACCATTTGCACGAAGGCCGACTTCTATACGAATCGTAATATAGATTATTTATAATTAAATTGTATTTATTTTAATTGTTATTCAAATGTCAATAATGTGCATGCCAATATAATATATTTTATGTTATATTGTATAGATTATTAAAATACATAATTGTTTTGGAATCGTGTACCAATTATTATGTAAAAATTGTAATAATGTATGGTATTTAGCCATATCGTACAAATATATTGATTTAAATAAAATGTATGATATTTATATATTCATTTATTAATTGATACATATATGTACAAAAATGGAATTAGTAAATAGGTACAATTTAGTACAAGGTATAAGGTACTGGTACTAGTTCAAACTGCTAATAAAAGCTCAAATATACTGCTACTACCTACTAACCTAAGTCCCAAGTAGGTACACCCAAATACCCAAACAAAAAATCTTAATTATATTTATGTAGGTACCCATATAATATATAAGAAAAAAAAATTAAATATTAAGTATGATGTAGAGAAGATAGATCTACAATAGAGAATTGAATATAATATCAATTAAAATAATAATACAATATACATAATAATAATTAATAATACTTATAAATTGATAATAATCTATTTTTAATTCTCATTTAGGTACCTAATTGGTTATTTACTTGTACCATCTAAAGAACTTTATGAAATTATTTACCAAGTAATATTAAAATAATATATAAATATAAATACGCTAACAATTTACATAAGTTTAATATATTATGTATCTGTATATTAATTAATAATTATTATTATTAGTTTTAGCTCATTAGCTTAAAGATGCTATTTGCAAAATTATTGCAAAAACTAAAAAACAAAAAAATTTATTATTTTTAATATTAGATGAGCTAAGGACAGACAAATTTAATATAAAATTACACGGGTGTGATGAACATGCCAAATGCATTAACCAAAAATATAATAATATTTGATGTACATTCCAGAAAGTATTTTGTATGTGAGAAAAAATAAAAACAAAAAAATAAACCAAGCGCTAAGCAGTTTAAACTCATATAACAATACAACATATAATTGTTAAAATATAATACTTTTAAAATAAAACTTCCTTCATAAAATCTATATAAAATTGTACATAATTGAATAGAATAATTACTAACAAATAATTCTTACTAGGTTAATATCCTAAATTTTTAACTAATAGTATCGACTAACGAAAACGACAAAAATGTATATAATTTTACATTAAAATTTATGTAATAACAATATAAAAACCGGCCTTCAGGCGAATTGTGGCATTACCTACCATACTGCCGAGAAAATTTGCGACCGGAATATGTACAAGTGGTGTCGCCTTATCTTCTCTACATCATGGTATGTATTTTATCAGTTTGTACTATCCGCTTATCATCTTCTCGATTGAAACATAGTTTTTTGGATTTGATTGTTTGTATCCTATGGTTGAACTATCTGATGGATACATTTTCCTTATTAAACAGTTTAGAGTTATCTTTTTTTTCATCAGTGAACAAGCAATCCGAATAATCTCTGAAAGTCATATGCCCTCAAACGCCTTTTGCCTTAATTTTCTCCTTGTTGTTCAAAATGTAAGCATATGATTTTGATTGAGGGCTATAAATTCAGTAATTGGTTATCCTTTCGTCTCATTGGAAAACAACCTGGGAATCTTTTTTTGTTCAGCTATATAGCATATATTCAAATCTTTATAAAAGTCAGTCTTATTATGATATATCAATGAATCTAAAAATAAAAATAACCATAAACATAAATAATCTATTATAATGTTTGTAATAGAAAAATGTGAACAAAAATTATAATTTACCTGTATCTGTATACATGAGGTTGATTATGTCTCCGAAATGACTCTTCATAGTACCATAATAATACTCGTACATCAATGACTTACTTATATATAGAACTGCAAAACCTAAAAAAAAAAAAATAAATAAATATTTATTACAAATTATTAACAAAAATAAAAATAATATAACATTTGTGTTTAAGTATTGTTAGTGTTTTCAAGTATTTAAAGCTTAGATTGGCAGAGTGGAGTGGTATGGGTTACCCTACCCGGGAGTGGTACCCCGCTAAATGTTTGTCCACTACTCCGCTTGTCTAAACTTTAAATACTTATAACTCATAAACTACTCGTCCTAAATTCGATTTTTATGAATCAAAATACTTAGAAAAATATTTTGTTTTGGAATATGAAATTAAAACTCTATGTTGTCATTCAAAAAAGTAAAAAAATTATAAGGATAAAAAATATTTAAAAATATAATTTTTTAATAAAAACATTGGTTTTTTAACAACTTGAAACTATGTAAGATAATATTTTCAAAAACATTAATAATTTTTGAAATAATGAGTGTTCAATGATAAAAGAATCACCCTGTATATGACTTACAAGTTTTCTTGAAAATCAGATTGTAATAAATTCACCATAATACCATATTATAACATGTTCAAAGCACAAAAATCAAAAACAAAACAAAAAATCAGTGAACAAAATTCTAACATTGCCAAATATATATACATATTACATACTATAGAAAAAAAATTACTAAATTACTAAAAATACTAAGTGAAAAAATATTTTGAAAAAAGTCAATACTTTTTTAAATAATGAGTGTTCTTCGATAAAAAAAATCACCCTGTATATATAGTTAGTATGTTTCATAAAACTTCAAGATTATAATATGCATTACATGACTGATATGAGAAGACAGGTTTATGAATTGAAGATAAAGTTTTATATATTTACTTATGTTTTTGTCTGGATTGTGTATTTTTTAAATAATGTTATTAAGATTTTTAGATAATATATAGATCTATGTTTTTATTAGAAATAACGTTAAATGTGGAAATATATTCATTAAAAAATAAGGTATTTTTATTTTATATTATATTAGCTGAACCCGTGCACTTCGTAGCCCGTTAAAAATCCTATCTCTTTTATGGTCCATAGTTCATATTGTGTGTTAAATTCATTTCATGTGATGATGCTAGCAGTATATTTTTATACATAATGATAGGTAGTGGTTAAAATATATTATAATCTTACAACGATATTCAATTTCGTTTATCATTATGTAATTTTCTTCGTTTTTCAATATAATGTTGACAATTATTTAATATTCAATTCAATGATATTTAGGCATAACTTTTTCTAACTTAGCATATCTTCTGCCCATATGTCAAATAAAATTCTGTACCAAATTTTGTCGCAATCCGTGCAGCTGTTTAAGAATGTATATAGGACTAACAGATAAATATTATATATATAACCATCACTAATAACACAGAACAATAATAACCATCACTAAAGCAACCATTTATAAATAAACAAAAATTTCCATCCTAAAAATAAATCCAGCTGCTGTCGAGAGCACTTGTTTGTTTAAAGGGTTGCCTTTGACTACCAAAAAATATTAATATTATTTATTTTATTTTTTACTGGGCAGATGACGCCACTTTAATTTCATCACACCCTTATCATATTTCTCTAACCCGATAACTTTCTCAATTTTTTCATCCGTAAGAACCTTTTCCTGGCAATTATGACCCAAACAAAAAAAGAGTGAGCGAAATCGGTTCAGCCTTTCTCAATTGATGAATTGTTATACATTTTTATATATATATAGATTTGCTTAGTTTCAACTTCTCTCCAAAATCACCTGAATGACCTATCACACTGGTACTCTCTCTGGCGCGTCAAAATGAACGAAATTAAATCTGTACACACTACCTTTGCTCTCCGCCACAGCTAACCTCCCCAACTACATAAAAACAACAAACCTATACAAAATTCTGACACAACCAACCAAATATCTAGGTCTAATTTTCGACAAACGTCTAACGTGAGCTAAACACATTCACACAACAAAAATAAAATTATTATTATTGATGTATATTCTTAAAGTGTATAACTATGATATTTTTACAGTTTTTTATTTAAATTATGATATTTTACCATGATTTTATACAACTTCAGATATTCTTACCATTTTTTATTAAAAATGTATACAATGTTTCCATATGTTTAAATGTGTTTTCATTAAGACGATTATATTTGATAAGGTATGGTTTTGTGACTACAAAATTTTAGTTTTATTTTAAAAATTTCAGAATAAAGCAATGTTTTTACTTTTTAATAATTCATCGATAAAGTTATATTCCTACATGAATTGTTGTATTTTTATTAAGTATTATAAGTAATGTATAGTTATGAACGAGATATTTACCATTATAATCATAAATGTTTTCAGCCGGCGTAAAAAAATCTTGAATTTCTCGCTTGGTTATGGTTGGTTGTTGTTTGATTACAATATTAGAACCTGAAAATATTATATAATTATAATTAGATACTTGAAAAAATATCTTACACTATTTGTAACACCTTTATTATATTTTAGGAACATTTCTAGTTTAGCGCCCACGCGAATTTTTCAATTTTTTTTTTTGGAAACCTATGCGTTATAATGAGTTTAGAACGATGGTGCGAAAATTAATTGGCGGAAACCATTATTTTGGAAGTTATAGCCTTCCAAAGTTTGCAATTTAACGTTTACGTTTATGTCATAGTATGGGCAGTGATGTCTTGCTAGCGGCACTCGTCGCTACGCTCCTCGACGCCGTCTTTCCGCTCCACAAAACGAAAATATCCCTCAACTTGCTGTGCAACACCACCTTAAGTAGGTCACAGGGACAATGAGAAATCCTTAACCAAAATGCATTTGACGAAAAAAGGTAATAACAATGTTGATTTAACTAGGATTTGAAAAAAAAAAAAATTGAAAAATTCGTTATAAGCGCGAAAAATATAGCGTTTTGCGCAAGCGTATAAACGTAAAATTGCAAACTTTGGAAAGCTATAACTTCCAAAATAATGGTTTCCGCCAATTAATTTTTGCACCATCGTTCTAAACTCATAAGTTTATGTTGTAAAACACATAGGTTTCCGAAAAAAAAATTGAAAAATTCGCGTGGGCGCTAAACTAGAATTATGCCATATTTTACTTTTAGATAGTATAACGTATATAATAATATGTTGTATTATAATAATTAAACATGATATACGTAGCCTTAGTTATGATTATTACATCTAATAAAACTGTGTAGGTATTGTAAAAAATAAAAATACTTACGATGTTTTTCCTTGATATGTCTGATGAGGTTATCTTTTCAAATGAATTTTTCTGAGCAGAAACTGCATGAAATTGAATACATCGTGTGACTTGGCATGTCAGTGTAGAGTGTGTAGACAGTGTGTTCAGTGTTGTAGACTACCGATCTTAGTCATAGACTCATAGATAATATAATAAACTAATAAAGAAATGGATGAGTCATCGGCCATCCCTGATCCCTATGCCTTATACACGGAGCGACGGAGTCACGGAGTGTTCTGTGGTCGAAGAGAACTCATGTTACCACAGTGGTTAAATAGTGGTTGCCGGGTAGCAAAATTTTAAAGCATGACGTCACGGCGCGCGAAATTTTAAAATATGTCAGCCCATTAATATTACCATTCGACAATCAACAATCAGATAGGGCATAGAACCATAGATAATTAATAATTTTTAATGATGACAATAATATTGATATAAGAAAATAATAATTGTTCGGTATAAATACAAATTAATATAAAATGAGTGATCTGCAATAGTGCACTATGTCAAAAACTTATAATAATATAATAATAGATAAATAAATATAGTATAACAAATATTAATAATGATATTTTCAATTTTGTTATTGTCATTTGTCAATCATAGACTTAGGTTAAGTCTAGCATGAGGTCTATGTTGTCATTTTGTCAATAGATAACAATAAAGTACATGACAAATAAGAATTTATTTGTCATGATAAAGTATAAACATAGGTTAAATAATAGGTTAATGAATAAGTTTAATTACATTAAAATTAAAATTAAAAATCACATAAAACATATTAAAGTTATTGGTTTTGAAATAAAACAAGTTTTGTGTATTTAGACATAATTGACAATTGTTATGGTATCATTTTTATTTTTTAATTCGTGATACATTCGTATACCTATCTAAATCACGGACTAAGAATACTAAGATATCTTAGTCCGTGATGAAAACTGAAGATAATATTAAGTTAAGATTACAGTTATATATAATATTGTGGCGGCCGCGATGGCCACCATCGCCGCGCGGGCTCTTGTTTGAATTATTAAATTGTTGTATGATTAGTTTTTGCGTTGTATTCGTTTCATTTTTACGTCGCACACGGCGATTGTGTATTATTATTAATATTGTTGTTTTGTTTGTTCTTTGGCGACCGGCGCGAGCTCGTTCTCTCGTCTCGGCATTCTCGCTACGCTCGACCAAGTGTTCGCTCGCCTTGTGTTTTTCGTCGTTAGGAAACGCGGAGTGTTTCGTTCTCTATACCCCACGCATATTAATTGTTACCGGGCTGCCTTTGTGCACCTTTAGTTTGTATGATATTTATGTTGTTGTTTTAAATAAAGTATTTTGAAACGACGTCGTTCGTTAGTTAGTTAAACACCCTTTTGCCAGCCTTATGGGCTTCAGCCAAGTCATACTTTCGGGGAAAATTCTAAGTGATATGTTATATATGATATACCAGTATACTACAATCTACATTCACTAGATCCCAACCTTTGGTAGGTAATGACTAATAGGTATATTAATGTTAGATATTTTGAAACATACAAATCACGTTTGTTATACATAGTGTTTGGTATATGCTGTAACCGTGCGTCAATCTACTTTAGTTATTAGACGGATATCACCGCCATTCTATATTTATCTGGACAGTGGATACACAAGATTTCAATGATCCTTTTAGAACTGAAGTGGGATCTCCATTAAATTTATAGTGTTTTGTATAATACCTGGTACTTTTCACGCAGTCTTTACTCTTTCGACTGCTTAAGAAAAACATGGTCATAACCATTATCTCTTATTTAAAGTTATCTCCAAGCTGTTCAATTCTTAATCAAACTTAAAAATCATCAATTATTAATATCAATGTTAAAGCCTAATTGGATAAATAAAAAAAAGCAAAGTACATAAGAATAAAATCAATTGTTCAAGTTATTGTAAGATAATTTATAAAAAATATATTATTAAAAATGTTTTAAATATAATAATATACTATAATCTGTGAACTAAAAATGGGTCATTAACAATAATTATCTTAACTAAATTAAACTATGTAACAAAATAAAAACATTTCATACATTTTTTTTTTAATAAAATTTTCTCAACACTACATATCATTTTAAAAGTAATGATAATAACTGAATTTAAAGTATAAATCATCACATTTAATAACATTTGATCCCAATAACATAAAAATGAACACTAAAAGTGTATTTAATTGATTTTATTCAACATCTCTGTAAGAATTTTCTCAAGTTTACGAGAATCAGCTGCAAAATTCCTTATACCTTCAGACAACTTATCATTGGCCATTTTGTCTTCATTCATTTCCCAGCGGAATTTGGCTTCATCAATTTCAATTCTTTTCAAATCTGATGCTTTACCTAAAGTCAAATAATTCATTATTCACAGCTTGTTTTAAATTTAATATTTAAATGAATATTTACCATTCTTCACCGTTAAATACTCTGTGAGTGGCTCATCAGACAATTCTAATTCCTCAAGTAGCTTAGGACTAATTGTTAATAAATCACATCCAGCCAATGCTTTGATTTCACCTAGTTTAAACATTTTACTAATAATATAAATTAATTTAATACACATAATGTAACAATATTACCAATGTTACGGAATGATGCACCCATTACAACGGTTTTGTAGTTGAATTTTTTGAAATAATTGTAAATATTGGTTACTGATTGAACACCTGGATCTTTTAAAGGTTCAAAACTTTTCTTGTCAGTGTTTGCAACATGCCTATATATTAAATGGTTATTTTAATATTTTTCAATAGTATTTAAAGTTATGTAAGAAGCAGTAAGTTCAGCAGCTACCAGCATTTTACTCATATAATATTAATATAATAATAATTGTAATTCCAAGAAACCTTTTCTACATAACACAAAATATACGTTCATACAAATAAAATTGAACAGCAAATTAAATATATATTTTTAACTTAAAAGTAAGTAAGCACAATATACTTTAAAAAATTCATCACAGTCCAATCTATGATCACTCCAAATTATCAACATACAAACAGCATTAAATTTTACTGAAAGGAGTACAAAAAATAATAACCATATAATGTAAGATTATGTTGTGAGAGGGAGGAGTTTTGGAATAATATGTGAGCATTTTAATTAATATTGGTTACATGAAATATACAAAAACTAATAAGTATTATAAAAAACTAATAAATTAATATTAAAACAATTTCACCTAAATGGTGGAAAAAAGACAAATTAATTCCAAATAACAAAAATATTGATACAGAATGTATAATATCATTATGCTAGGAATGAAATCCCATGTTTATGGAACACAACATGTACAGTCATAGTTTATAAAAAAAATTGTCAATGATTGAAATTTGACATTGTATCTAGTAAACGAAAATAATATTATAAGGAATATGAACAAGAAAAAGTGGTAAATATTTAAAATTAATCAATTAAATTTACCAGTCCAAAATACGACCAACGAAAGGAGATATCAAAGTGACATCGGATTCAGCACAAGCAATGGCTTGATAAAGTGAAAACAATAAAGTTAAATTACAATGTATTCCATATTCTTGTTCCAAAACTCTGAAAATTATTTTAAATAAATATTTAAACATAAATTTGTATCAATAATTAGTGAAATAGTTAAAATACTAACTTAGCTGCTTGAATACCTTCCCATGTAGAAGCTAATTTAATTAATATACGTTCTTTGGAAATTCCAACTTTTTCATACATTTTAATGTATTTTATAGCTTTAGCAATACTTGCTTCTTTGTCAAAAGACAATCTTTAAAAAAAAAAAATAATAGTTATAATTAAAATAATGTAATAAATTATTAGTCATATTGTATATTAAAACATACCTAGCATCAACTTCAGTAGACACTCGTCCTGGAATTAGAGACAGAATTTCAGTACCAAATAACACAACAAGATTATCCATGGCTTCTTCAGTTTGTTCTTCAATTGTCCTGTGATCAGTATAACACATTTTAAAACATTGATTCATAAATATAAAAAATGATCATATTGAATACCTAGAGTAGTATTAGAAATAATTGATATATTATGTTAGTAATCAGATAAGTCATGCTATTATAATTTATAATACACATTATTAGTATCAATAACAAAACCTAATATGTACCAAGTATAGTATTATATGTTTATAAACAAAAATAAATTGCATGTTTTTCATCAATGAACATAGATCAGAAATAATATATCCAAACAAAATTTATTAAGACATCTTTCAAAAAGGCATTACAAAACGATTGTACAATGTTAAAAATACTTAAGGGGATTCTGTCTTTGTCTAACACACACATAATATGAGAATTTTGACACGTTATACTTCTAACACAAAGATTGATCTAATAAAGAGATGAGAATTCTGAAAAAAAATATTAGAAATATTTGTCAAGACAACTTACGATCAATTTTACCATATTTTTGGTTTAGAAATTGTACAGACAAAAAAAATTTTAAATCAAAAATGCTGAAGAGATTATCTCAAATACACTGCTGTGTATTAAATCTGTTTTCAGAAATCTTATCACTTCACTAGATAAATTGGTATGTTGGAAAATAACACATTTAATGTTGTATGTTGCATGTGTGATAAATAAAGACAGAAAAATCAGCACTTCCTATTCCTTTAAGAAGACACAACATAGGTATTCACAATAATACATTTAACTCTGTAATTTTTAAAATTAGAGTGAATTTACCTTTTATTAAATCTAAAGGCAAGAATATTATCCAGGGAATCATGTAGGATTTTATTGATATTGTTATTTTTAAGTAAGTTATGATAGTTTTAAAATGTATACAAAAAAAAAACTTAAAAATGGTCATAAGCTACATAAAAATAATAAATATATTCTAGCTTTTACATTTTATGTGAGGTAAATTTACTCTAATTTTAGAAATCACAGAGTAAAATATATTATCGTGAATGTAAAATTTTCTGCAGTACGTTTGTAACAAGGAGAAAACAAATATCCGCGTGGTGTTTTCTTAATATTATAATTATGCTGTTTGTTATTAATTTAATTTATAGTTTTTTTTAATGTGATGTATTGCATTTACATGTATATTATATATTTTGTATTACACTTAAGATTGCTTAACTTGTTTTCAAGTTTGAAATGATTGAATAATATGTTACAGTTTAATTTAAATTGTCTATTGAATCTACAAAAAAAAAAACTGATAAATGTAGAATTCATACTAACTTTCCATTTGCAACCGCTAATTTCAGAGCTTTTGATATCAAATCTTTGTACTGAGGCATTTTGGCTGCAGCTAGAATAAGACTTGGGTTTGTGGTAGCATCAGTAGGTTTATACTTTTTCATGGCTAGAAAAAAGTTTGAATAGATTATATAAATGAAATAATTAGTTAACTTGTTACTAGGGATGGGCATGAAATACGAATATCTGAATATCTGGATATTCAATTCAGGATTTCCAGAATTATCAGGATTTATGGATTTGTATTTTATGTTACTTAAGACATACAATTATTTTTAATGTCTGGTAAAATAAATTATTTTATTTTATTATGATGAAAATTTAACAGTAAATTAATATGATCCAAGTTTTATGATATCACCGGTACTTAAAATGCGTTCAAAATTTGGTATACCTATGTTATAAAATTAAAACATTATTAGTATATAAAAATGAGTCATTGAACAGCCAAATCGAGTTGAATTATTCGGATACTCTGGATAATCCGTAAAATCCGGACTCACTAAATCCAATTTGAAAAATCTGAATAATTCTGATTTTTTAAATCCGGATATGCCTACCACTACTTGTTACTCATTGTTGATAAAAGTTATAAAACATACTAAAAAATATAATTAAGAAAATTTTAAAATTATTTTAAAAAAACTAATAACGAATAGGTATATAATATTATTTATTAATTTATTATAATCTTTAAATTTATAACAATTAAATTGGAGTCTTTCAACATCAGCTTCTTTATCTAATTTATGTCGTATAATTTGTATTCCATTTAATAATCAGACTATATTTTAATTTAATCAATATTTAAAAATTTTAAACTAAAAACATTGTATTATATTTAATAACCCTTTTAATAATGTTGTTTTACCTGCCTACACCATATAATATTCATCAAATGTACAAAGTTCAAGGGCCTTTAAACTCAATATGAGATAAAGAAATAGAACATTACTATGGGTTATATTTTACAACAAAAAGCATAATGACGACTACAATATTATAACGGATAAGTAACCGTAATTTTATAAGTTACAATTAAAGCTTTCTACAACTATTAGGATAAGTAGTAGATATGCTGTTATATATACCTACCAAAATTTTACTCTGAATTATAAAATATATAAAACATTTTACAACAGCACTCCCACCTTCTTAGGCTTACTTTTACTTTTTTTAAATATTGCAAAAACTCATTTATTCTTTGAATTATTTAGTGTTGTTACAGATAAACTATCTACATTATACAACTGGGAGACTTGAAAGTGAAAGGAACTACACAAATTAGGTGAATAGGTATATCAGATGAACTAAATAGTCGCTTTATAAATTATTAAGACTTTTAGAAGCAAATTTTAAATAATAATGTTTCAGATCGATTAAAAATCTAATGATTGACTGGTACCTATAAAAATAAAATATTAAATTATAAGCATCCAACTAGTGGCAAAATTCAACAGGCACCTAAGTGCCTTAATAACAGTAAGCGAGTTGAAAGTTATAGTAATAATTAGTAGGGTGTAAACGTTTAACACAATAACAATTATTGATATATTATATTATTATAGGTATTTCTGTCGTAGAATACTAGAATACCGGTTAGGTAATTACTTATTAGATACGTACTTTCAAAATCTCCCGTGTCAGCCACAACGACAGTAAAATTCTTGAGCTGACTCAGCGACGACATTTTTGACTTCTTAGGGGACGGTTCTGTCATTTTAATAAAATATTATGTAATGATGTAAAATTGGATCGATGCTCAAAGCTGAAAAGCTCAAATACGAGAAAAACGGTTTATCACCTACAAACAGTAACTCAAACGCGGCAGAACCGCTGACCAAATGTAAACTAAAGATAATGGTAATTGGCAATATTGCCAAATGGCAAATGCCAGGACACGTCTGGACAGGACGTTATGATTATGAAATTAAAAACATATGTTAACCTCCAAGTGAACTCTACCACAGCAATACTGCCAATCGACCGGCCAAATGTTGACAGTTTGGCCAATAGCCGTGGAAAGCAAGGTACTGGGCAAGATGATGGTGAAGGTGAAAAGAATAAAAAACAGGTTTGTTCAATGAATTGTAATTTGTTATTGTTATTGATCTCGGACTTACTGATTAACGTTCGCCTTCGCTCCGCTCGTTTACTGAGCATCTGGGCAAAAAGTCTCTCCCTATTACTTAAAAAGTTGAAAATCATTAGTTCAGACACGGATATAGTATCTATATCCGTAGTTTTGGCATAAGTTTAGTAGTTAGTAAATGAGCACAAAATTTGACATTTAGGCACCTGAATGTTTTGGGAATATTTATTCAAAAGTTTATGGGTAGGTATGCCATAGTTTACATGAGAGAACTTATACCTATAATAATCATGCATTAGGGCTCTCAGTTTACACTTGTGTACTAGTTCTGAGGGTAAAACCTAGGTACCAAAGCAATGCAAAACTGCTAAGACCCTCTGTCGTGATATCTACAATTACTCCTCATCAATTAGTAACCGGAAGTCACAATTTGAGAGTTTTAAGAGTTATGAATTTTAACCACATTTTCGAAACGGAATAGGTTTCGAACTAACTTTTCACTAAACCAGAAATATAATACTTAAATAAATAAATTATATAATATTATAATAGGTACCTACAACCAACATGATTACATACATTTACATAAGCATGCCCAATAAGGCTGGGCAGTCAAACATAACATCATGTATTAACACACAAATCCCTAAATAACACCTATATATACTAATCACCATCACCACTAACTTGTAAAAATTAATTCATCTAATTTATAACAAACGTATAAATACTAAGATTACTGCTTAAAAATTATGTCAATTATGATGATATTGAATATTGAGGGGAGGGGAGGAGGTTCACACAGTATAAATGTATAATAGTCAAGTGCCTACCCAGGTACTGACTACCTCATGATAACGCTTATTTAAATATCTTTAAATCTATAAACTCCTATAAATGAACAAGACCAATACAATATGATTAGAAAATAAAAAATATAGGTAACGATTAATAATTATCATACAAAATTGGCAATAAAGACAGATCTGAATGATTTCTTTCAATAAATGAACAATGAGTTGTGCACACAAATTAAAACCTAAAAGTTAAATTACGAAGCACATTGAGAAAGAGACTTTGGCTTCAATTGATTTCAAACGAAACGAAAAATTTACAAAATTATAATTTGAGAATACACTTATGACTACAGCATGTAACGCCTAGAGAATTAAATGCAATGAAATATTAAAATTATTAAAATCATGCCTGAATGAATATCAAGAGAGCACTTTGGTATTAATGTTTAAAAAATTGTATACACGATCATTAATTAGAGATAAATTACAAAAAAAACAATTAGAAAAAGGGTATTGGCGACCATAGGCAAATGGATTTCAAGAAACAAAAAAAAAAATTGAAAAAATATAATTTGAGAATACACGCTACACACTTCAGTATGTTATGTCAAAAGAGTTAAATGCAATGCAATATTAAAAATATTAAAATCATGCCTGAATGAATAAGTAGAGAACACATTGTTATTAAAGATTAAATATTATTTACTCAAAATTCAACTAGAGTTAAACTACAATAAAATTTGAGAAAGAGTGTATTGGAGCCCGCAGGCAAAAGTATTTCAAGAAGCAAAAAAAAATTTTCAAAAAATTAAAAAGTAAGTATACACACTGAACACTGCAGTGTGTAATCTTAATACAATAAAACGGAAAAAGACTATGAATAAAAAAAAAATTATGATAGAATTATTATTGAGATAGTGAATAGTTATTAAATTTTAAAAAATTTGGGCACAAAAATCAACTACTCAAAAACTAAAAAAAAATTGAGAAAGAGTGTATTGGCTCCCGCAGGCAAAAGTATTTCAAGAAGCAAACAATAATTTTCAAAGAATTTAAAATTATGTTTACACACTGAATACTACAGTGTGTAATCTAAATATAATTAAAAGCAAATTGACATTAAATAAAAATAAAATCATGATAGTATAATTATTTAGAAGGTGAATAGTGAATAATTATTAAATTAAAAAAATTGTTCCCAAAAATCAACTACTCAAAAACTAAAAAAAAATTGAGAAAGAGGGTATTGGCACCCGCAGGCAAAAGTATTTCAAGAAGGAAAAAAAATAAAAAATACGTATACACACTGAATACTGCAGTGTGTAATCTTTATACAATAAAACGGAATAAGACTATGAATAAAGAAAATCATGATAGAATTATTATTGAGATAGTGAATAATTATTAAATTTTAAAAATTGTGTGCACAAAATTCAACTACTCAAAAACTAAAAAAAAATTGAGAAAGAGGGTATTGGCGCCCGCAGGCAAAAGTATTTCAAGAAGCAAAAAAAAATTAATAAGTATGTTAACACACTGAATACTGCAGTGTGTAATCTTAATATAATTAAAAGCAAATTGACATTAAATAAAAATAAAATCATGATAGTATAATTATTTAGAAGGTGAATAGTGAATAATTATTAAATTAAAAAAATTGTTCCCAAAAATCAACTACTCAAAAACTAAAAAAAAATTGAGAAAGAGTGTATTGGCGCCCGCAGGCAAAAGTATTTCAAGAAGCAAAAAATAATTTTCAAAGAATTTAAAATTATGTTTACACACTGAATACTACAGTGTGTAATCTAAATATAATTAAAAGCAAATTGACATTAAATAAAAATAAAATCATGATAGTATAATTATTTAGAAGGTGAATAGTGAATAATTATTAAATTAAAAAAATTGTTCCCAAAAATCAACTACTCAAAAACTAAAAAAAAATTGAGAAAGAGGGTATTGGCACCCGCAGGCAAAAGTATTTCAAGAAGGAAAAAAAATAAAAAATACGTATACACACTGAATACTGCAGTGTGTAATCTTTATACAATAAAACGGAATAAGACTATGAATAAAGAAAATCATGATAGAATTATTATTGAGATAGTGAATAATTATTAAATTTTAAAAATTGTGTGCACAAAATTCAACTACTCAAAAACTAAAAAAAAATTGAGACAGAGGGTATTGGCGCCCGCAGGCAAAAGGTTTTCAAGAAGCAAAAATTTTTTTAAAAATTTAAAAGTATGTATACACACTAAATACTAGCGTTTGTAATCTTTAATATAATTAAAAGCAAATTGACATTAAATAAGAATAAAATCGTGATGGTATAATCATTTAGAAGGCGAATAGTGAATAATTATTAAATTTTAAAAATTGTGTGCCAAAAATCAACTACTCAAAAACTAAAAAAAAATTGAGAAAGAGTGTATTGGCGCCCGCAGGCAAAAGTATTTCAAGCAGCAAAAAAAAATTTTCAAAAAATTAAAAATTATGTATACACACTGAAAACTACAGTTTGTAATCTTAATATAATTAAAAGCAAATTGACATTAAATAAAAATAAAATTATGATAGAATTATTATTGAGATAGTGAATAATTATTAAATTTTAAAAATTGTGTGCACAAAAATCAACTACTCAAAAACTAAAAAAAAATTGAGAAAGAGGGTATTGGCGCCCGCAGGCAAAAGTATTTCAAGAAGCAAAAAAAAATTAATAAGTATGTTTACACACTGAATACTACAGTGTGTAATCTAAATATAATTAAAAGCAAATTGACATTAAATAAAAATAAAATCATGATAGTATAATTATTTAGAAGGTGAATAGTGAATAATTATTAAATTAAAAAAATTGTTCCCAAAAATCAACTACTCAAAAACTAAAAAAAAATTGAGAAAGAGTGTATTGGCGCCCGCAGGCAAAAGTATTTCAAGAAGCAAAAAATAATTTTCAAAGAATTTAAAATTATGTTTACACACTGAATACTACAGTGTGTAATCTAAATATAATTAAAAGCAAATTGACATTAAATAAAAATAAAATCATGATAGTATAATTATTTAGAAGGTGAATAGTGAATAATTATTAAATTAAAAAAATTGTTCCCAAAAATCAACTACTCAAAAACTAAAAAAAAATTGAGAAAGAGGGTATTGGCACCCGCAGGCAAAAGTATTTCAAGAAGGAAAAAAAATAAAAAATACGTATACACACTGAATACTGCAGTGTGTAATCTTTATACAATAAAACGGAATAAGACTATGAATAAAGAAAATCATGATAGAATTATTATTGAGATAGTGAATAATTATTAAATTTTAAAAATTGTGTGCACAAAATTCAACTACTCAAAAACTAAAAAAAAATTGAGACAGAGGGTATTGGCGCCCGCAGGCAAAAGGTTTTCAAGAAGCAAAAAATTTTTTAAAAATTTAAAAGTATGTATACACACTAAATACTAGCGTTTGTAATCTTTAATATAATTAAAAGCAAATTGACATTAAATAAGAATAAAATCGTGATGGTATAATCATTTAGAAGGCGAATAGTGAATAATTATTAAATTTTAAAAATTGTGTGCCAAAAATCAACTACTCAAAAACTAAAAAAAAATTGAGAAAGAGTGTATTGGCGCCCGCAGGCAAAAGTATTTCAAGCAGCAAAAAAAAATTTTCAAAAAATTAAAAATTATGTATACACACTGAAAACTACAGTTTGTAATCTTAATATAATTAAAAGCAAATTGACATTAAATAAAAATAAAATTATGATAGAATTATTATTGAGATAGTGAATAATTATTAAATTTTAAAAATTGTGTGCACAAAAATCAACTACTCAAAAACTAAAAAAAAATTGAGAAAGAGGGTATTGGCGCCCGCAGGCAAAAGTATTTCAAGAAGCAAAAAAAAATTAATAAGTATTTTAACACACTGAATACTGCAGTGTGTAATCTTAATATAATTAAAAGCAAATTGACATTAAATAAAAATAAAATCATGATAGTATAATTATTTAGAAGGTGAATAGTGAATAATTATTAAATTAAAAAAATTGTTCCCAAAAATCAACTACTCAAAAACTAAAAAAAAATTGAGAAAGAGTGTATTGGCGCCCGCAGGCAAAAGTATTTCAAGAACCAAAAAATAATTTTCAAAGAATTTAAAATTATGTTTACACACTGAATACTACAGTGTGTAATCTAAATATAATTAAAAGCAAATTGACATTAAATAAAAATAAAATCATGATAGTATAATTATTTAGAAGGTGAATAGTGAATAATTATTAAATTAAAAAAATTGTTCCCAAAAATCAACTACTCAAAAACTAAAAAAAAATTGAGAAAGAGGGTATTGGCACCCGCAGGCAAAAGTATTTCAAGAAGGAAAAAAAATAAAAAATACGTATACACACTGAATACTACAGTGTGTAATCTTAATATAATTAAAAGCAAATTGACATTAAATAAAAATAAAATTATGATAGAATTATTATTGAGATAGTGAATAATTATTAAATTTTAAAAATTGTGTGCACAAAATTCAACTACTCAAAAACTAAAAAAAAATTGAGACAGAGGGTAAGAAGCAAAAAATTTTTTAAAAATTTTAAAGTATGTATACACCCTGAATACTGCAGTATCTATATATTATACTATATATATATATATATATTATACTATATATACTATATATATATATATATATATATATATATATATATATATATATATATATTATATTATCTTAATATAATAAAAATAAAAATAAAAAACTATAAATTAAAATAAAATCGTGATAGATTTAAGACTGCAGTCCATAGATTATGAATTAATTAATTAATTAATTTTTGATTATATTAAATTATTAATTAATATGGAATTTAGTGAAGGAATATAGAAATGATGAGTTCAACTCATTCGTTCAAGTTGGAATGTACTCGTGCTAAAATACAAGATGCAAAAATTATAATAATGAATTAAGACTGGTCGCTATGGATTACAGTCAATTTTAAATTATATCACAAATAGTTTTGTGTATATTAAATTATATGATTATCAATGAATAATATTTGATCAGAAAACTCATTTTTTAATATGATTGACAATTGTTACAATTTTGTGTGGAAAATACTGGTAGTGCATTAGTCAGGCTTTAGAATCATGTTAAAAATTACTGTTATATTATAATTAAAAAAAAATTATTATTAATTATTTATTTAAAAATCATAACAACGAATTAAAAATTAATAAAAAAAAATAATTTACATTTCCTTGGTAATTTTTAAATATTTTCTTTCATTGTCATGTTTACAATATCGAATACCTTGATAGTTAATAGGAAAAAATCATTGCAAAGGTTTCGACTAGGTGATGATATTCAACTATCATCACCTATGCTTCAACTCACGATAGTCTTTATAGGTACCTAACCTAACCTTTATAACTTAATTAACCACCTGCTTGTCACGCGGGGAAGGCAGTGCCGTAGCCAGGGTTAGGATTTGAAGAGGGTAAAAGTGTATACAGTACTATACACTCAATATCTCTCTCGGAAGGCTGACTACGTCACTGGGTTTAATAAGTATCAATCTGAATGTTTGCAGTAAAATAAATAGTATTTGGGTAACGCGTGACAAACCGATGGTTAACTAGGACACTTTGAATAAAAAGATCCTTAGTTGGTTTCCGATTTAAGTGTTTGCTACCTAATCAAATTGATCTCTAGATTGTTGACCTCTTAAGAATATTTCTTATTATTAAAATATTGGGCTCCTTTAAATATTTTTTGTCCCACTGGTTTTATACGAATTCGGTGTAAATGCCTCTTAGATAATATATAATGGATGGAGTGATTCCCATCTGTTTGGTGTATATATAATTTTGAGCACATATTTAAGAGACGAATGTTTTACTGAGATCCGAAATGTGTGCATTGTGTATATACGTGATGAGAACAGTCTGCATATAGGGTCATCCATAGTACATATTATTTTGTTCTAAACAAAAAGTGTGATTGGGAGTATGATTGGACGTAAATTGTATAAGTAATAACTAATAAGTATTAAAGATTTATCTGTATATATGTCTCCGACTTACAAGTCCCGTTGAAGAGAATTATTAACCTTTTATTACTATCAAAAACTGATGATCCTATTGATAACTACTGAACATACATTTTTTATGTTTTGCACTTGTGAGAATATCTGCATGAATACAGGTGAGACCTCATCAAAGCAAAACAACTTTTAAATATAGCTTAGGAATAAAAGTGGGTTATTTAATATTTTCTAAATTCTGCCCTCTTCAAACAATAAAATTAAAGTTATTACTCTTTACCGGCTCCAAAAACGTCATGATAATGTTATTTTATTTTTATATGGTAACTAAAAAAGTGACCCTCAACACTAGGAGTTGAATTATTACAATTTCAAATATTTTTTAAACAATTATTTCTACCATAAAATATTATTTTTTATTATTTCAACATAACATTTTTCTGTGTGATAGGTAATTTTTTACGTTTACAGTGTCTGTATTTTTTTATGTGAGAAAGATAACGTCTAGAATAAATATTAATCATCTCAAATTACATACTTATTGTTTAATATTATTATTGAAAAGTTGTAATACGAACTCTAATATTTTGTATAGACTTAAGCAATGTACAATTGGATATATATTGTTTTTATTATTACATAATACACTTTTTTTTTTTAAATAAGTGCTGGCAATTATGGCCATATTACGTGTGTTTGATTATTAACACGTGAGTATGTGGGGCAAGGATTTGTCACTAAGAACCCAGGTGGTGGTCACCCATCCAGGAGCTAGTGACACCAGGTGATGCTTGACCATGGCAAACTATCACGTCACACCAGCCCCCAACATACACTTTTTGTGTACCCATATTGGCCATATTTATTCTAAATAGAAATGTTATTTTTGGTATTCTTACATTAATACGACTATTGTGTGCATAATATACCAGGCCAGAGGCAAATTTTTTTTCAAGGCATCAACTGCATAACCGGGTTTTACAATTTTGTTTGATTCACATGTAAATAGGACGAGGATTCGTCACTAAGAACCCAGGTGATCGCGCATCCGGGAGCTAGCGACGCCGGTCGATGTGTTGACTTCAGAACAATAAGTGACTTCCGCCAACCACTATACCACACCAGGCCCTAAATTTACTTTTCAAACATATGTATACCATAACATAATCTATTATATGAGATAAATTGTATTTGTAGGTCTATTTTTCATCAAGTTCAAGAATGTTTTTTGTTTATATAGATATTAATTACAATATGTATGTCACTTAAATTATTGAATAGGTAATAAATACCTACGGCAAAACTATAATTTTATTTTTAGATTTCTAAAATCTTAAATTTAAAAAGTCAATTAGATTAGTCAAAAAAGTAAATGACGAAAACTAGTATAGTTTCTAATACTTGACAAAAATTAAATATCTAAGAATGACTATATTTCTCAAAAAGTTACCTATCACCAGATCTTATTTCTTTCCGGTATGAGAGATTTAAATTAATTTTATATAACTAATAATAAAAGTTGCTTTTTAATTCGTTACGTAATCTTAACTACGTTCAAAAGTTGTTTTTCTTTTATTCGGAAAAATTACTATACCTAACGAATCTTTATTTTACATAATTTTATGCCTACTATTTGCCATACCTACTCTAGAATATCATCATCCATCTAAGTTAAACAATATTTTGACTTATTTTATTATTTTCTTATACTTCTTAATTTGTATTATATATCTTATTATATATTTATTTTTAAATATTTATTGCAAACAAAGATTCGCTTTTCTAAGGATATATAATATACATTAGCCATAATCATACAATTCACACTCAGTGTGTTCGAATAAGTGTTGATGTAATAAGTATTAACTCAATTTTTACCAAAAGTTATTAAATTTTTCAAATATTTTTACAGAGGCCGGGGCATTACATGCGAAATATGAGACGCCCTAAGATGCGTAGGTTCACTTAAATAGTTCTAATAAAATTTAAAGGTATGATTATTATCTAGAGCCTCTCACAGACCCGATTTTGAAGCGAGTTATGTATATTTTAAAATATACATAACTTGTCTAAAAATTAAAATATTGTAAAAAGCCTATATGATATGATGTTCTAAATAATAATCTAACCATTCATTCCACTCTAATTTTAGAAATTATTAAGATTACTATTTATTATCATTATTGTGTACGAACAATTTGTTATACTGTGAGTGGGTTAGAGAAAGAAAAAATGCGTCAACATCCTCTTAACCGATTTAACCAACCTACTCTTTTTATTCTATCCAATAAGTCGAAGGCTGTAAACAGGGTCGGCTTTTGATACGATCGACGTGTGCGATGGCACAGGGGCACCAAAATCAAGAGGGCGCATGGTTGCCTGTTTATATATTTAAAAAGAGGGTGAAAGGCGCCGAGATAATACTTGCACTGGGCGCTGAAAAAGCTAGAGCCGGCCGTGGTTGTAAACCTATTAACTTTAAACAATCAACAATCAAGAACTTTTTCAATTTGATAACACTTAAGAGGATGTCAGTGTATTTATCTTTTCTCTCTCTGACCCACGCACAATATAGCAAATTTTACGTTCACAACAATGTAATCGTAATAATTTCTAACATTAGAGTGAAATTACTTAATTTAAGGGTAAATTTTAATCTAGAGCATCACATTTGCTTTTTATTATATAATAAGAAAAAGCTGATGAGTAATGAGTTGCTCCTTGCTCTAGATCATAATCTTACCTTTCATTTAACTCTAATTTTAGAAATTAATAAGATTAATTATTATTGTTATTGTGAACAAAAATATCAATATAATACACGTGGGGTAGAGAGATAAAAATGCACTGACGTCCTCTTGACAGCCAACTTTCTCTTTGTATTCTATCCCATAAGTCCAAGGTTGTAAACCTATGACTATTCGTAGTTTCAGCCAAAGGATCGACTGACCTTTGCATTTCAAGATTCTTTCCTACATATTTGACATCGTTAACATAACTATCCTACCTAACTATTCCCCCTTCTCTCAACTAACTTAACCTAACCTTCTCACCCTCTCACCGTTTCTCTCAACCACTCACACACTCTTTCTCTCTCACCCTCTCTCTATTCCCCCTCTCTCTCTATCTCTCCAACATCCTCTCTCTATCGCTCTCAACTTATCTTCTCTACCACTCTCTCTCGTTCACTATCTCTCTTTCTCTCTCTCTCTCTCTCTCTCTCTCTCTCTCTCTCTCTCTCTCTCACCCACACTCCCAGTGTCTCTATAGTACCTACAGGTCATCGTACCTGATAATCGGTGAAAATATTTAAATACCAAGGAAAATTACAAAAAATATTCAAAAAATATTATACCTAACCAATTCGGTAATTTTTAACATGACTTTAATGATAGCCAGAATAGTTTCATTCCAGTAGTTACTATACAATTAATTGAAAAATTTCGGGAAATGTGTCACCTGATCAATAACAATATTAAAAGGAAACCTACTAGGTAGCATATTTTTTGTAACATTAAGTATTTATAAAAAGTCAAAAATTAAATTTACCACCGAAAATAATATAAAAACAAACTTACCTCAAACATCGACTCTTTCGGGCTTTGATGGAATCCACGACGTATGAACACTGCGGCGCCGACGGGAGAACGTAAAACTGAATTGAAGTCTGAAAATATTATGATTTATGAAAATAAAATCATACATAATGCAGTATATCATTTCTGCTTTACTAATTGAAATTTTAACTTTAGAATCTATCATCGATTGCGTCTTCTGCAACGACTTTAACAATAAATTGTCATAGCACCGTATACATTATATTATATTATAAATAATAATATATTATTAAATCCGTAAATATTAATATAGATACATAAAATTAGAAAAATAAACGCATATAAAGTAAATATAAATAAGTCTGGACAACAGTTATTAGACATTAGTTAGGTAACTTAGGTAACTATATTTCGATAAATTATATTTCTGTTACTAAGTACGAACATGTTAATCAAATCATTAAAACTATTGCAGTTAAGCTATAAACTGACTTTCAACAATTTAATATACTATTTGTTTCCCGTACTAAAAGCAAAGAAAAAATACTAAAATTATTGTTAAGCTTAATAATTTATCAACTGAGAAAGCATTTTTATAAGTGACCAAAATAAAATAAGCCATATTCTATCTAGTAATGGAAAAACGAAATACAAAATGAATTATATGTATACATTTTAAGTTACCTACATATTATTTTAATTTAATTTAAATTTCAAATTCACGGCTTTAGATGAAATTATTTTAAAAGATTTAGATTATTTGAATATAATGTAAAAAAAATGATATTGAATATTTGTTCAGTTATACTTTTTGTGATACTGACATCAATATTTTTAACATAGATATACGTTGTAAATTTTCAAACTTCGATGAATTAGTATTAATTTTTTACGCTTATAACTCTAAATTTGATGTTATCATTCGTATTAAAACATGGCTATTATATAATTTTAATTTTGCTTTAGATGGAAATCAACAAACTCAATTGTCGTAAGAATAAAAATGACTGAGTATTGAGTAACCAAATTCCTTAAAAACGATCTTAAAAAATAATAATAGGACCCATAAGGTTCTAACTGATTTTAATTCTATGGAAAAATATGTTTTGATAAAAAAAATAAATCTTTGACCAATATTGGTATCTATAGCTCCCCAGACAGAAATATTGATAATTTTTTGATTACTCTACATTTTTATCTTGAACACTTGAATAATAATCAAATATTTTATAAAATATAGAAGGTGATTTAAACATAAATATTATAGATTCGAAGATATTGAATGGGCTATCTTAGTTACTAAGACTTAGTATAATGGTAAGCCATGATTTTATCTCTTGTATAAATAATCAAACACATTCATTTGATAGATTATTTATAAAATGTCTGTTATTACTTGTATATCAACATAGGAATATTATTTCAAAATGTAATCATAATTTTAATACCAGGTATAAAAAAAAATGTTAATATAGCTGATAGATGTTATAAAAATGTTAGTTTCGAAAGTTCCTTGAATACTGCTATTATATATTATATCGTAGAAGTTAAAGAATTAAATATTAATAATTATGATTTTAGGAGTTATAAGCATTTTAAACATTTTAAAATTAATTTAAGTTATATATCTTCACAAATTATTAATCTTAAATATCTATTATAAAACTGTATTCTTAGTAAATTAGTATACATTTTCTTTATGTATAACTGTCCGTATTACAAACTTAAATTTAAGAAGTAAAACTCCAACACAAGATTTAAGCTTATAGAAGTTGTGAAAATTTTGCTCGTCTAACTTGAACGTATTAGCAAAAAAGAAAATCGTAAACTAAAATAAAAAATTAAATTAAATTAAAATAATATTTGATTTTTATCTTTCCTACCTATAAACTATTAGTGTTAATTTATGTTTTAAATATTGTATTCAAGACCTTATTGGTTTTATACGAATATAATATTTCTTCACTAGCAATGGTAATTCAATAAAGTAATGTATAAAGTGTTTACATGTGTGGTCAATATATAGTTTGGTAAATAGTGGTAATTAAGCGAATTTAGCGAGCGACAAATTTACTTAATCTGCATCTACAAAAATATTTAAATGTTGGGCAGTTCTAAAATTTTCTTAGCGCAAGCTCTGGGTAATTGCAGGTGTCTAAGTTATAGTTATCTACTAGAACTCGAGTACCTATTCCGTTTCATTTTTATTTTAATATTAGAAGGATCAATTATAATTGCTTATTAGTTGGTGTATTTATTTTATTTCAATAATTTGTATATATATATATACACATGATTTATTAATTTTTAATATATTGAGTTTTAGAAAATATATAACACATACGATTCTAATAAATAATAGAATTAGGTACATAATACAATATGTAATATACTAATATATAATATACATAATTACGTAATATACTGTAAAATGTTGAGAGAAATTATAACTCCTGTGTGTATGTATACTACACTAATTATACAGATACCTATAAGAGTATAAGGTATATTTTTCGTAAACGAGCACACACCGTGGTCATCACTATAGTTAGAACTCAGGATAGGCAGTTTATCACTCGGTGAACTTTTTTTTTTTGTACAAGGTTTTATACGATATGTACACATATGGTGAACAACAAAGGTTATATTGTTTATTATAACTATAATATACCTAATATGACAATAAAATGTATGTTGTACTAAAACTAAATTAATAGTTTCCTATAACTTCTAACATTGGATTTAGAAAAAAAATACCAGTTATAAAATAAAATTGTGTCATATGAGACATGAATTATGACTTATCAGTTATAAAAAGTATTAATTTTTATATAATTGAACCAAAATTTCTTTATCAAAAACCTATCTAGATAATTAATTTATAATTGTAATCACACTCTACGCTTATGGCAACCAGAAAAAAGACGAAGTTCGAATGTTATACATTTCAAGAATAAAATATGCGTCTACGAAACTTGGATAGCATATTTTTTGTGATATTAAATATTTATTTTCAGTCTTAAATATAAATTTAAGCCCAAAACAATAGGTATGAAAACAAATTTACCTTAAATATCGATTCTTTCAGGCTTCGATGGAGTTCGTGACGTGTATACAGTATGCACTCCGACGCGACGCTGACGTAGAAACGCATCAGATACTGATGAATTGAAGTCTGAAAATAATGTGATTTAAAAAAAAAAATTATTCGGTATGCAGTATGTTTTTCGTTCATGTCTGCTTTGCAAGCTAATTGAAATAATAGAATCCGTAATCGGCAGCGTCTTCTGCAGAGACTTTGGCAATCGCCATAGATTATATTTAATTAAGTCAATTGTCAATAAAATAAATCCATAGATATAATATATTTCTAATAGAACTTTTATATTAAAGAAGTCCGCGTTTACAATTTGTTCATTGAAATAATAAAATGTGATTAAACAATTATACAAAAAAATGCATAATTTTAAATTAAAATAATGTATAACAGCTTGTATATAATACTTATAAATAGTACTTAGGTATTACGTATTTCAATCATTTTTTTTTTTTGAAATTTATTTATTTTATTGTTGATAAAGTGATTAATATGATGTTTAAATATTAGAAGATGCACATACAGGCCCGTATTAACAAAAATTGTCGCCAGGGGCAACATCAAATTTGCTACGGCCGTCCCCCAACCACTAAAAAAAAAAATTTTACTTTATTGATATTTAGGGTTGCCATACGTCCCGGAAAACCGGGACTGTCTCCGGTTTTCGACTTTGTGTCCCGGTGTCCCGAAAAATGTTTTCGGGACGCCTATATGTCCCGGTTTTAGGAAAAAATGTTTAGTGTTTAATTTTGACAATTTTTTTTTCGTATAATAATTGAAATCGAGAGTCAAAATGTTATTGTTAGAGATAACAATTAATTGATAAATCCATAAACTAAATATAAAATAATATCGGGAATATTTGAGGACAACAAACGAGTCGTGTGCAATGTGCAGTTTACGTTTTATTTTTATATTCGATCGATAATCAAACGTCCATATCCATGATACGGGTGATACAGAGGCAGACTAATGACTTTTATATCAGTAGAACATACTACATAGGTCGTAGCCTAAATTGTTCGTTTTTATTATTTTATTTGTTATTATGGCCCCAAAAAGAAAATGTCAGTTTTGTGACGAATTTAATATTGTTAAATATTATTAAACAATAAATTTAAAAAAAAAGTTTACATTGTTAATTTGTTACAGTAAAGTGTATAAGTTATAACACTATCACCTATTGTGTAATTTTTTTAATACATACCCAATGGCTTATATAATTTAACGATATTTATTTCTAAATGTATTTACTATTTTTTTTGTCTGTCCCGGTTTTGTTTGATGAAATTATGGCAACCCTATTGATATTACACAATTGTAGAAGTGAATAGAGACATTAATATAAAATAAAACTCAGTACAATAACCAATATATAATATTATTTAAAACAATTTTTAAAATGACACAACTTAAAAGATAAAAATATTCAATTAATTTATTACTTCATAACTTTAAATTCTAAATTTTTGATCATCTCAACATTTTGCCGCCCCTAAATCTAATTTTTGTATTGCCGCCAGGGGCAATTGCCCCTCTGAGCCATCCCTTAAATACGGACCTGTGCGGCTGTGCACATACATATTTTTACTAAAATCTATTTTTTTTATCGACTATTATATAAAAATGTTGATTAAAATAAATGTGATTACTGCTTTTCAAAGTTGTGTGTAAAATGAAAATAATAACTGTTAAATTTTACGACGCATAAGGATGTACTGTGTATAATCCTATTTATAAAAATTATTATTATTATTATTGTTCTATAAGTGGGCCGCGGCATACCTATAATAACGAGTAAAATACTTAAAAGTAATTCGACAACCATAGGTATAGAGCTGCTGTGTAATCGTACCAATAGAGGTATAGTTGTTTTCCATATTTTTATATGCATTTCACGGTTGGGTATAAAATATGTGTCTACGGCGCTTGTCCGTTTCGAAAAATGTATTAAGTAGGTATTAAAGCATTTGCAACAAAGGAATATTAAAAACTTACAAAAATATTGACTCTTCTGGTGAAACTTCTATTTGTGCGGTTACCTACCATGAATGTCATCATCTACTAAAAGTAGGTGCAATGTGCAATTTAGTGTATTGATTTTTGTGCGATTATTAATTTACCCGAACAGAATAAATTTAATTGCGTTTTGCCATAGGTTTATACTTTTACAGCCTTACAGGCATTATTATATAGTAAATAATTATGCATTCTTATAAGGTCTTAGAGATTTTAGATATTTACCGACTTCACCGATGACATAGTTATGTATACCGTGGTAATATTTTGTCATATTGGTTCTTAAAAATTTAAAACTTAAATCATTTTAAGTTCACGTCTAGTACACATTTTGTATTTGTTATTGGATTGAATTCATATGTACAGTGAACCTGCAGTGTATTTCTATAGTTGAAACTTAAACTTTTGCAAGTTGCAACTGCAAATTCTAACTTAAACATTGTTTTGTTACCTATCTACTAAATATAGAGTCTATATATATATATATTATATTATATTATATTATATTATATTATATTATATTATATTATATTATATTATATTATATTATATTATAGTCTATATTATAGACTGATATATTTTTGATAAAGCATCTATCGACTATCTGTTATCTATTTACACCATACATTTAATTTATTTTTATTTTTGGGTCATTCTGAATCATATAAGTCGTTAAAACTGTTAAAAGTGTACGAAATATAACATAACAAAAATAGATCTATTTTGTCACGGGGAAAACCACGCAATAGACAAGCCAAACAACTAGTTAGGGTGGTATGCGTATCACAAATCAATAATCATTATGTCGTGATCTTACCTATTTATTTTATTGAGTCATGCTATCAGCGGACCCATTTGTTTAGAACAACAATATTCGTATTTATAGTCATGTAGATGAACAATCAGCTGATTGTAATTAATTGTATATCATCATGGATTATAAATACTTATTTATGATTATAATAATTAAATAATATAAAGAAACAAATTGATAAGCAAACTTTTAATGCATCATTTTTTATATGTTGCATATATTTTTGAGAATTCAACATGTTAGGGTCTCCGTATAATTTCCTAAGCAACATAAAGGCTCTACAATTAAATAAGTTTGAGGACCGCTGCTATAAGTTATATATGAAAATACTCTTAACCCTGTGGGAGGATTTAATGATATTAAATTCGACCACCTACAAAACGTCAAGTGTCAAAACCAATTGCGGTACAAGTATCTATTATACGAAACTAAACAAGTTTATAGAATTTTGTAATAATCTATAACAATGAAAAAAATAAAATAAAATAATTTCTATATAACTTTAAATTATTATAATGTGTTTTTAAACAATAATTTTATCATTAACTGAAATAGGAAATAGATTTATTTTTAATCATATTAATTTAACATAAATACTTATTACAAATGTATATAAAACTATAAATTATAATAATATAATTTATATTCTTATTTTATATTATTCAATATTAGCCATAAGTAATAACTAAATAATATTTTATGGTGTGAATGTCTTTGACAAATTACAAATAATACAACTAGATTATAACAATAATTTTAATAAAATATATTTTAGTAGATCTAACATTATTTATAATGTTGATACTTGGACATAAACAAATTATAGTAATAAAATTATAAGGTAAATTAGGGTAAATAATACTATCTGTTAAAATTGAAAGGATAGTGAAATCACAAACATTGTTGTCAATATTAGTAACAATATTAAATACTTTGATCATTAAAATGTATAATAGTAAAAGCCAACAACTTATAAAAATAAATATTAAGAGTAGATTTTTAACTAGATGAAAACAATATTTTTAATTGAAACATTACAAATTATAAATAAAGTGTTGCTATTTTAGATTAAATATTAAAAACATTATACTGAGAATATAAAAAAAAAATAAAATAAAAAAAGAACACGCTGGTAATCTGAAAAAAATAAGGTAATTAAGACGTATACAAATACTTAATTTATACAGCAATAATGTATACAGTAAATTAACTGTTGACTGCACTAGATTTTACTTGCATTTTTCAATCATGTTTTATAAATTTGTTCTAAAAATAATAATACACAAAAAAAAAAATGTTCTCTTAGACATGTTGAAATATTTATATATTAAACAAATTAATTAAATTGATTATAACTATCTATGTATAAAATGAAATACTGAAGTAAGGAGCAAATTCGGATAATTTTTTAAGAAACCCCAACAAATGTCATATGTGATTAACAGTATTTATGCAATTCATATTTGTTCAATTTAATTTAAGCTTTTTTTGTACCATGTTTTATATTAGATTAATTATTAACATACTAATGAGTTTATAGATTGAATGTTATTGTAAAACATTTAGACAAAGTAAAGCTTATTTGAGAATTTAACTGACAAAATAATACAGAATAAATGAATTAATAAAAACTTAAGATTAGTTTCTGTGATGCTTAACATTTTGATTTTTATACATTTATCTAAAACGATAATACAACTTTGGTGTAATTTAGAATTATACTTTTATATGGCTAAATAGGTACCTAATATGGAAATAAATTTTATCACAGGTATACTTAATTTTAAAATATATAAACTAACTTTAAAAATTGAACAATTCAGTAATAAACATTTCTCTTAGGGAAAAATAAAAATTTGTTCCTTGTTATAGGAGGAGAAACTGGTAGGTTCAAACAGTATCACATAGCGTGGAAGCAGCTTCTTCCACATTCCAATTACAGTCGTTAAGAGCAATAATACAAGCTTCTCTGGATGCCATTCCTAATCTAAACATACCAGTAAATCAATAACATTTGTTCATTAAACAGTTCTCTTAAATGTATGTGTCCATTCTTATAATTCATTCACTTACCTTAAAAGATTATTAATTTTTAGATATTTTACACTCTCCTGGAAATTCCAACATGTTGCTTCTAAAGCATCTAAACATTCTTCTTCAGTCACTGTATTATTAAAATAACTACAAAGCTGAGATACAGAAGAATCAGGCTAAAAAATATAAATAATAATAACAACTAGATATAATTATTTTTTACATATGATATCTCATTTGTTGTCTCCTTCTTACAAAATATGTAGAACAAAGTAAATTTGCATTCAGCAGAATTTATTTTGTGTTGTGGGTATTAAGTTTGAAGTATACTGACCTATTATCAAATGTATAGGCTAAGAATATTACCTTAAAAATAAATAATAAATCACAGATAAAATATTCTTATAGTTAAAATTATTAATAACCTTAATCGCCAATTGACTGTAATATTAACTACTGAATAAAAATTTACAATGTCATATGTTTGTAAGACGGAAACAAATAATCATTACATCCTTATTACATCATTATTTACCGTATTTTGTTCTGGAACAATCTGATACATGTTGGGTGTTTGACTATAGTACCTCGACAAGTCTACTGGAGGACTATAGTATGGTGAACTATGATTAGAAGCAACAGTTAAATTATCAGTCTTGACGTTTGAATATACATCATTTCTATAATGATTGGAAGCCATATTGTTGATATTTTTATGTGATGTTATATCACTTATACACAACTCTTTGACTTTATTTTCTGCTATATTCAGATTGGCCGCATATATTGGATCTGAATCATACTTAGAGACAAATAGCGACATATCAAGATCTGTTGTAGAATAATAACTAGATGTATTTGAACCATTAGTGTTATTGTTTATGGAACTTGAAGGTCTAGGAATAGCTGAATTTAAAAGCTCTGTGTTTAATTTTTTTGGAGCCACATTAGGAGGTGCCAACACAATTTGGTTATTAGTATTGGTTTGTGCTTCTTTATTACCAAGACTTTTTTCAAGTTCAGCAATAAAGTTCATATCAAGTTTGGGTGTATTAGTCAATATAGGCTCATTGGATTCTAAAATGTGTGTATTAGAATAAGGACGTTTTTGGACATCTGTGGTAGTCTCAAAGATAGAAGTATCAAATGGATCACTAGGTTGTTCAGAAGAAAATAATCCACTGACATTTGTATATGTGTGATTATAATTAAATGGTTCAGAATTATCAGCTGAAAAATAAAACATTAAAATAATGAGACAACAGATTTGATTTTGTATATTATGTAACTAAATACTTACTTTCTGCTACATCAATTGGTTGATCGAGAATAGATAAATTTGAATTGATGGATGAAGAATTACTAGTATTATGATTTATTGGTGGTGGTGTACATCCATCTAAATCAACTAAAACTTGTTCACCATTAGGTAGTCGAGGAAATGGACCAGGAGGTCTTCCAGGAGCCGGTCTTAAGCTTCTTTTACGACCATCTGTAAGCTTAGAGTAGTTGAATTGTTTGTTTGATGGAAGTATAGATGTAAGCACAGTGTTTTTGGATTTTTCTGCTTTCGATCGTACATTTTTTTCAACAAGGTCTGAATTTTTTTTAGGACTTGTATTTTTTCGACTTGGCAGTATAGGAGGACCAGTTTCAATAACTCTCGGACGATCTCCTAATAAATCTGGTGGCTCCATAGGATTATTCAAATAGACTTGATCGATTTTATCATGAAAGCCCCAATTTTTTCCACTAGCATCGCCATGATGGCCAGTATGAATGAAAGAATTTCGAAGAGGTTTGCTGATATCGTCTGATGCTTTCCGTCTCATTGGATCAACTGACCGCCTACATAAATGTATCAATTTAATTTTAATCACAATTATCTGTAACTACAAAGATATATAAATAATATTTTACCTAGCAAAGTATCCAATTTGAAAAGTCCTCAAATTTTGTCCTTTCCACCAGAAATGATCAGGTTGTCCATCAATTACAATAATTCGATCATCTACTTCAATTTCCAATCTACTTAAGTCATCACAAGACTCATTGGATACCAAGGTTGATGTAGCTTTGACAATGTTTGGTGAGTTACTTTTTAAATAATTTCTTATGCTTTTAAAACTTGGACGTTCACCTGGGTCTAGGATCCAACACTGCAAAGGAAATAATTAAATATTTTTAATTTAAATTTAACGAAAGAATATTATAATATTGTTTCTCACCTGCTGCATTAATCTATATAAATTTATTGGACATGCTTCTGGTTGCTCTAGACGCTGACGTTCTCTAACAAGTTTAAATAGTACTTGAGAAGCATCAAGACCTGCCCAAGGTTCTTCACCGCCAGTAAACATTTCCCAAAGTACCACACCATACATCCATGTATCAGAAGCATGTGAAAATTGCCTAGTGCGTAAACTTTCTGGCGCACACCAGGGGAATGGTACTCTGCGTCGTTCAGTCATAACATAACAATCTTCTTCCATTGGTAATAATCGCATCAGTCCAAAGTCACCAATTTTCACCTAAGTTACATAAAAATATTATTTATTATTAATTATTAAGATCATTAATATATAAAATATATACCTATAGTAATAATAAATAAGTGGAGTACCTGGTGAGGTGTAGTAAGCAATATATTTCGACATGCTAAATCCCTATGTATACATCTTTTTTTCTCAAGATACTCCATACCAGTTGCAACTTGTAGAGCATACTCCCACAAATCAGTTATCATAATATGGCCACATTGTTTTCTTAAATAATCTCTAAGACTACCTAAAGGAGCTAGTTCAGTTACCATCATCATTGGCTGAGTTAAAACGATTCCATACAACCTAAATATACAAATTTTAATATAATGTAACAAAATTTAATCATATCTATATTAGAAGTACTGATAAGTAAAATTACTTTAAAACTAAATAATTTATCAGTATAAAACATTAAGGTTCATCAAAATATCAAAATATAGTTTAATACAATAAAATATGTAATAAACATTTTTTAACATCTAAGTCTTTTTGGTGATGACAATTCAATATAAACGAACAATTAATGGAAAATGCAAAAAGTTCATTGAAAAAATGAAGAAAACAATAAATATTACAAAGTTTCTCAATAATACTTAATAATACAATATTTATTGGTGATATTTAAGTTTTAAAATAGTTAACTAAACTCCACACATTTAAAAAAATAATATTTTATTATTGTATTAAAGAATAATTTTATGATTACAGTGAAACCTCTTTTAACGGACACCTCCAAATAACGGACAGAATTTTAGGAAAGGTGAAATGTGTAATCACTGTATTTCCACTCTTAATAGCGGAAACCTCCAAATAGCGGACGATGTTTAAGCGACCGAAAGTGTCCGGTATTTAGAGGTTTCACTGTATACTATACTGCAGTAGTAAGTAAAAACACTGTAAGTTACCGTAGAATGATTTTGAGCAAAAAGTGTTTTTGTATAGATTAGTAAGTATGATTTACAGCATTTAAGTTATTTGAATATTGCTTAAAATATACTTTTGTAGTAATATTTCCAACATATGGCATATTCATCTACACAAGCCGAATATCACAATTATTTATTTATTTAACTAATTTTATATTTTTGGAACTTGCAGCTTTTTCGCTTAAGACAGCAGTACAGTATTACCCTACACTAAGTCATGTGTGCCTAAGATATAATCTCTATATATGACCCTAATATTCTATCTCTCAAATATTATTAAAAATTAATTTTCACTAACTACATGTTTATATAATTAAGTACTTTATAAGATGCACATGATCTAATGTGTGCATAGCTTGAACTTCTTTGACAAAATCTTCAAACATTTGCGGCAATGATGGTACGTCTTGTTTTAAAATCTTGACAGCAACTTGAATAACACGTCCAGTTGAAGTGGTCCATTCTCCACGACTCACGATTCCAAAAGAACCATCACCAATTTTTTCAGATAACCTGTAACCGTTATAATTAATATGCATAAATTCATAGTTAAACAATAAGATAAAGTAATATTTACTTTATATCCTTTTCAAGGATTAAACAAGTAAGAGACAGAGCTGATGGTTGAGCAGATTCAGTTGAAGACGTATTTTTTTTTAGTGTTCCTGTCGAATGTTTGTTTGCTTGTGTTCCACCCAAAATAGACAAAATTTTATTTCTTCGCTCAGCACCTTTACGTTTTTTTACAGCCTCCAATAACCTTCGAGCTGCTGGTTTACTAATACCAATATTTTCCAAATCTTCTGGTTTAACATACTCAAAGTGAGTTAATCTGGTTATCTGAACAGATATAAGAAATATGATTAATACCTATTATTTAATACTCATAAATCATAATAATTTAAAAAACAATGACTTATAAGAAAATTGTTGATATTTTTTAACTCACTTGCAGTTCATCAATGATTCGATTAAAGAAGTGTTCAAGTTGTACATCCAACAAAAGGCTTTGAAGCCATTCTTTATCATCTCCATCTTCAGTTAGCGCCATTTTCATGTAAAATTAACATCCTTCAAAAAGCAGAAGAAAAATCAACCAAGTAATAAATTTGTACTACAACTTACAAAATAATTAAATACAATCTTTTAATGATCTTAATGTATGGTATATATGTGAAAAACACAATCTACAAAGAGTATGAGTGCCATATGTCTTGGTTTTGCCAAAACATTACAGGTTTTAAATATAGTGTCTCGTAGTCACAATTAAGAATTTTGGGACAATCTATTGTCCCAAAACCAAACTTTAATAATTTCAATAAAATTAAAAATCATATTATCCTTTACTAAACATTTATAGTAGAAAAACAGTAGGTATTGTTTAGATGAACAATTTATAATAAAGATAACTACTTGATTTAATTACAAACTCAATTTTAAAATAATTTTTCCGACTTCGTAATAATTATTGTCAAGTATTATGTTCTTTGCTTTCAATTTTATTATCACATATCAGTAATTGATTACTTTATCAGTTACTCATTTTACTTTGTAACAAGTTTTACTTGAGTTAACGTTTTCTTTTAAACATATGTTGTGAATACTGACCATAATGTGTGATGTGTGCTACTACAGTAATAAAAAAATAGAATGTTGCAACAGGTGGTTGACCGTGGATGAGTGGTTAGATTCCTTCGAATGAAAACTACATAAAAATGTTAGTCTTAGCTTAAGTAAAATAGAATATGGCAACACTAACAAGGAGAAAATAATACAAAAAATATAACACTGTTAGCAACCTGTCATACTACTATTATAGCAACTGGACCATATCTAGCACTTTCCTGAATCTTAACCAATTATAATACTAAGCTATTAACATTAACTAGAAAGCTATTATAAATGTTGATATGTAATCCATTTATAAGATAAAAATGTCATAATTTAAATAAAAACCAACAGATAGTCATGGAACACTATTAACTATTAAAATATAAAATTTAATATAAACATATAACATACAATTTTGTAATAGAATAATTTTAAATAATTTAATTATGTCTGTGAAAAATTGAAATAAAATCTATGAGAAACATTTAGAGTATTGTTATTATGAAATTTTTTTACTTAATTGAGTTATTAAAAAATATAGATATATTTATTTAAAAGAATTTCTATACTAATGTAAACAAAATAATTATAAAATGTAGAATTTAAAATTAAGATCCATATTTTTTTATATCATGCAAATTAAAAGGCACACTTCAATATTATAAGAGATATAAAAATTATTTTGAGTTAAATACTTAAATGTAACATTTAAGATGAACTCTTATAAAATTAAATTATTTTGAAATGTATAAAACATAATTGTTAATACCTACTACAACTACATAACAAAAATGAATAACTATGTATGATATCTACAACCTTAATATAATATACCTTTCTCAAGTATCATGTTAAAATACTAACAAATAGATACTTAACCGCCTAGGTACAATATCTTTTTGATAGATATCACACAAAATCTATTAAGTATTTATAATTCAATAGTACATAATATTATATTAGTCAGGGTTGGGCAGTATCTTAGATACTATTGTATCTTGTATCGCAATATATTTTTAGTAAATGTATCTAGTATTTCATAAAATAATTTATGATGCGATACAAGATAAAATTCTGATTTTATTATTAAAATAACAATTAAAAATATATAGTAATAATAATAATAATTATTATTAATCTAGAAATTAATATTTTTATTTAATATTGTAGGTTGTTGGAAATAATTTTTCAACCCAGTACCAATAAATCATAAAATGTAGTTATTTATGTGATGTATATTGTATACTATACATATATATCTGTGACACACACACATTGAATTGGACTTTACATCTGTATCTTATTAGATATCCGTAATTTAGTATAATAGGTAGTGTACCTAATAGTTACTACGTTATAGTGTATACCTTTCGCAATAAAGTAGGTGTTTTATTACTAATGTATTATTATTATTACTGAATAAGTGTCAATTGTTATTTTTTTATTTGTCATTATAATTACTTAATGAAGTGCCCATCCCCATAATTTTTTAAAAATCCAGCGACTACTTTTATTAAAATGTATCTAGTATCTTTAATCGCACTACTCCAAAGTAAAATATCTTGTATCAAGTATCTCAATACTTCTTTTTGAGTATCTTGCCCAAACCTGATATTAGTGTGCTGTACATAAAGCTTAATATCAGTTATACCTTTTTCAATCAAAAAATGATTGGAAGTAAAGCCAACTTAATTTTTTTGTATGTTGTTTCACTAAATATTTGATCAAGATATAAAAAAACTAATTTATAACTATTAACATGTAAAGAAGTGATGTGATAATAATACGAAAAAAATCATATTAAAGATATAATATAAGTAAAAATTCTACAAAAATAAAGTATGGCTACCCAATTTAAATTGTTTTGCTACAATACATTAAATCAAACCATGTAAAATAAAAAATATTATCAGCAAGACATAATAAGAATAAGAATTAATGTAGTTATAATTTATAATACAAGGAAATGTTATTTAAATCAGAAAAGTGCCAATATAAAAATATATACAGGTACTTACAACAATCTTATTAGAATTAATTTAGTACCTATAATTAGTAACAATATTTAAGGCAGGATACAAAAGCTTTTATAATTTATTCACTTATTTTTTAATATGTTTTTTTTTCAAATAACTCATAGAATTTACAGAATACTTAAAAAAAATACTAATGAGCAATTAAAATTAATGTTTATAGATTTTTTAAATTTTATATGAGTTCAATTTAGGATAATGATTCTAATGTAACTAATTTTACAAAATGAATGATTAGTTAACTAGATGAATTGCTATCTACCTACTTAATGCAATAATTTTAAATATTTAATTGTACATAGTTCTATGGTAAATAAAAATATAGTATTAATATAACTAATAAGGCTTGTAGTAAAACTAGGCTTTTGAAGCTTTTATGTCAAGGCCTTTACCATACTATCTACGTTCTCAATCAAAATATGCAACCTTATTATGACACTCAAATTCTATGGCTCAGACATATAACACTTATAAAATGCTACTATACTTTTTATAATTTTTATGCCTTCAATGCGATATAAAACATAGATAACTTCATTCTAAAAATGATATTGTATGTGTTTTTTTTACTATATTTTCGTTAAATAATAGACTTTAAATAACAACTCAATTAAAATATAATATTGTAACAGGTAATAGGTATGCTTAAATAAAGTAAATTAGATTAAATCCATAATAAATATTATTGTAATTATTTATATACCTTATATGATTCAAATTAGGTAACCATATATTCAACTTCTTATTTTTCTTTACCCTTTCAAGTGTCCAAAAAGCATCTTATCTCATAGATGATTTATTGAATATTTTTTTAATTTAATATGTAGGTACCAATGGATACTTAAATTAAAGTATGCTCATGTATCAACCTAAGATATTATAAAACTAATAAATGCTTATAACATACATACATCCAGGGGGTGAACTCCGGGTTCAAACCCCCCCACCACCACGGCATATACTTATTGTTTATACAAATTAAGATTGTTTACGGGATTGTTTATCTTGTCAGACCCCCCTATGAAAAATGTCTGGTTGCGCTAATTGATATCTTCATACCTTTTTATTTTATTCATGTTCTTTATAGGAAAATTGATTTTTCTATAGTAAATTTAATTTATTATCAATGATTATGCAATAGATAATATAATATCTTATTACCAATGCAAATTGTGCCCATGTTAAGTAATTTAATTTCAACACTTCTACATAGTGTGTCTAAGTCTAATGAGGGACAAATTAATCGATTTATAAAGTAAAACTTTCAGAAGACAAATCAAAAGTCGACATAAACAAATTAAAAGTGATAATAAGCTCACACCAACATTAATAAGAAATACAATTCGTCAATACATATTATATTTTATAATAATGAGTCAATACGTACCAGTTTTAGACAATTAATTGTACAGCTAACAAATTATCGTAACAATGGAGGTTTGATGAGTCGAACATCTTCAACGGCATTTGGAAAAAATCTTTGTCACAGGACGATTATTCATACGTATAAATATTATATAGTTAATAACAACAATCTTCAATCAGTAATATTATTATGAAACGGTCTCTAACAACGATTGTGTTATGTTGTTGTCGACCGATGCGGACATTAGTAGAGTACTAGAGTACTATAGTCCGTCACGGCCCACAGACAACTCGATTAAATTAAAATATTGTTGCTGATACAGTTGAACGGCGCATTTTAGTATCGGTTACTCCAGTACGCGATAGGTACAATAATAATAATGTTATTACAATAGGATTTGTAGACACCAGGAGCAGCAGTAGTAGCAGCAGCTGTAGTAACTACTAACTATAATATTGCAGCCTGTGGACGTCTTGTGGCAACGGTTGACGAGTAACGGGTTAGTGGTTGCAGGCGTTGCAGCCTTGCAGGCGAGACTAGGCAACTTACTGCAACATCGGAGTTGATAACTACCAACAATCGAGCGATTTCGATGTTCAATATCGATAAACAGTGGGCAACTTTAGTGTATAATTGGCATCACGATTCACGATACCTAATATTTTACGAGTATAATAGTATAATAGACAATATATAGTGGCATAATGCTAACCTATACGGGTACGATAATATTGCAGGGTATGGGTAAGACGCACCTACCACCTTGACACTATAAAAAAAAAATAGCCCAAACATTAAACAATAAATTATTGTCTTGAATTTCGGGAATCGGGATGTTATATATTACTATTATAAAACTATACGAGTATCGGGGATTCGACGGATACAACAACAATCTTAGATATACCTTATATACCTATCTTAAAAATAATGTATACACTATACAACATACAGCTGTACAGTGTACACGGCATACGTAAATGTTGAATACGTGATACGTATGTTTTGTCCAGAGTGCGTAATGCGGATGTATGATGTAGATAAATGACAGGAAATCAATCGCGTTAAGGACGAATCATTGTACCGTTTTGTCTACGCGTATAAACTATGAAATAAACGGGCTACATGCAGCAGTTGAATAGTTGATTGATTACTTGAATAGCAGTATTGTAAAAGATGCTTTTGATATTTTATTTAAATACAGATACAAATTCATACATTAATTAGAAAGTATTTCAAATACCTACTTTAAAAAAAAAGTATTTAAGATACAAATACTTGGAATGTATTTTAATACTTTTCAAATACTTTTTTTATTTTACTTTTCTACTAGTCGGTTCACCAAATTAATATTATTTATTTAATTTATTTATATTTAAATTTTCTAATTGCTAAACGCTAATTTAAAATTGTCATGTTACATTCAATTAGGTAGTATTATTAGAATTAATATTTGTACCATTTTCTTAAATGTACACTGAAAAATTAAAATAAATAAACTTGTTATATTATAGCAATAATTCTTTGATTCTTTAATTATTAAGTAAACACAATTGTTTATAAAATATTGAAATTTTGTAATAATCACATTCACAAACAAACCAGACATCGGCAATAATAAACCGGACTTTCGAAATTTATGAACGAAAGAATATTATAAACAAAATACTATAGCAATTAAAAAAAAAATTTTAAAAATATGTGACAATTGACGAAAAATTCGTGCTTGAATTCTCAAAAGTATTTGTATAAAAGTATTTGATTTTCAAATACAAATACGTCCAAGAAAATATTTAAAATACTTTCCAAATACCTAATCCAAAAAGTATTTAAAAAGTATTCTAAATACTATAAAACTACTCGTATAAAAGTATTTAAATACATTCTAAGTATTCAAATACTTTACAACACTATTGAATAGTTGAACACCTATATAGTTTGTGGCCGACAACGACTAACGGGGAGCGATACGTAAGATTTACTTCAGAGACCAGATTAAGTTGAACTACGGTTGAAATTTGAAATAATTTTTGATTATTGTGGAAAAAAAAAATCACGATAACACGATTCTTATTATTTTCGCTTAAATTTAAAATAGTGGTTAGAAACACAAAGGGAAAAAATGCATGAACGCCTACACAGCTGCATGAACAAATTAATGTTGTTAATATTATAATTTTGATGGGTAATGAGTACTGACTACTGGAGTCGTACTGGCAAGTGGCAACTGACATTTCATATAAGTTATTATATATTATTATTTATTATTTATTTTATACTAGGTATACATCAGAGTGTCAGTCCAACTTAGTTTTTTGTACCTAATTTATATTAATAATTGTACTCCTAATAAAAATTGTACCCATAATTCATTTCTCTTTGACAGAAAGAGCTAAACTATGAATCTGAGTTTTTTGGTACCCGATTTGGTCTCCTTTTATCCTCCTTAAAAAGATTATATCCTTTTTGTTTTTATGCAAATTGCATTTGCTTCACCTTTTGGGTGAAAAGGTAAATATGCTTTAACTTTTCCCCCAGTATTTTTCCTGATGTTTGGAAAATAATCGTACTTCGTGAGGAAGGAGTCAAAAGTAATAAGCTGGTAATTTAGTAACGCTCTGATGTAGGTGGCGTAGGCGTCTATATTAAAGTTAGTTATTAGAGTTATTAATGTCATGTTACTGTACTGTGATGGATGTGTTAAATTTGAATTCAATGACATAAAATCATTGAATATTAAAAACAATTCTGAGCGAAGACGATCTGTCAGTTCAAGGGCGCCCGCAGGGGGGGCAAAGGGGCCATTGCCCCTCCTGGGAATATTTTAAAACTATTGTTAGTTTAATGCCACGCATATTAAAGACATTGTTAAAAAGCAAAAACAAAAAATTATTGAAGAAGTTTTACTATCATTTTGTTACAACCAAGACGCATACAACTTTAATCTGATAATTAATATAAATATAATTAATTTGTAACATCTACATTAACATGTATTTAAAAATTTAAAAATGTATTGTAAACCTACACATATAAGGGACTTAATGACTTATGTGATGACATATAATTTTGATTTTTTCTTCTATTTAGGTTATGCTATTTTAGAATGAAAACACTAAAAATATATTAAAATTTAAAATAATCTTTTTGATTTAGTTTTAGAATTTTGATCTTGCCCCTGGTGGGATTTTATCCTGCGGGCGTGCTTGTGTCAGTCTATAATATTAGTTATTTTTATTAATAAGTATTAAAAGGTTAATTTAATTTATTATATAATCATTAATAATACAATTATAATAAGCATTACTAGGTACTATATTTGGTTAAATTAATTTTTTTCCTAAAAAATTGAATTTTACATTTTTATTGTGTGTATGAAATATAATAATGTACTGTATAATTATTCATGATTAATATTTTTAAATTACAACGAAATAATAAAAATCGTTAAAAATAAGGAGCACACAACACAAAAAAAAAATATTTAGATTATTTTTAAATGTTAAATTATTGTAGATATGGCTATATGAAATGATTTAGTGAAAATCTGATGCAAAAAATATTATTACTTTAAGAGATATTATAAAATGTAAAAAAGCCGCGTGACGTCATTGGGCCCTACTCTTCGTAATCGCCAATCATATACGTGTAAAAGTTCCTCACTTCTCACAACGATTTACCCACCTAAACATTTTATTTTTGAAAGTTAATTTACGTATAAATGTGAGGTTTTGTGTGTTTAAGATGACGCAAGAATCAGAATTTCTATATGACGTTTAGTTTTTTAAATATTTAAAATCTTAAAAGTGATATTTTTGTTAAACGGCGCTTCATGGCGATTTAATAAGTACGAAATAAAAAAGCGGGTAAGTCGTAGATGTCGCTCTGCTGTACTGTAGGTTACTGTAATGGATGGGATTAAATTTGAATGCAATGATAGGTATCATTGTATACGAAAAACGATTCTGAACGGAGATGATTTGTCAGTCTAGGAAATTATATTATAATACAATATAATATTATATTATATTATATTTAAATATTGTCATAATATATTCTATTTTGAAACAAATATTTTATTTTTCAATTAAGACGCATTTTGCATATGGCATGGTTAATCAATTAGTGTAGTTATCAAAATTCATAATACCTTATATTATCATAGATATACGAATACCTGGTTTGAGGATAAATCGTTATCATTACGCGATTTCATAAAAATTTAAAACTCAAACGCTCAAAACATTTTTCCTATAATGACGCTTCAAATTTTCTCTATAGCTATTTGAAGCAAAACTTGTGGAAAACTTGGTGTTAAATTTTATAACCTTAGATATAAATACAAACAATATTATGAATTTTGAACTACAAAATAATTTGCAAATATTCATGGTTTTGACAAATTTTTGTCAATATTTGAAATTCAAATGCTAATAAAAATTTAATTTGAATTTCCGGTGGACATTTTTTTTGTGATTAAAGTTTGACAAATTTGAAAGGAATCTTGTATTAAATTTTCAAATCTTAAATTTAAAAAGAAATTTTTTTATGAATTTCTAGCTTATAATAATTTGCGAATTTTCGTGATTTTTACGTATGTTGTCAGAATTAAAATTTAAATGCTTATAAAAAAATGTGTGACTATATATTTCTTTTATTTTTCAAATGCTTTTGTAAAAATATTTTAGGAGTCTTGTATAAAATTTTCAAATCTTAGGTATAAAAGGAAAATTTTTTATGAATTTCTAGGATAAAATAATTTACGAATTTTTGTGATTTTTACGTATGTTGTCAAAATTAAAATTTGAATACATGTAAAAAAAAAAATGTGGCTATACATTTATTTTATTTTTCAACTGCTATTGTAAAAATATATTATGAGCCTTGTATTAAATTCTCAAATCTTAGAATTAAAAAGAAAAACTTTTATGAATTTCGATCTAAGATAATTTGAAAATTGCCGTAATTTTTACGTATTAAGTCAATATTTGAACTTCAAATGCTAATAAAAAAAAAATCGTGCCTATGTATTTTTATATTTTTTTTAACACTATAAGAATAACTTATGAGGAACTTTGCATTAAATTTTCAAGTATTTTGATAGAGCCATAAAAATTTTATCGACACTTCAAAAAAAAATTTTCAGAAAAATTGAAAATTTCAGTTGTTTATAAATACCTCAAAAAAAGTCAAAATATTTTGAAAATTAAATCATGTAAAGAAAATGCCAATCTAAATAACTGTTAAAATTTTTCAAGTATCTATGACTTATACTTTTTGAATAATAACAAATGTTTAAAATCGTTTGAGGATAAATCGTTATCGTTACGCTATTTCGTAAAAATTTAAAATTCAAACGCACATAAATTTTTTCCTATAATGATGCTTCGAGTTTTCTCTATAGCTACTTGAAGGAAAACTTATGGAAAACTTAGTTTTGTATTTTTAATCCTTAGTTATAAACGCAAAAAAATTTTATGATTTTTCAACTTAAAACTAATTTGCAAATATTCATGGTTTTGACGAATTTTTGCCAATATTTAAACTTCAAATACTAATTTAAAAAAAAAATGTGCCTATGTATTCTTATAATTTTTTAATCACTATAAGAATAACTTATGAGGAACTTTGTATTAAATTTTCAAGTATTTTGATAGAGCCATAAAAAATGATTTTTCAACTTCAAAATTACTTGAAAATTTTCGCGTTTTCGACAGATTTCGTAAATTTTGAACTGTAAACGCTTATTAAAAAAAATTGTGACTTACGATATTTAATTTTTTTTAGCTACAATAAGAACAACTCATAAGGAACCGTGTATTAAATTAAATTTAAAAAAAAACACACATCATTGTAAAATCAATACATCATTCATCCACTTCGTTCAGAATCTAAAAATTAGTAGTATAGCCGTTAGTACATCGTGTAAATTACTTATATATCGCAGTATATCACATATTTTTATGGGCATGTATTGTATATTTCATTTAAAAATAAAAAAAAAATGTATACAAATAATCGACACTAGCTAGTATGCACAGTGAGTAAATGTGAATATGTGATACAATATATATAAGATAATGAAGCAGATGGCTTGAATGAGGAAATCGTTCATCCAGAGCAACTCCTATTTTAGATAAAAATTATGTTTTTTAGATTCTGAACGAAGTGATGAATGACGTATTGATTTTACAATGATGTGTGTTTTTTTTTTGTGTCTGTGTACAGCATAACTAGTCGAAATAATGCTTCGATTTCAAACTTTAGGGGGTGGTTTCGGATGTAAATTTGAAGATCCTTGGTGCATTATAGAGATCAAAAGTAAACATTTTCCAACAGTTTTCAAAAAAATCGAGAAAAACAAGAAAAAATGACAGAAAAAAGGGAATTTTTACGCAAAACCAGTTTTCGACCAAATCGATATTTTTATATGGTTGTAATTCAAAAACTAATCACTGTAAATACTTGAGATTTTCACCAAATGTTAATGTTAATGATATCTATATACAGTTTAATTTTCAAAAATTTTCAACTTTTTTTGAGTTATTTATAGACCACTGAAATTTTCGATTTTTTTGAGAATTTTTTTTTGAAGTGTCGGTAAAAAAATGTTGGATGACCAAAAAAACTTGAAAATTTAATACACGGTTCCTTATGAGTTGTTCTTATTGTAGCTAAAAAAAAATTAAATATCGTAAGTCACAATTTTTTTTAATAAGCGTTTACAGTTCAAAATTTTACGAAATCTGTCGAAAACGCGAAAATTTGCAAGTAATTTTGAAGTTGAAAAATCATTTTTTATGGCTCTATCAAAATACTTGAAAATTTAATACAAAGTTCCTCATAAGTTATTCTTATAGTGATTAAAAATTTATAAAAATACATAGGCACGATTTTTTTTTATTAGCATTTGAAGTTCAAATATTGACTTAATACGTAAAATTTACGGCAATTTTCAAATTATCTTAGATCGAAATTCATAAAAGTTTTTCTTTTTAATTCTAAGATTTGAGAATTTAATACAACGCTCATAATATATTTTTACAATAGCAGTTCAAAAATAAAATAAATGTATAGGCACAATTTTTTTTTTACATGTATTCAAATTTTAATTTTTACAACATACGTAAAAATTACAAAAATTACGTAAATTATTTTATCCAAGAAATTCATAACAACTTTACCTTTTATACCTAAGATTTGAAAATTTTATACAAGGCTACTAAAATAATTTTACAATAGCATTTGAAAAATAAAAGAAATATATAGTCACACATTTTTTTTATAAGCATTTACAGTTCAAATTTTGACTAAATACATAAAAATTACGGCAATGTTCAAATTATCTTAGATCAAAATTCATAAAAGTTTTTCTTTTTAATTCTAAGATTTGAGAATTTAATACAAGGTTCATAACATAGTTTTGCAATAGCAGTTGAAAAATAAAAGAAATATATAGCCACATTTTTTTTTTACATGCATTCAAATTTTAATTTTGACAACATACGTAAAAATCACGAAAATTCGTAAATTATTTTATTCTAGAAATTCATAAAAAATTTTCCTTTTATACCTAAGATTTGAAAATTTAATACAAGGCTCCTAAAATATTTTTACAATAGCAGTTGAAAAATCAAGAAATGTATGGTCACATTTTTTTTACAAGCATTTAAAGTTCAAATTTTGTCTAAATACGTAAAAATTACGAAAATTCGCAAATTATTTTAAGCTAGAAATTCATAAAAAATTTTCTTTTTAAATCTAAGCTTTGAAAATTTAATACAAGGTTCCTTACAAATTTGTCAATCTTTATCACAAAAAAAAAATGTCCACCGGAAATTCAAATAAAATTTTTATTAGCATTATTTCAAATATTGACAAAAATTCGTCAAAACCATGAATATTTGCAAATTATTTTGTAGTTCAAAATTCATAATATTGTTTGTATTTATATCTAAGGTTATAAAATTTAACACCAAGTTTTCCATAAGTTTTGCTTCAAATAGCTATAGAGAAAATTTGAAGCGTCATTATAGGAAAAATGTTTTGAGCGTTTGAGTTTTAAATTTTTATGAAATCGCGTACCTAATGATAACGATTTATCCTCAAACCAGGTATTCGTATATCTATGATAATATAAGGTATTATGAATTATGATAACTACATGATAAATTGATAACTACACTAATTGATTAACCATGCCATATGCAAAATGCGTCTTAATTGAAAAATAAAATATTTGATTCAAAATAGAATATATGACAATATTTAAATATAATATATTCTAGAACCTAGACTGACAAATCATCTCCGTTCAGAATCGTTTTTCGTATACAATGATACCTATCATTCCATTCAAATTTAATCCCATCCATTACAGTAACCTATACAGTACAGCAGAGCGACATCCACGTCTTACCCGCTTATTTTTTTTCTCTCTATTTTATCTTATCTATTTATTTATTAAAATTGTATTCATAAAGAAAATCTCTTCTCCAGCTCTATTTCAGTTATCGAGGGGATTTTCTGATACGAGTGGCTAAATCGCATAGACCTTATACTTATAGACGGAACATATAGTAGTTACTCATGTTGACGATATGCTGCGTCCCACGAAGCACCGAAGCACTTGGCACATGCGCACTAGCGACGCACGATAAAAATCCATATCAATTTATTGTACAAATATTCATTGACCTTATACGGTCTATGCAATAATATTGTACGATTGCTGTTATCATTCCACCTGTGGAGTGTGGGCTGTTGTTTTATTTTTTGAACTTTTTGTCGTTTGAAATATGATTTAATAACAACATGGGTCGAAAATGTATTGTTTGCAACAAACCAGAAATTGTAAATTCTGGTGTTTCATTTCACTCGTAAGTTGATATTTTAGAACTATTATTATGTAATTTAACCAACAATATGCCAAAAATTGTCTTTTTAGATTTCCTAAAGAACAAGGACTATAAAGGTCATTGGTCGCACAATATAATTATTTTATTAACTTTTTAATGTACAAACATAATATAATACATCCTAGGCCCACAATGATATTTAATTACCTTTTTGTGTTTAAGTCTTGATTACATGAATAAATTCTTAACTTTTTAGTACAACATTTTGTTTTTTTATTTCTATACCATTCCAGTGTTCGATTCTCAGTTAAGCACTAGCCTGAGTTGTAGGCAGTTCATAGAATAATACTATCATAGTATATAGGTAGTAGAGTTTTAATTTTAAGGCAGTCACAGTCCGCAGTAGTTGTTTTTCGCGTGCCAATATTATCACAATAGTTATTGTGTGGACATTAAAAATAATAATTTTGTTTCGAAGAATGGGCAACACTGCATCTCAACTTCTCATGACCGTACCAGTACACTGGGTAGGATAAGGATGTTCCGTCTATGGTCTATAAGTATAAGGTCTATGCTAAATCGCTAAATATTTTTTGTGGGTTTTGGGATAATGTCGAATTATTTGAATATCAATAATTTCAATAACTGATTAAAAAAATATAATATATATTATTTGGTTTATTAATAGTATCGTTCAGACTTAGAGTTATTATACAAACTATACATATATTTGTTTAAATTTTAATCTAATACATATTATGTTGATTTTCAAAAACTAGGTTAGAAAATCGGAAGATATTCTCAACCTTTTAAAATTGAATTATTCGTAATACGTATTTACATCACTGCAGTTGCAGAAGATAATGAATGTTGGTCTGGATCTAGAAAATACCTTTTGGCTTTTATGTTATTTATTGGATAATTTTAAGTCTGTATATTTAAATTGTTGCCAAAAAATGCTTACCTTAATATGGACACAAAATATTGAGACCGTAGAAAGCTGAGTATAGACTACAAAACTTACACTCAGTACAATTATTATTTTCACTTGGTGCTTTGATAGGCCTACGAAAAAAATTATATGATAAAACCAGAGTTCACGATGATAGTAATTAGTAAGTTTTCAACTTACTAGTTACTGACTTAGAGCTAATGTAAAAAAATAGCATTATAAAATACAAGTATTATGTCTAACAGGCCGTAAAAAGGTCTGGTAAAACCGCTTGAAGATGATTGAAATTGCGGGCGGTGGTAAACTCTTCCGATTTTATGGTAAACTCTCCCGGGTTAATATTATGTTTACCTGAAGTAAATGTGTAAACTGTAAACTCTCCCGGGTCAAAATTATGTTTACCTAAAGTAAATGTCTAAACTCTCCCGGGTTAACTTTATAGTTACCTGTAGGAAACTAGGAAGTATGTTAACTCTCCCGAGTTGTTTTAAATGTTAAAACATTTTTTTAGGAAAAAAAATAGATTCCCTAATTTTTTTTAAATCTGTATGTTTTTATCATCAAAAACAATAATTTTAACATTTTTACGTATATTTTGTATTTGTAACTTATATCATATTATTATTATTATTATTATTATTATTATTGACTACTTTAAACGCAACTTAAATGTATATTAAATTTATTTTATGATTTTTACTAGGCCGGGGAGAGTTTACATGTTTCCATCAGGTAGTACTGAAGTAGACCCGGAAGAGTTTACCATCAGGAGAGTTTACCATCGGGAGAGTTTACAATCGTCCGAAATTTCGCTTTCCCTTTCAGAAAAAAATGGGAAAACATATTTTTCAGTTTTTTTTTTTTTTTTTGACAGATTTTATTTTATTTCTCTCTTTCCTTATCAAACTACAAACCTGAATGCCAAATGGTCATTTTTGAATATTTATAATTAGAATTGAAAATTAAAAATATTTTGATTCAAATAAAATAAGAAAAATAGAAAAGTAAAAACCACTCTGCTGTATCGTAGTTATCAATTTATAGTCTTATAGATAACATTTTAAATGACGTATTGATGAGTTAGATTTGAAATCAATACTAAATTATTGTATACGTAAAACGATTGTGGATGAGAATGGAGCCAGTGTGCCATTCATATTTGTATAAAACTATAAATAGTACAATTTAATAATTAAAAAACCTAACCTTTGAATTACACTTTTTGTTTGTTAAAGATAGAAAAAACTCATGAGGGATCTTATATTAAATTTTCAGATGTTAGCTATGAAAAGCAACACTTTTATGAATTTTTAACTGAAAAATAATTTGCAAAAGGCAATTATAAAAATGTATAATGAATGTAAGACACTCAACCTTTTTTTAATTACATTATTAACAATTATGATGAACCTCGTATTACATTTTTAAGAGTTTTTTGATCGAGCAAAAAATTATTTATCGGCAATTATTGAAAAATCAAAAACGTCTCATAGATGTAAATAGCGCCAAAATAATTAAAACAATTTTAAAATGTATTTAAATATTTTTGTCATATATGGAAATCAGTAATATTAAATCCCGGAGAAAATTTAAAATTTAAACAGTTAGGTACCTATTAGCTTTTGAGTTACACAAATAAGTCGATTTTTCAAAAATTGGTTTTGTTTAAAAATGTTTTCCAACGCTTTCAAATGTAATTCAATAAAATAATAACATAAACATAATATAATGTTATATAAATTATAATATACATATATATTTGGTATAGATATTGTTATAATGTATTACAAGCGTCTAGTGACAGGGAATCCGAATGGCTGCAGATGGCCGACTTCGTTATCATTATCAGTTATTACAAATTTTACTATTACTTCATTCTCAAAAATGTTGAGTCAAAATAATATATTTCTTTCCCTTACCTTACTTCTACTTAAGTTGTATTCTAAGTCTAATATACTAATTCCAAGTTTATTATACTATAGTGATGATAGTAAAGTATCTGATTACTTTATCTTATTTTAAATATTGAACAGGTAAAATGAACTCGTTACATTAAATACTTCTAAAAATATTTGTGTTTGAACGAATGATTATCAAAAATCAATTTAAAAAAAAATTGTTAAACAACTTGTCTGTTTAATTAAATGTACAATACTGTGAAAGTTTACACCACTACTTATTTGAGTTTAAAATTTTAAATGTTTTATTCATCCCTTTTCTTGATGTACCTACTAACCTGGAATATTGTTTTAATTTGTATTTTGTATTTTGTTTATTTTGTTTATTTATTTTTATTATGGTTTTCGTTAATTATGTTATGGAGGCCTATGTGGTGGCTATGGATGTCATTCTCGGGATATATGGATTTTTCAATGTATTATGAAGGTTATAGCTTATTAATAATTAACTGGAATATTATCATTTTTGATAATTATAGAATATTAATAAACTTGGAATTATAAACAATATAATATAATATTATTTATTATAATTACATATATAGGTATATCATTTTTAGAATAAAGTGATAGTAAAATCTGCGATAACTGATAATGATAACGAAGTCAGCCATCTTTCAACCATTCGGATTCTCTGTAACTATATAAACGCTTATTAATATGTATCACGATTTAGGGAAGATAATATCTTCTCTATATATTGATAAATGATAATGTATAGAGGGTGATTCACCAAGCATGCTCGCTCCCTTTTTTCTTTAATAATGCAGTTATTCAAAATCTGATTTTTAGAATCTTTAAAGTCCATATTTACAAATTCTTGAGATTTTTTTTGTACCACTTAAGGAATGTGCTGTGAGCTTGTGACTAATGTTTTTCAAATGAGAACCCCAATTTTTCACTGTAAATTATTTAGCGGATAGTTTTCTTGAGAATTTTGATGTATTAAAATCAACATGAATAATTTGTCAAAACTATCTAAGGATCATAAATACTAGTTCCAATAGCACGTTTATTTAATACGGTAAACGGAAAAAACGTCCCCTGAAAAAAAGTCCCCGGTAAGAAAGTCCCACGGAAAAAAGTCTCCAAATTAATATTTTATTTAAATTCAGTCTTTTATCATATAGGTATTTATATAGGTATACATAGCCCATAGATAATACATGTTACATATTTTTTTGAAAATAATTCTAGGATTAAAAATTATGGTAGATAAATATTTATATACATAATTTATTAGGTACATTTAAATTTATTGAAAATAATATAATATCTTAAACATATAATAATATTATTTAAAAAATATAAAAGATCTCTTTCTTATAATATTTTGACTTATTTGTTTAAAAATATTAGAAATATCTGCAGATTTGTCTTCATCAAAACGTTGACATAACATGTTCAATCGAACTTCAATTTTTTTTACCAGCTTTTGTTTTTTCCGATTTATTTCTTCTAATTCAGCCAATGTCATTCTTGCCTTGTGATATTATACCATTATATTATTTTCAGATCTTTTATATTTGAATAACTACATTTTTATATTTTTTAAATAATACCTATTATTATATGTTTAAAATATTGTATTATTATATTATTTTCAATAAATTTAAAATGTTCCTAATTATGTATATAAATACTTATCTACGATAAAATATTAATTTGGTGACTTTTTTTCCGTGGGACTTTCTTACCGGGGACTTTTTTTCCTAATATTATTTGATACTTCTGTGAAACGATTATTAAGGATTATTACCTATTCTTAGTGCAAACATTTTAATTACTAAGAAACTACTCATTCAATTTTTTTATTAAATACATCAAAATTTAAAAAAAATCATTTACCAAATAATTTACAGTAAAAAAGGGGGGTCCTCATTTGAGAGACAGAACTTTGTATCGCCACAGGACACTCTTTAAGTATTACAAGAAATCTCAAGAATTTGAAAATATGGTCTTTGAGTATATTTGAAAATTCCAAAAATTAGAATTCGAATAAATTCATTATTAAAGGAAAAAATAGTGGTGAGCATGTTTAGGGAATCACTCTGTATTATATTATTTATATTTAATATTATAGCATCATTATATTAAGTCGGGCGGCTAAGTGTTGGATTCAAGGACCATCATGGAAGACAAAAATGACTACGACGTTGTTTCATTTTTGGAAAATCCATGCTTCACAGACCGTAGGGTCTTGTAAAATTAAAAGTTGCATACAATCAATATTCAATATCAATCATAACTTTAGCATAAAACACCATCTTAGATTATTATATATTTTAACTTGTAGCCTAATAGGCAATTGGGCTGACGGGTTTGTCAAAAATCACAAATTTACAAAATCATTGAAGAAACAATGAGTAAATGACGTCACGTACATCATTCTATTCTAACAATATGCGTTATCAAATTTCTTATCAATCAATAGTTTTCATTCATCCGGACTCCGGAGTTCGTACTCGTATAAAACATCCAAGACGTGTAGCACGTTTTATTGTTTTATAGTCTGTCCGATTTGACGTTTCTGGTTGTTGTCTAATGGCTATAACTTAGTACTGATTATAATAAATAGTAAGAGATTGTGTCTATCGTCTGTCGTCGCTATCGCTGTTGCTCATTGCCTTCCTCGTTCGTTCGTGCGACAATCATTGAAACCATCCGTTCTTGTCCGAAAACCTATTCTGTTTATATAATTTAAACGTAACAGTTAGGAAATCGTTGTTTTATGAAACGAATCTTTTTAGTTGTTTGTTCCGTTAAAATATTATTTTGTAATCCGCTTCTGTTTTTTTTTTTAAATTTAAATTTAAATATTTAATAATATTATAGTAATATACATTATAAATTTGACTTCAAGTATATTACTTTACATTTAATGAAGTAATGGCCGTTTGCAGTTCAGTAGTGAAGACTATTGTACCTGATTACAGTAATGGCGACTGTGTCAAATTATGTAGTGAACACTACTGGCCACCCAAAGATGAAAACAATCAAGTTTATCGACATTTACCTCCAACCACAGACACTGTGCTGACAAAACCATTTCCAATTAGAGGTAAATTATTTCCACACATTTTTTTGCCTTATGAATTAATTTTGATGGCTTGTTTCTGTTAAGTAGGAATTTACTAAGTTAATTATTAGGTAATAGGTACTTAAGTAGTTAGAAATACTATCATACTATATTTGATAGCTTATCTTAGGGATATGGTACAGTTTTGGAATTTAGACAAATATTTAGGTATATAGTTATTATGATATTATTTGTAGGTTTGAATGGAAGATTGCTGTTTTTAAATTTTAACTATTGATTTATTAAAGCTAGGTATCTAAATATAGTGTTCAAACATATTTTAAAATAATTTATAGCCTAATAATACATTTTAAGCTCAATTAGATAATTTGTTAGATGAAGAAATTTATTTAACTTCTTTATCTAGGTAGTTAACTTCGATAATATTAAAGCAAATGTAGGGTAATTGTTAATTTCAAAGTTATTTAACTTAGTCAATTTGAAAAAAAACCACAATATTTTTCTAGGTAAGTAACTACCGGTAACTACTTAAAAATCATTCAGCTATTTTAAATAATATTGTTATTGCTTGGATGTAGGTACATAGGTATATATTTATTTATTTCTTATTTGGTTAGCTTTATACAACTTCGAATAATATGGTAAGCCAATAATGTGTCTATATAAATATAATTAATAAAGTATTATGTTTTTATTTTTTTAATCTATAATCTATATTTCATATTTTGAAATGATTAACCTATAGACGTTTTTAGAAGTTTCTTTCAATGATTTATTGTTACATTAGGTATGACATGATAATTATTCAAAATATTCAGTTATATAGTCTCAACAGTGATGCATTGTCCTTATCATTCATGTTTAAAGATAAATAAAACTATAAAAGTAATTTATTGTTACAGTAATTGTCATTTAATTATATACCTACCGTGGCCTAATGAAGATGTTAAAAATGTTCATAAATTATCTGGGGTACAACTTTAACAGCACTAAGAAAACAATATTCTCTTATAAGTTATAATAATTGTTGGTGTAGTTGATAATATTCGTAATTGAAAATGTATATAAATACATATGTAAATAAATATTGAATTGGTAGGTACAGTGTCAGAATTATAAATGACAATTAGATTGGAAATTTACTAGATAATAATAACAGTATTCCAAAGTTTAAATTATTATTTAATAGTTTCATTATGTTAAACCTAGTATGAAAAGGTACCTATTTTAGATTTTTTTTTAATACAAATATTGTTTAGCAAAGAATAAGGATTATTGTTCAGCAATAGAACTCACTAATTCTGTACATCCTCCCCCGCTGTGTCACCCCGTTATCAAAACTGATCCCTATGCTGCTGCATGTTGATGCACAGAATGACCAATTTTTGCTGGTATTCAGCATATTCTCTTACTGGACAGAGTATAAATGTTTGTAAATATTTATTAGTCATTTTTTTTTTTTTGATATTTTAAATTTTTTAGTTTATTCTTTATTACATACATTTATATAGTATTTGATGGATATCGTTAAAAGCTTAAACTTTTTATTACCTAGCTGTAAAAATATATTTCTAATCAAACACCTACCTAATACTCTGTTTAGAAATAAAAATGTACTTAACTACCTACCTCATAAATTTATTATAAATGATAAATCTCATAAATTAAAAATTAAACATTATAGTATTGATTCCATTTTTGTGTCATAAAAACACCTCCATAAAATATGTTCAGATGGTATTTAGATTTTCTCCTACATATTATAATGTAATTTTTATAATATTCATTAAGAGATACCAGGGTTTCTTGTTAAGTAATTTTTTCAATGATAAATACTTATTAGTTATCACCTCGGTTATCACTTATATGTATGTTTAACTAGATATAATATAATATTTTGGTGACAGTTTCATTCAAGTTTTATTTTTATGTTGCTTAAACTTCTACTTTTGGTAGGTACCTAGCTTCCTTTTTAAAGAAATTATAGCTGAATTCAATTAATTTTAATAATTAATTTTGAATTCTTAAACATTATTTTCATTCTAAATTTCAAAAATTATCTTATTCATAGTTACTTAAAAATATATCAACTGATGGGATTTTTTTTTTAATTGTACCTACAGAGGATCCAAAACAACATTTTTGATTTTAATTTTACATATTTTTTATGGTCTTAAATAATTTAGTTTTTAAATATAATTCTTGAGCAACAATAAGTAGCCTATTGAAATTGTATTATTTTAAATGGAATAATTTAGGTTAAGATACCTAAATAAATAACAGTTATTTTCTAGTTCTGTGTTAGTTAATTAAATGCTCGTAATTTATAAGTATGTTTCTATTTAATTTAATCCTAATCATTTTTAAAAGTATTTAAAAAAAAAATTTAATTGTAAATATGAGGTATCTTATTATTATTGTAATTAAATATTTTTTAATAATATTTTTTAATGATTACAAATATTATAAGTGTCAATTGATAATATTTAATATGCATTTACATCTATATATTATTTTTCCACAACTAATGTGCATTAAAAATATTTTAAAGCAAATTGACACATCATAAGTAGGCAAATATGTTTATTAATTGTTTTGTAAATCTTCAAAGATAAATAAATTAAGATTTCAATTACAATGAATAAATGTATGAATAAATAAAGAATGGTTGAAATATTTTTAGGTAGGTGTATTATATGTGCAATATATTACACTTAGGAGTTAGGATAGTGTGGATTATTTTTATTTTGTATTGCATAGTTTTCATTATTTTTTTAAAAATATTTTTTCCAGAGGACTGGATAAGTACCTAACTGAAAACCTGGTACTCTGGAGCAGGCCTGTAGCCAGACCAAATTTGCAAGTGGGGCAAACAAAATTTTAGGGGACATTATATTTAATAACAATATAAATTTATAAAAATTTTAGAGGGGACAACAATTGTGTTTAAGTGGGGTAAGGCCTCCTAGCTACGGGCCTGCTTGAGAGATACTCATTTTGGTCTTATGATATCATAGTATTATTGTATGAGTTTAATTAATATTCTATAAATCAAATAGATACATAAGTAGATTTCAAGCTATCTTTTCTCTTAACAACATAACATAATATGTACCTAAACTATTAATCTATATTAATGATCATGAGCAACCAAAAGTGCATTTTCCGAAAAGTTTTTATTCCAATGTTTGAACAACCAAACCTAGAATAAATAATTCAGATGTAAAGCCATCCATGAATATTATTTTGATTTCAGTTATAGAAGGTTAGTGAAATTAAAACAATTAAGCTATTTTTTCTCATTCAAAATTAATGTTTATTATATAGGATAAGAAAACATTAAACATTTATTTTTAAGTATTTATTTACCTCGTTTTCTGATATTGCACTACAAAAAAAAAAAAAAAAAAAATGTTTTTGTAAGAAAAATAATTTATGAAAGAGTAGGAGAATTTTAATAATCTAAGATATAATATACATAAAATTATACAATAAATACATATAATTCAACACAAATAGGTATTTATCATAATTTATTTATTAATATTTATAAAAACAATGTTTTCTAATTGAGTTATCATAATTCTAAGAACACATACAATCATCTTTTAGGTATTTCTGTAAACATTTAGTTTTCTACAGTTATCACTTATTGCGAAATCATTTTTTTTCCAATAAGCTAACCTCAAAGTTAACCTATGTTACGTGTAACGTGTATGTCAGATTGATAAAATATACGGATGTGTAGTACTCTCATAGGTATATAAGTAAATATAAAGTATAAATGTTACAGAAAAGTAAAAAATAATTTAACTAAACAAAATTATGGTTTATAAATTATAACAAATCAAAAATTTAAACCTATAGATTGATAATTTAAGATTTGGTTTTTATTTAATTTCTTAAGTATGTTAAAGATTTTTAGATTTATAAATATAACACATAATTAAATTATTTTATAATGATAGGTATATATAAAAAAAAATGTAATAACAAAAAGAACATAATTCTACTGCCAGTGGTGTATTTTGGGTGATTTCTCGGGGGCACCGGGGACAACACTAATGTCCAATATATTAGGATTTTTTTTTAAATGACGGGGGGTGTCAAGACATGGAGGACACCCCCCCAAAATACGCCACTGTCTACTGCCCTCATTACTCAACCTACCCTTAAGGAAATAAATTGAATACAAATAATATATTATGTACACAAGCCCGGGAAGGCATAAGAAATGCAAGCCTATGCCTGCGGTGGCATTATGTAAAAGACAGCATTTCTTCGGTGATAGGCAGGGCTGTATTTAGGGTAATATGTTGATGCTTAGACTACAAAAACGAAAGGGCGGCAAATTTTGATTTTGTCTAGAGTTGTTCCTGTATAAACCTACTAGTATTTGATAAATTAATGAGTGTTTCTGTATAGATTTTTGAAAAAAAAAAAACATTTTTTTAGGCTTGAGTGATTTTGGGTTGAAATTTTGGTCAAAATCATCGTTTCAATAAATACTTTATGTATTTACTTCTGAATACATTTTAGAGTATCTACTTATGTGATTAATATCAATTTTAAATTTTAGTGCTAAGTAATATCTCTTAAAATATAACTGTAGTTTATTAACTGATAAGTTGGGCTCAGAAATTTGAAACAACAAACAAAATAATTTGTATCATAATTAGGGCCCAGAATTATATGCACTAAAAATGTACAAAATATGCATGCATATATGCACTGATTTTTAATCAATTATGCATTTTAATTTAATTTATTTAGTTTAAAAATATATATAATGCATTAAATAATTAGTACGGAACAAAAATGTATTAAATGCCTAGTTGATATAATTTAATTGTACTTTGTATGATGTATTTAATTGTTTGTTTCATTTCGAACATTCATTCATCTAAATAAAATCTCATGAACAAAAATCAATTAAAACAAATTTTATATAATTTTATAATACAATATTTCAAAGTTATCTGGAAAGTTACAGTTAACTACTAAAGACTTGGATAAATTTTCAAATAAAAAAGCACTTCAATTTTCAGCAGTTTTTTCTTTTCACATTTGCTGTAGGTTTTACATAGGACAAAGTGTTAAGTATTAGTATTAATAAAATAATAACTTAATACTATTTTTTCATAAACATGCATTATATTTTAGGAAAAACTACTTTTTAATTTAATAAATAAAAATATGCGAATGCATACAATTCCGGGCCCTATCATGATCATTAAGCATTCTTAAAAATTCAAAGGTTCAAAAATCATAATTTAAATTAACTCATTATTTAAATGGAGCCTAGCTTGCACTCAATGAAACACCCTGTTAATTTTTGCTATAACCTAAATAAAGAAGGAGTATAACTATACTGTAGCATCTGAAATTTAGGTTTACAACGGTTTAAACATTCCTATGAAAAGTTACTGGATATTTTCTGCCTCTAACATACCAAAAGCCTAAGTAGGTAGGTACCAATTACATACAATTTGCTTTCAGATACCACCCCTAATGACTCAATGTTAAAACATTCTTAGGGCGAAAAAAAATGATACTATCCAATGATAAATATAAATATTTTGGAAAGTATCGAGCTATTAGTATATTTTAAGCGCTTAAAGAAGAGTAAAGGTTAGATGAGCGGGAGTATTCTATCATGCTACACCACTTATCTTATCATTCTTATCTGAATGCTCACAAAAATTTCGAATACCATTGATGCATTGAATCATGATACAATCGAGCTGTTCAATGTTGTTGTATTTACAATTTTAGTATAGTATTTTTATTTTTTATTAAATTACGCAGTTTTTATCAAGGTCATAAAATATTATATGAATAAATAGTTAATAATAATACAAATAAAATAACTATAGAATTGTAACTAGGTATGAGTATATAAATTATTATAATTGGTGTATTTTTAAAATTTAGTTGTATTGAATATTAATTAATTGTATTTACTAACAAAAGAATCGAACACATTCACCATTTTTAAATTTCTGTGTTTGATTAAGACTTATACCAGCAGTTGAATTATAATTATACTTACTGCCTATGACTCTGTGTACTAAGAGAAAGATTATAGTTTGATGCAAATGACGCAAACTATTAATTCACTCATTGTGACTGACGTTTGTGCTTGTCATTGTCAATATTATGGTATGTATGTGATTGTATAGAATTTTTTGAATATGTCCTTAAAATTGTTAGTAATTGTTATTAAAATAGCACTTGAATATTCGTGAATAAATGCTTTTTTAGTATAATACATTATTTGAATTTAGCGTGTAACACAGTTAACATTACATGTTGAACACTAAGTATGATGTTGTATATATATTTTTTAAGTATAGATAAATTAGTATACACTGCAGTTAATTTTAAAACACTTACTCAATGATGATTTCTATTTATTCATTAATTTTTAAAAATGTTTCATAATTTTATATAATTTACATGGAACAATATTACTTTTAATATTACCTACTGCTAATTATAAATAATATATTAATTAGTTATTAGTTTATAATATTTGATTTGATACCTCTATACATATAATAATAATGTGAGGTATACAGTGCAGTATTTAAAAATATTGCCCCCTCCATGGTTAAAAATTCATGAAGCTTAATTTCAATACATATTTTTTGTATCATAATTTATTAGTATAGTGGTGGTGGTTAAAATTATTAATTTTTATGTTTCTCATCAACTACCGAATGAGTGAAAAAAAAAGTAATTTAAATTAAACATTTTAAAATGATCATACTTCTGAGGGCTGAATAATAAACTATTGCGATTGACCAGTAGTAGGTTGGCTACTCCTGTTTTCATATAATTTCATTTATGATAGTTATATGAATAATCTAATAAAACTGTTCACAAACCTTTGGTGAAAAACTTGAGATGTTAAATACTAACAAAACTAACCATTAAATATTTTTCTAATTTTAGTTTTAAAGGTATTTTCTTAATTACAATATGCAATTTCAATTCACAACAACTTCTGATCTAGATATTATAATATACTAAATGAGTAAACTTTCCTTAAAATAAATTATAACATTACAACTAAGAAATTAAAAATCAAATACATACTACACTATTGAAGGTACAGAATCAACTATTAGATTCAATTTATATTTTTAACTCGCATAATATTACAAAAATATTAAACTAAAATATCAATATAGTTGTTATTTGTTCAGCATATAATTGTTCAGATTAGATATTCTCTTTACAAACAAAATAAAATTTTTGTTTATGGAGATATTTTCTGAGGTAATTTTCCAACCACCAAATTGTCTCACCCTTAAAACTGGCCCTAAAAGTATATTTATTATTGTAGGATATAGATAATCTAATTGTGTTAAATTTTGTTATTTTATAATTTATTATAATGCTGCAGTGTTATTATCAAATGTATTATTTAATTCTATAATTTTTTTATTTTTAAGAAAAGGTACTTAAATATTTTAGTAATTCATAATCCCAAAATTTAAATTAAAAATTTAAATCAATATTAATACTTATTTGATTAAAATTAAATGATAAAATTGCTTGTAATATAAATTATTATAAATTATACTGTATTAAGACATATATATTACTTGATATTTTTTTTAATGGAGGGTTTAAAAAAAAATGTTGTGTCTATCATCACGTTTTGGAGCAGTAAAAATGAACAATTTTCGACTTCAGTACCTTGTTAGATCAGAAAATGAATCTAGTTGGTACTCTGAGAGTCAAAAATAAAAAGTTCTCAATATTTTTCTTAATAATTGGGATAAACAAACAAAAAAACAAAAAGGAAAAACCGGGAATTTTTTGCATAGTAAGTTTTTGACAAAATCGATTTTGGTTTTTGATGTAGCTTTAAAACAAATGACCATAGATACATGAAATTCTCACCGAACGTTTATATAAGAATATTCTAGCCTCCATGTAACTTTCAAAAAATTTCGACTTAATTTGAAAAATTTATAGGCATATGCAATTTTCAATGATAATTAGTTTTTTTTTAAATTAATATCGATAAAAATTTTATTGGTTGGGTCAAAAAGCTTCAAAATTTAATATAAGCTTCCATCATATTGTTACAATAGCAGTTGAAAGATAAAAGAAATACATTGTCACAATTTTATTTTATAAGCATTCAAAGTTTGAATTTTGACAAAATACCTACGTAAAAATCACAAAAATTCGCAAATTATTTTAAGCTATAAATTCATGAAAGATGTTCTTTATAATACAAGATTTTTTACAAGTTTGTCAAGCTTATCATAAAAAAAATGTCCACCAGAATTTCAAATCAAATTTTTATGAGCGTTTAAAATTTAAATTTTTACAACTTTGGATTTTCACTATAGATTTCTTATTTAACGATTTTCTTATTTTGGTGTAACACTAAAACAAATGACCGCAGATCTTGAAATTTTTATTGAATGTTTATATAGGCATTTTCTATATTTGATACCATTTTCAAAATATTTAGATTTGTTTTGAACTGTTTACTGACATTTTAATTTTTCAACTTTTTTAGTTTTTTTTTCTATTAATGTCAATTATTGGTTGGGCCAAAACGCTTCAAAATTTAATATAAGGCTTTCAACATATTGTTTCAATAGCAGTTGAAAAATATTAAAAATACGTATGTACGATTTTTTTTTTATAAGCATTTAAAGTTGATTAAATACGTAAAAATGACGGCAATGTTCAAATTATTTTAGATATAAATTCATAACAATTTTCTTTTTAAATTTATGATTTGAAAATTTTATTCAATATTCCTTATAAGTTTGTCTACCTTTATCAAAAAAAAAAAATATCCACCGAAAGTTCGAATATTTTAATAATAAGTAATAATAATCTATAATATATCCTAGACAGATAAACCGCCTCCGCTCAGAATCATTTTTCGCATACAATGATATAATATCATTGAATTCAAATTTAATTCCATCCATTACAGTAACCCACTTGTAACCTACTGTACAGCAGAGCGATATGCACTTTCCCGCTTTTTTTATTATTTGAGCTACCACGTTTAATTATCCTAAATCGCAATTATTATTAAGGTATGTAATAAAATAATTTAACACTATAAACGATTTTGATGCATAACTCATATTTCACACAGCTTTTGTCTTTAAACGAAAAAAGGGGGTATTGCTCTGCCGAATAGTATAATATGTTTCGAATGAACCTCGATATTGAAGTTTTTTAATAGATCACTGTAAAGGATATTTATTAAATTTGAATTCAATGCAAATCATTGGATTCGAAAAACTACTCTGCATGTGCAGAGGTGTGTTAACTTCTTTTCCTAAGGATATGATGTTTTGATTTATTTATACCTAGTCGTACGCTGTTAATTTATTTATGTTTTCGTTAAATTTCTGAACAATTTTTAGTAACCATAACTCCATCACGGCATCACAGGACTATTTTTTTTAATGCCACCCTGTTAATTTTTACTTTTTGCTGACGATGTCAATGTTTCCTAAATCAATGAAAATATCAGTTTCATATAAGGATGTTTTAAATAGATTTTTAAATTCGAGTTATTGTGATTTGTTAGCTTATTATTTAATATTGATAAATGCATGTCTTTCCACGGATCTTATGTTCCATTTGACTTCACTTACAGCTTGAATGATGTGCCTCTAAGGCCCTATTACATATTTCTCATTACTCAAGTAAAATATAGGTAAGTGTAAGTATATCATCTTTATTCTATGCCATGTATTCAATTTTCATACAGTTCACATATAGCTAATTGCTAATATAGAAATGCGTGTACTTTGTTTTATCAAATTTTATTCACTGCAGTACTTAAATTAATTTTAATTCGCATGCATGGCATGCCTTACTTTACTTTGTAATTCGTTAGTTCGATCTGTCTTATAGATTATACAGAGAAGCACAGTTATGTTTGTCCAATATATACTAGACATATGGATATAAATTGTATACACAACAAATTCCTCAGTTACTCTGTGTTATTGCCAACGGGTATAGACTTAGGTCTTGTTACGCGAATACTTAGTTTAAGAACATTATAAATGAGACGCAAAACTCTCAAAGCGCGTTTAATGAGGTGTTTACTTTAAGAATAATAACTAGAATAATATTTAAAACTAGAAAATATTTTGTATGCCCCTCCCTATACGTGGTTTTAATTGATTTAATTTCATAACATATTGTTAATTTAAATTTAAGAACGACTCTATTAGATATCTTGTGACACATTTTGAACTTTTTTACATTATTTTTATTTATTTTTTAGTGTTTTGAAAAGCACTGAGAAATTTAAGAAATTTAAGTACCAACTAGATTGAATTTACTACCAAAAACTGCTTTATTTCTGAATCCTTTCTTTGCCCTTAAAGCTGGGAACACAATGTCCAATTTTTCATATAATTCTAACCGTTGCGGTAGAAATTATCTGGTTGTCCGGTTTTGAATTAGACCAATCACAGTATCCTAAAAATAATAACCACTGTGGCGCTGTCACTGTCATAAATCGCGCGCAGCATGTTGCTGTAGTTGACCCGATCGGTTTATTACTGCTGTGGTTGTAACCGGACAGTGTGTTTACATAAATACACATAAAAAAACACATTGTTATCCAATACATCTATCGCTTCTCTCGGCGCTTAGAATCTGTAATTTTAAAGTTTTATTTACTATACGATCTATTATATTATATTTAAGAAAGATCGACGTGCTTTTTTTTCTAAGCTTACCTCATCGTATCAAATCAGCCTTCTACGAATGTTGTTTAGCTTTTAGCAGCGTACAGGTGGTTACCCACTTAATTTTTATCTTACTATACATTCTTGTATAACTCACATGTTTTGTACTACAGTATCTACTTACAATATCCTCTAATAGTCTAACTAAATTAATACCTAAGTGAATATTGTGCAACACTTGTATTCATTTCAAGACTCTGAAACGACAAAAAAAAAGTAGAATTACATTGTTCATAAATTATTATTCCTGTAAACAATAAGTTCGAATTTTGTTTAATTTATTTAACTCGATTGTTTTAACATACCAATTAATAACTATCGACTAATAGTTATGTGCATAATACCTATATATTGAAAAATACCACCTATATAAACCACGCATTTATACATAGGTACCAAGGCCTATACTTATAGTATATCTACAGCGTTTTTACAAAAAAAATTCGTCATATTGCATCGGGTTTCTTATAAATAAATTAGTGAGCATATACCTACCGCAATGTTCCTACGTTTTTTTTCTAATAAATACTATGTATATAATTTAATATATTATAATTTATGACTCAGTATTTTAAGGTTTTCACCTGGATAAGATTTTATTTCGTTTATTTAATACATGCAAAGAAAAAACTAGAGTTAAAATTTATAACTGAAGTATAAACAAAAAGCCCATTCATATACACGATATACATATTATACATTTATACATAATTATAATATTGTACTATGATGAATATTTTATAATATATATTATATAATATATAATATTATATTATTTGTATTCAATTGTTCGTATTTGATTATAAACATTAATAAATAATCGGGCGTGCGCGCGCTGCTGCAAGTCATATTGGCACACCGTGGCGGTGGTGGATTCTGTGGTATTGGACCGGTTTTATGGTGGTGGAGTTTCCGTTCGCGAACGCTGCATTCTGCGAACGCTTCATTCTCCGTCAGCCATGCATTATAACCGTGACTGCGGGCCGCAGTTCGTAACGCTCGCCTCCAGATACCTGAATAAAAAGACTAGGATTGTGTCTAAAATCTGCGTCAAGGGTGAGTACACACCATGCACGGGTTCCCTCTCGAATTGAATATTATTTATTAGCAGTAAGTCTCGAGTGAACCACATAATTAAATATAACCTTTTAAGTTATTGTAATGGATGTATTAGATTTTAATCTAATGGTAAATCATTGTATTGGAAATACGATTATGAACAGATAGTCTGTCAGACGATATACCTACCAAGTAACATTTGTACTTTAATTGCCTATAACAAAATAATTGTTTATATATTTTTAAAATTTTTAGGTTTCAGTAAGAACTATTGATGTAGTATATTTTATTACATTTTGAAGTTCTTTGACCGAGCTTAAAAAATGTTGTAATTATGTTTTTAAAAAACTAAAGAAATTTAAACTAAAGATCTTGACTTGAGTAACAATGATGAGTTTCTATAAATTAGATTATTTGAATTACTTTAAAAAAAGAATCGTATGATGATATAAATCGTGTACCTAGGTATTTAATTTGTGAATATTCAAGTTCGTTTAAATTTGAACTAATATAAAATATTCGTGGACTAGCAATCAAGTTTTTTATAATTTTAGTAAGTAAAACTTATATTTAACTTTTTATTGAATTTTCAAACCTATGGTGGGAATATTAAAAATATATGAAAAATTTTGGTGAAAAATTATAAATACCCATGTAGGTACATTAAAATGTATACACAATTTTATACATACAATACTGACTCATTTTTGAAATAAAATAAGAAAATCGATTTTTTGAGAACCAGTTTTGTGTAAAAATCTCTGTTTTCACCTAGAATAGTAAAAAAGTACTGAAAACTTTAACCCACCATAAAGTAACAACTATTAGATTCACTTTCCTAACAAAAAGAGTACTAATCTCAAAACTTTAAGCATTTTTTCATCTAGGTAAATTAGAAATTTTTTTACAATATCAGATGAGTAGCAGCGAAGAGGTTTGGTACTATAAATTATTACATTCATCTATATTCTATATTATACTTGTTACATTATTAATATCATCGTCATGGTTATATTCTCGTGTTCTGTTATTTACAAATTTGTTTTAAAATTAGATATTAGTATTTATAACGCACCTTTATTATCATTTTTTATTCGTGTTTTCAAAGTTTTTACTAATACATGGTCATTTATTTTATAGATTTACCTATCTTTAAACAATACACATGCGTTAAATAATTATTATTTCGTAATCACTGTACACAATACCTATACCTAATTAGTAATTATTTTTAATGCAGTAAAGGAGTATCTATAGAGGGTGTCCCTCGAGGATTTACCCATTGTTTGAAGAAATAAAATATAGATTACTTATATAACTATTAGGAACATGGAAAGTATTCGGCGGCGCGGCGGATCACATGTTTGTTAACATTACGGTGTTAAATAATTCGCAATTTTTCTCGAAACTAAAAAAAAAATCAGGAAATTAATGAAAATACAATTTTGAAACGTCAATATTTTCAGAAAAATAAACTCTACAAAATTTCTACGGTCAATTTTTTGGAAATAATTAAATAATTGTAGTTCTTATCCCTGTGAGTCTTATTTCAAAATCAGAATTTCGATATCACCATTATTTCAGGAGATATCGCAATGGGTAAATCCTCACGGGACACCCTGTATATCTTTTGAGTACCTATAGTTAATTCTTAGATAATCTATACAACATTTTTAATTTTTGTAGAACCTATATTGTAGTATTTATGATACTATAATAATAGGGAACATAATATTCACAATTTTAATCTTTGAAGAAACGTAGTAAATTGTTATTTAAACAAGTTTTTTTCTGAAATCCTCAGCTGAATTAAATATAATTAATTTTTATTTACTATGTAATACATATATATAACTAAGAAGAATATTATGTCATAAATACTAAGCAGCATTACAGTAACACTATATTTTATGCTGGAGGTGAGCAGCAATTATAAATCTGGTGGTGGCTGCGACTAATGAGTCTGTAAAGGAGACATTCAAAATTGTATATTACATAATTAAATTTGCATATACCTAATTATATAAAAACAAAAAATTAAGTAGATATATTAAATTATTATTAGTATTTGAATTTAATGTATGTTGTTTAGTAAGGTGTACAAAGTTATGTTTACAAATACTTAAATAGTTTTTAATCTTCTATTCTCTAGTAATGATATTTACAGTTGAAGATAGTAAAATAATATATATATAGGTACTTTGAGCTATTTTTCAACTACTTAAAGCTATAATTTGCTTCATACTAAAATCATCTAATAACACATAAATTGATAAATACATAATAAGTTTCTTGGCATTGTGAAGTAGGAGGGTGTAATACGTAAATAAATAACGTTAATATTTATAATACTTCACAAGGCTCAAAGTGACATATTTTAATGGCGGTATATTCAAAATGAAATATACTCAATATTTTCGTATTATTCGATGGAACAAATAACATTAATTTACGTATGTGTATCTAATTTACACACAATAACAATTATAGAAAGCAAATTTGAACATTGTACTAAAATTATTTAATGATATAATATGCCACCATTGTGTTAATGGTAAAATATCCGAGAAATGTTAATTGCGGAGCATCCGTCATTCGTATGGATGAGTGGTGTGGACGTGTGAATTATAGAAAGGTTGCAGTTGTTTATACTATAAACAATTATTGTAAAATCGAAAAATTCTATTGCACTCGTGCAGTGCAAATTATACATTTATACACCAAGATCAGCATCCTCTTTACATCAGACTACTTGAACTCCAGACATAGGTACACCATCTATAGTAGTATCATGCGTATATCGTTTTAATTTCAAATTTCATATCATGGCTTTTTTTAAAAACATTTTATAATTGAACTATCAAATATATTTATTGAGACATAAATGATAAAATGTATTAATGTTTAATATGATATAGGTAATGTATTCTATATTCAAATCTGAGCGATGTATGTATGCAATGATTTGTGTTTTTTTAATTTTTTGTGTCTGTGTACACAATAAGAAGCCGAATATTCAGCGTTGTCCTCAAATATGGGAGGGAGTTTAGGGTTATAATCCATATATAATTATACATGTATATTTTTATACAAAAATGTTGTAATTATGTTTTTAAAAAACTAAAGAAATTTAAACTAAAGATCTTGACTTGAGTAACAATGATGAGTTTCTATAAATTAGATTATTTGAATTACTTTAAAAAAAGAATCGTATGATGATATAAATCGTGTACCTAGGTATTTAATTTGTGAATATTCAAGTTCGTTTAAATTTGAACTAATATAAAATATTCGTGGACTAGCAATCAAGTTTTTTATAATTTTAGTAAGTAAAACTTATATTTAACTTTTTATTGAATTTTCAAACCTATGGTGGGAATATTAAAAATATATGAAAAATTTTGGTGAAAAATTATAAATACCCATGTAGGTACATTAAAATGTATACACAATTTTATACATACAATACTGACTCATTTTTGAAATAAAATAAGAAAATCGATTTTTTGAGAACCAGTTTTGTGTAAAAATCTCTGTTTTCACCTAGAATAGTAAAAAAGTACTGAAAACTTTTCATTTTACATTTTACATTTTTCAATGTATTATTATTTATAACATCCCCTCCCCCAATTCAAAATTTCTGGACACGCAATTGCGAATACTCGATCTAATTTTCCCTTTTTAATACCTATTCATATTCATGTACCATCTATAATAGCTTAAAAATTGAATACACGAGGTTTTATATGATTTTGTAAATAAATATAAAATAAATTTAAACGTACTTAATACCACAAATATTTTTCATGGGTGTTTGAAATTTTGATTTTGACGAAATTGGATATTTTCTACAGTAGCGCGTATTAACAAGGTTGGGGGAGTTAGGCGTCGGTTTCCGTGAATTTTTTTTTTACTACATCCCTGATTCACTCGTAAATTAATGATTTCATATCAATCGATTTTAGTATTTTCGTTGTAACTCATAAAGGATGAGTCTCTAAAACTCGAAATATTCTACTGTTAGGTACTTAAAATGATTATTTTCCTTATTCTTTGTTATAATATTCTTCTATACTTTTATATTTTATTTTTAAGACATTATAAAAAGTATACCTCTGTACAATTTCCAAATTACTTCTTTTGGAGTTGTTAATACACTTTTCAAATTTAAACTGTTTTTAGTTTTTTCCGTTTGTTGATTGTTTTTGTTTCCATGTCAAAAAGCTTGAAAATATGTTATAGAGTTTCACATAATTTGTTTTTACAGCAATATAACTGTAATAACTAATAATAACTACTTTACAGTAGAGAAGATTCCTAAATAACTGATAATTTTATTTCTTGATTGTTAGTTTCAAGTTTATTTTTTCGAAAGTCGCTCATTAGTCATTATACAGTTTGAAAGATATTATGTTATTTTAATACTTTATAAAATCTTGTTTGTAAATGGTATAGACTTGTTAATAAATATGAGTAATTTCAAACAAATACAGTCATTGTTATTGATTACATTAGCAATTCTTAACTGTGTTATTAAAGTATAAAAGATAAAACTTTCAAAAATGATAATTTGTGTGATGTTATTGTTTTTTATTTTGTGAAAATATTAGTTGTATAATATATACTTCAGTATTAGTTATAATTTATAGTATAGTTTTTGTTTAATTATTTTAAAAATAAAACTTCTTTACACGATTAAACGATGAATTTTGTACATTATGCAACTTTAGTAACAAATGTTAAAAAACTATATGTTTCACTAACACTTAGATTTTTGACTTGCTGCCCGTTTTAAAATTCGTACGCAATAACATAATATTTTTTTCAAGCTTCTATTTATAAAAATTAAATTTAATAGTTCAACTTTTCTTAAATACATTTTGTCATACCAATGGATAACATAGAGTGGTAATTCAGTAATTGTCTTGTATGCTATTTACCGCAACGCCGTTGTGGCAACTATACCATCACTTTTTTATCTAGTAGTATACCTAAATTGCAATTCTAACAACGCAAAGATCTATTTAATTTACTTTCAGCTTTTAAGATATATATCATCAGAATAAAACTATACAAAGGTATAGTTAGGTTTAGTTAGGACTATATTGATATTGATTTTGTAGTAGTATAATATTTTATATTTATTCAAAACTGATAATTGATTAAAATCTACTGGCGTACAAAATAAACGATTGTATATTAGTAGATTTTGCCAATGATTTGTAATGAACAAATGCTTTAAACGTTGTAGAATTCACTTATTTCTTCTTGATTTGGGCTAAAAAATATGTGTGTATATACTTACTATAAATGAATAGGTGCTATAATAGCAATATTTAGCATATAAATAATAAAAATAACAATACATTGATTATTTGAGTATTAGGTATATACCTATGTATGAAACATTATGCACTTCCTAGGTGTATTAATAAAATATTAAATAATACATTTATGTTGTACCGTATGTAATAACTAAAATAAAAAATGTTTTTGAAAGAAAATCGATGTTGAATAAGAGGTTATCATCCCACAATTATTTTATTATTATTCGGTAGATATACAAGGTAGCTTTTAACGTTTTTAACGAGTTATAACTACAATAATAAGTAATAACTAATCGTTTCGTATAAATGTGCACCTTATAATTTTTCCTTGAAATAGAACAATACGTTACACAATAGACTTAATGAATGTGGTTTTGCAGAATCGTACATATTTTAAGGAGTGCTTTGACTACAAAAAAATAATTTTTACTTATATATTAAGTATATAGGATGTTTTGTACGTCCTTTTTATTACTATTTAGTATTAAGTATTTATTTTTAGGGTTTTAAATATACCTATAGAATGTTTAGGTAGGTGCCTTATAGCTAAATAATAGATTCATTAGATTTTGGTAGTTAGATAATTATAATTGTTGATTTAGTTAACAAGGAGATGGTTATTATTCGTAACATTATTATTATATATTATCTGCTAGCTGGTGCACAGCATTGTCCGAGAAGAATGAAATGCTTATGAATTAACCCCTACAGTTTTAATTGCATTAAACGTAAACTGCACAGATTTTTAACACAATTATATTGGATTGTTTTTGAGTATAAAATATAGGTGAAAATTATATATAAATAAATAAATGATTGTTTTTCGTGAATCAACTAAATCACTCATTTTTAAAATTTTTTTTAGTTTTTTATTAGATATAAACAATCTGTACAATATTAGCACAATAAGCTTATTTGATGAGAGCATAGAAAACAAACAAAACAGAAAAAAAAATTAAATTAAATTAAAAAAATAAATAAATAAATAAGACATGAAAGGTGTGATTAAGCAGCCACCCATTAGTAACTCTTGACTATTGATTAATTATTATAACTACATAGAGACGTTAGCCATTTAAGTTTTGTAAAAGGTCATGGCACCATTTCCTTTTTAATCTGCGGTTAGGATTTCCTGGGAGTGTAAGGATGGAAAGATCTTTTATGAGAGGGTTTGGATGAGTTTGAAGTCGTTTGTGAAAACGTGTATAAAAAATATGTGCTTCCTCTACAATAGTTCTCATATGAAGATCGTTATGAAGAGTTTGGTCAGAGATATAAGGCGGGGCATTAGATAGTCGTCGGATTGATATATTTTGGAATGTTTGGATTCGATTAGTGTTGGATTTTTTGGCAGCACCCCACAGTTGGAGTCCATACGTCCAGATTGGTTTAAGTAGAGCTTTGTAGATTAATAGTTTGGTGTTAAGGTTGCTGAGCATGCGCATGCGATTATTTAAAGTTAGTCGTTTGGTTTGTAGGTGTTTATTCCATATCAGTCTTTTATCAAGGATCAATCCTAAATCACTCAATAATTATGTAATTTCTCGAAATTTGCTAGGCTAAACCGATTAAAGATAATCCCACAATATCCCGCAACGGGATACTGTACCATATAAGACGTGATATGGTCTTTAACATCCCAGTGTGTTTTTTCACACTTGTTTAGTGTATCGAATTTCTAGAATAGTAAAGATTAATAAATTATTTTAATATAATGGAAATATATATTTTATTATGTGTAAAATAATTTTTAGAAACCGTTGTTAACTTAATACACTCGTTGAGTGAATATTCGAAACCGGCTTTATTATAATTATTATATTTTAGCAATACATTTTGGATATTTATTATTATTTATTAGCTCAGCGTTTCCCAACCTTTTTGCAATGGCGACCCATACATTTAATCTTTACTAGGTACGCGACCCCCCCCCCCCCCCCTTAAAAAAAGTATGCCTTAAATAAATAAGATTTTTACTATAATCCATTTTATCATTGAGTTTTTTTATAAAATACAATACGAATACAATATAATGAATAATAATAACTTAATTAATAAATTATAAAAAAATACAAAAAATTAGTATAATAGAAAATTTAGTGTGAATATCGACTAGTCATTAGCACATTTACCGATAAGATAAAAAAAATTCCATAATCATAATAACTTTACGTCATTTATTCTACAATACTAGTTATTTATACTATTTATCAATTTACGACTAAAATAACTGTAATCGTAACCGCGAGTCGCGACCCATCAAAAAAATTTCGCGACCCATGGTTTGGGAAACGCTGTATTAGCTTGCGTCATGTTGAGATTCTGAGTGTAGTGAATAAATGTGTTTTAATTACATTGATTTGGTTTGTTTCTGTCAATCGTCAACATAAAAATCAGAAGTACAAATGATCCTATTATCGTCATCAGCATCTTTTCTGATTTCAAAGTAAATCTAGTTGGTACTTTTGAGATATTAAAATTGAATTTCTTAATACGCTGGAAAGAACAAAAAAAAAAGGTGAAAATAAACGGTTATTTTTATGCAAAATTAATTTTGTAAGTACATTTATAAATTTTATTTTTTTGGTGCAACTACAAAACTAATAACCGTAGTAAAAACCAATTAAATTACTGTCAATAAATTCTTTTTCACTTTATAAAGAATTTTGGAAATTTAACCCAAGGGTCCTCATATAAGATTTACTTTAATAGCTGATCAAAAATATTAAAGATACATAGCTAGACACGATTATTTCTAATGTGCATTTTAAGTTCAAATTTTAAAAATATTTTTCAAAATCCCGAAATTTTAATACAAGATTTCCAAACATGTTTTTCTACCTCCATCAAAGAAAAAACATTCACCAAAAAAATTATACTACGCTATTTATGCTAGGTACCTATGAAATATTTTCGATATTTTCGATGTTTTCGATATTTATTATTTATATTTTAAACTTAAATTTGATTATTTAATATTTATACAAGTACCTATATTGGTGACTCAATGTCTCCCCTCAGAATCGTTTTTCGTCGACAATAAATCATTGTTGAATTAAAATATGCTTACACGACAAGTATAGTCAAAATAATGCTTTAATAAATACTTTAATCCTTAATCAGGAGCGTGCTTATTTTTAATGTTCATAGTCACGTGGGGGTCTATCAGATCCCATTTCTAATAATGTGTAACATAAGTACAGAAATTTCGTTTTTTTTAAATTCAAAAACATAATTGGTTACTACATGATACATAAATATGGATAAAAATGTAACAATAAAAAAAAAATTAAAATAAATACAAAACTATGTGAGTTACTAAAAATTTTATTTAAGGTTTTCAAAAAAAATATTTTCACTTAAAATCTTATTTTTGGGACAATAAACAAAAGTTTTTCCTTTAACAGAATTTTTGTTACACTAATTTTTCAACCTAACTTAACCTCTCAAATTAGGGGGTAAATATGAACCACTCCCATTTTGAAGCGTTTGGCATATTTTAAAACTTTCTATTTTACGCTGATCGATTAAACATTATCATAAAACCATCTTTTAATAATAGAAATAGAAATGAATTATTTTTTCTGTATTATAAAAGTTTAATTTTTGATGGGGGTCAACTAGACCTCTTTGCGATTACTTAAGGGTTAAAGGTGACTTCTTATGCAAATAAGATATAGTTGATTATATTAAGAGGTCAAAATTTAAAATGTCATCGTTCTTTTCAAATTTGACAGAAAAAAAAGCCAAAACAAGAATTATTATTTATTGTGCAAAACCCCTTTAAAAAAATGTCTTAAATTTTTTAGCTGTTTCTAGAAATTTAATAAGTTTGATTTATTTTCTTTGAAGTTCGATGAATATGTCCTTTGGTTACTTTTTATAATAATCAAAACATTGAATTTCTATTTTTTTTTTTTAAACCGTTGAAATCATAAAAATGCACAAATTATTTATAATTACGAGTATATATATTATATATATAATAATTATTATTTATAAATAATTATTTATTATATGTCAATAAACTTAATTATAATGTAAAAATACTTAGTGTATTGAAACAATTGTATAAGTTATCTTAAAAAAAAAAAACATTTCAATTATAAAAATGATCAAACGCATAATACACATATTTATTATTTTTTGTTTTATTTTAAATATTAATTTTTAATAAATTTAAAGAAAATTAATATTTAATTTTTTTCACTTTTAATTGAACTACCTATTACTTAAGCTTTTGTATATTTGTGTAATTAAATTTGGCTGTCTTTTGAAATACACCATGAATATTATCATATTACGATTAAATATGGTAAATAATAATTGTTTCTCGTCAGTTTTTGATATTTTATGCTATTTTTGGGAATTTATACCAAGTTATTTTACTGAAAATTTCACAACTGTTTGCTGACATGCCGTGGCTGTCTCCACTCCACTTTGCATTTTTCGCAATAGCTTATTAATTATCATTGTTTTCAAATTAACACGCTATTCATTACACTCATTACACTAACTTTATTCAATGATGAAATACTCAATAGAAACCTATATAATATAGTTAATAGTTATACTTATAATATAGCAGATCGACTTTCCTGGTTTTTTCTTTTGATATTGTTGTTTATATTGCCCTGCAAAATGTAGTATTATTTAGTATCTCCGTTTTCAGTTCCGCAGATAAAAATTGACAGTTGCTTTTATCATCTACCACAATGATGTATAAATAATGTATTACTGATACCCGTCGCACGATGATGCGTAAGTTGTTGGCGCGCATTTCAGTCCGGTTCCTTCCGGTTCGGGGAAATTGGGTCGGCGTGGCCGCGACTTCGCTGGAGACGCGCTTGCGAGAATAGACTGACGTCTGACAGGCCTAGCTGCTGCCGCCGTCTCGCGCTCGCTAAATCCCTCCGTCTACTATTAATAAACGCTACACCGCGCGCGTCACACAATGGGCTGAAAATACGACTATCGCGCTTAGACATTGATGTTGTATAGAGTACAGCTTAGCGCATGTACGTTTTGTATTATTATCGGTCGTTACGCGGTGCAATTTTTTTTTTCTAACGAATGCCTATACGTTGTTTCTCCGCTGTCGCGTTTGTTCAACGACAACGTGACGCGGCTCGGTGACGTCGGCGCGGCGGCGGCGGCTTAACGATTTTGTTCGACCTCCATACACCCCGATGCGTACCTGCCTACAAACGCACACGAGTATAGTAGTTACCTATATATATATCGAGTATTATTATAATCGCGTAAGTGCGGTTTCGTTCTCTTCTATACTCGCATGCACCGTTCGCTGTAAACTATGCATACAACAGCCGTGTTATTATTGTTACTGCATTCATTCGACTGCGGCATTTATCGGCCGGTCGTTCGGACGGGTCTGCTCGTCGTCGCTGCGAGATAAATTATAATACTTTACACGACACATAATATAATAATATCTTTAAGACACACGTGACATCGTCGATATATTGACCGCGTCCGGATTTGTACGTTTTCCAAAATAAAACTTTTCGCATTCGCACATTTACAGGTCGTGTCCGCGTTGTCGTTCTAGTCGCGCATCGTCGTAGTTGCTATCTTTCGAAACGTCATTCTTAAAACCATGTTCCCTCGGCGGCTGTCGCTTTTTGAGCGACAAGAGTTCATAATGATCGGTGAGTTGGCCAAAAAGCAAAAATATGCGCGCGTAAATTTTTGACCTTGAGAAAACTATAACCGTTTCGTTTTCGTCTACGAGTTTTTATCTTATATAATACATGCATGTATTATATAGTAATAATCATATCACGTGCGTAAAAAGTTATCCTCTCTCCAATCTATACATATCGGGCATATTCTCGGAATATAGACATTTTTAAATAATAACCTTTGTAACTTTTGCATTTCTGTTTCACAACGGGCTGATTAATTTTTGAAAAATAAATTTCTTATTAAATATGTTTTTTCATCGTTGCACTTATATTTGTTCTTCATTTTAAATAGAGTTTATAGAATTGACGTAGTGAAAAAAATCTGAAGACGTCACTCCCGGTATCTTAAGACCTTATCCATTCGGAACTTAGGTGGACTTGACAATTTATTATCGTCTACTATACATATAATTAATATAGATTCAATGTATACTCAAATATACCAAAATTATCACTCCGGTTGGCAAAATATATTAATGACTTATATATATATATATATCCTTTAGTATCGTTTGGTTTTTATCTTTAATTTATTAATCCCGTGGGAATAAGAAGTTAAGTGTGAATAGCGTCAGTTTTTAAATTTTGCAACTATATACATATTATGTGGATTATAAAATAGTTGTATTGATAATACATGATACGAGATGCACAATGAAAATTGATTGATTTAAAAAGTATTAATTTATGATAAACTGAATAATATAGGTACAGTAAAATATTGTATCACTTAAATGATACATTTTACACAAAAACTGTAATTCTTAAGATACATTTATTATATTTAAAAACCTAAGTTTAATATCTTTATTGGTTTTCTGTAATTTACCTATAATTTTTTTCTCACCTTGACATGGTTAGTTTTAAACGTGACAACGAAATTGTGGATCATAAATAAATTATAATATTTGAGACTGTTTAAACTATATTCAACTTTATAGTCTGAACATGTGATTATTTATTTATAGAATTACCTACCTAGTGAAATATTAACAAAACATATTTATAAACTAATGTATGCGTGTATAGTTTGTAAGATTCGTTTAAATTATATACCATAATATAATACTTTTATTAGGTTTCTGGTCCCAGTGGCGAATTTTCAAAAAAAATTCTAGTTGGGGAGCCTAAAATATAAAATGCATTTCAAAGGTATTTTTATCATTATGAAAACAAATGTTTACAGTATTTTAATAATTTAAGTATATTATATGTTTATTTTTAATGATTTAATAATTATGGATTATATAGTGTATTAAGTAAATTATAATGAATATAGGTATATGTATATCGATGTCTTGGGGGATCTAGCCCCTCCTTCCCTACCGTAAATCCGCCACTGCTGGTCCTAACATAACACGACTTTAACGTTTCTTTTAAAATTAAAAATATATTTTTATAAAGGTTATAACTTATAAGTTTTACGATGATCAAGAATAAGACTGTGGTATTTATTTCTAATAATAATGGAGCTTAAGCATAAATTTGTGTTTTTAATATTATATCAATAATAAAGTTTCTTGTGTAATTACCTATATAATTTCAAACTGCATATTCGTATTTGTATATAATAGTACAGTATATTAACTTAAGATTTAAAAATATTTATTGTCTATTGGATACATAGTTATTCTGCCTACTACATATTGCAATGATTAAGAATTATACAATTTTTTTATTGTTTAGCAGATAAAAACGAATTAACGAAACCATATACTTAAATATCACAAAATGTTTTCATGTACATATGTATAGGTATGTACAAATTACTTCAATTTATTTATTAGTACGGAAAAAGTTGTTAATCTATGTGTAAATTTGCGTTATTATTGTTTTTCGAGTATTTATCAGTAAAAAATCCTTTAAGCTGCATAATATAAATTCATTTTTATTTACCTTTACATGATTTATGGCATTGTACATATTAGGTATATTTTATTCCTTTTTAATTTTATTAATATAATTATATATATATATATATATATATATATATATATATATATATATCACGATTATTGTTTTTTACGATAATACGATATAATATTATGTATTTAGTAGTTAGTTATACTTTATTAAGAAGTAATTACACTGACAATTGTAACTGCAGGTTAGTTTTATATTGGTTATTGTACCAACGTATTTATATAACTGCAGTTATAGTAAAGTACGTTAGTTATGATGTGAAGACATCTCTTATTGTTTTCTTAAAACAGTTATATTAAGTTATAACATACACATTATTTTTGTTTCTTAATTTATATGTATATATTATACCATTCATATGACATGTACCTAGTTTGAAGAAGTTGTATTCAATTATGACATTATAAAATATAGACTGAAAAAAAGTTGTATACCTAATATTGTATTGATTAAAAAATTATTTATTTAACCTATTTTTGTAAGAAACTTATAAATTGTTAATAGATAACCTTTGTAACTAAAATATACAAAATTGTATTTTAATAATTAATTACACAATTACATGGTCATAAATTAAAATGTTGATGATAATAATGACTTTTTTAATAGTTTTACTTAAGTGTTATTTAATTTTAATGACTAATAAACATGTTTATCATAACGCAACTAAACAAAATGCATTCTTTGAATAATTGTGATATCCAATTCTATCAATGGAAATTAGAGTAATTTTTTTTAATTACGCATTTTAGTTAATGGCTTATCACCTAATTGTATAATTATTTTATTATAATACATAGCAGTGTGTATATACAGTTATAATATGTGTCAAATTATATAAAAAGAATATTTTCAAAATCTTAAAATTTCGAATAATGAGTTTAAACTTAAGCTTAAACACTTAAATTGATAAACATCGTAGGTATTAATATATTATAACACGTTTATATATTATACATACTTATATACAATATCATATCATAAAATTATATTTATTTAATCTATGATTATACTCGTATCAATATTTTATATATGACACGCCTGACACGGCCAGTCAGTCGTCATGCTAATGAAAATTGTAACCACATTATTTACGTATATTGCATTAAACGCGTGGTAAACTTATAATATTTCTACTAAAATTTTGCAGGTGAACGTCTAAACTATGTCAACACGCCGCACGTTATCGCCATGGTCGGACTGCCGGCGCGAGGGAAAACTTACATTTCGAAAAAACTTTCCCGGTACCTTAACTGGATCGGTATCAACACGAAAGGTGAATATAGAAAGAAAATAATATTTATGTTTAGTATATAATATACTGTATAGGTATATTATATCTGCCTGGTTTTGAGTGTTAGTCAATAACTTACTGTCGTGTATCATGTGAAATTGAAAAATATTTTAGTTTTCAATCTCGGAGAATACCGGCGTCATGCCACCACTGCGTATAAATGCCATGAGTTCTTCCGTCCTGACAACGTTGAAGCGATGGCAATTCGAACGCAATGCGCAATCGATGCGCTCGACGATGTCTGCGCGTGGCTGGACAACGGCGGCGAAGTCGCTGTAAGTACATAAAATTCTATTAAACAGCAATAATTTTTTTAGACATTTTTTTCAAAATGTATTACCTAACGTTTTTGAAAATATTTCTTTTTTAAGTTTAATGTAACTACATAATAATGTTTTTGCAAAAAAATATATTTAACTATTTATTTATACCGTTGTAATGTTTAGTTTTTTAAACTTTAGAATGAAAGCTTATTCATCTTCATTGTATACTCCAAATTTGAATAATTTTGTAATAATATGCATGTTTAAAAATTAAATTTTTAACGACTTTAATTATATATAGTATATATTATATTTACCTAATGTTTAAAAGAGATTAAAGTATGTATATAGTAGACAAACATTTTACGTTGTCACTCCATTGCGGGCTTTGCACTTCAAATCTTATAACTAATCAGTTACTTATTAGTGTAATGTTATAATTAAAAAATTGTTATACATTTGATTTCATTAAAAAGACGAATATTTAATAATATAATTAATATTCATTTTTTTCAAAAATCTGTTATAATCATTAGAATTGTTTGACATATCGCCATGTTTTTAAAATATATGGCTTATGTATCTATGTGTGAAATTTTATTACATAATAATAATATAACTTTGGTTTATAGGTGTTCGATGCCACTAATTCAACGATTGAGCGTCGACAATTGATATTAGATATCGTTGTAAAAAAACGAGGGTTCAAGTTATTCTTTGTCGAATCAGTGTGCGATGACCCAAAAATAGTCGAACAAAACATAATGGTAATAAGCTATAATAATATATTATAATACCAAATACGATAACTGCTTTATGCATATTGTATAAAATGTTGATTATATAATATATATAACGCTGTTGTAGTCTCCAACTTCTTTTGACTTAGAATTCATTTTTGTGGAAATTAAGTCATACAAATGGTTTGAAAACCAGTGTTTTAATATAAATGCGTGTAATTGTTTAATGATGAGTTACCAATAATACCAATTATATATGTATATATATCGTATACCTATATTATATCGATTTATTGCGCAGGAAGTGAAGATTAACAGCCCGGACTACCAGAGTATGGGTGCTGACGCGGCACTCATGGACTTTTTACAGCGGATAGAGCACTATCAGGAACGGTACGAACCACTTGATGAGGTGACCGAATCTGAATTGAGCTTCATGAAGATATTCAATACTGGTGAAAAAGTGTTGGTGCGCAAACACGAGGGTCACATACAGGCACGCATCGTCTACTATCTGATGAACATTCATATCATTCCAAGAACCATTTATCTTACTAGAGTGAGTGTGCCAATACACAATAAACTATGAATATTTTATTACGGAAAATATAGCTTTTCTCGTTTAACTTAAAAATCTGAGATACTCCATTCGTATAAATTTTTGTTGAATTTGCAAACGTTTACTGCCCTGTATTCTTACGAATCGAAATAATAATAATAAATATTTTATAAATTTGACATCAATGACTAATGACTATGCACTTTTGCAGCATGGTGAGAGCGAATGGAACAAGGAAGGAAAAATCGGCGGTGATTCCCAACTGTCGCCAAACGGTGTCAAGTATGCCATCGCATTGGCCAACTACATAAACGAACAGAATATCAAAAACCTTCGGGTGTGGACGTCGTGGCACTACAGGACCATTCAGACCGCGAGCGGCGTTCGAGCTCCACAGGAACGATGGAAATCGTTGAACGAAATCGATGCGGTAAGAAACACAATACCTATATTATTAATAAATATAATATAGTATTACCACAGACTATATTATTATAGTATATTGTTGTACCTGGCCCATGCGCAGTATTTCAAAATGGGGGTGTTTTTTTAAAAAAAAATGTATAAATAGATCATCAATAATTAGCAAATAGTGCAGAAGATAACGTGAAGATACACTATATTATTATATTATAGTATTGTACTATATTATGTTAAACATTATTATAAATAAGGTTATAAAATATTATATATAGGCAATAGATCAAAAATGAATAGCACGATTTTTTTGGTCATGGTGTGGGGGGGGGGGGTGAACCCCCAAAAACCCACCTTTGCGCACGGGCCTGGGTTGTACAACTGTACCCATCACAATCAACGTATGTCGTTTTGACAATATGACCTGTTTTTTGTTAAGTCTATAATTCCGATGAGTAAATGTTTGTTTTTAGGGTGTATGTGATGGTAAAACATACGCAATGATCAAACGCGAGTATCCTGAGCAATTCGCAGCCCGTGACAAGGACAAGTTTGCATACCGTTATCCGAGAGGTGAATCGTATGAAGACCTGGTTGCCCGGCTAGAACCGGTGATTATGGAGCTGGAAAGACAGGGAAATGTTCTGGTGGTCAGCCATCAGGCAGTGTTCCGGTGTTTGCTGGCGTATTTCTTAGACAAAAACTCAGGTAGGTCGCTATAATTGTATTCTTTTTCTATTGTTATGGTATATTTTTAAATTATAGTCTATAGTCGCTGCTTGTGTTTATAGAAAATGCTATACTTATAGCATTGATTATAGAATAGACTGTTTTATAATCAATGCTTATAGTTATTTTTTTACTAATTATTTCTTTACAAACTAACCATCTATCATATAGTGTGAGTAGATTACCAATTAAAAGAATATGTATTTTTTATTTTGTAGAAGAGTTACCATACTTAGAAGTGCCCTTGCATTCGCTGATAAAACTTACACCTGTTGCGTACGGTTGTAAAATGGAGCAAATTAACTTTTCCATCGATGCTGTCAATACACATCGTCCCAAGCCTCAGGTTAGTTATTTAAACAATAATAAAAAAAAATAGCATATTATAAGAATTTAACATAGTATAAACACAAAGATCAAAAATGTTATTTTTTTTTAATCCCAAAACTTAATATGTTTGTTTGAATATTAATATTTACAATTTTACATTTTTTCATGTGTAAATTTAATCACATGTTTTGATATTCAATGATACCTATAATAAACAGATAAAATCTGAGTTTTAGAAGACTTTCTTTACTTTTAAAAATGTGAAAACTTGTTTATTAAACTATTTTAATTTCATTGTTTGTTTTTGTATTCATACAAAATAATTAATCACTAATACAATGCACATAATATGTGAAAAGTTTTTTGTCAAATATACAGGATATTTTTATGTTTTTAAAATGTCCTCAATATTTAAATATTTTAATAGATATCTTCATAGTAATTCTTTTCCAAAGAATTAACTTATACAAATTATTTATGATGTAAAGTTAGCATATTATATTTAAATCAACCTTATATTGTTTCATAGATTTATGTGTCATATACAATATATATTACCAAAATAGGTACTTCAAAATTTGTTCAATTTTAATAACCAATTAGTTATATTCTGTGAATAAGTTTTATTTATGTTTTGTGCATTTTAAATTCTATCAAACACGTGTAAACTGAATATCGAACAAATGACAATGTTTGCATGTCTCTTGATTAAAAAGTAATTTGCACTTATTAAAACCTTATAGTTTCAGTAATAATTATATAATACATGTCCACAACTACAATCTATTTTGGTGACCTATCAGAACAAAATATGGGATGGGTAAACATAAAATCTTAGAACTATATAGTTTCACATGTCATCAAAATGTATAAGACATTGTAAGAGAGTATATTTTTTATTATGGTACCTTGGTACCCAATGTCTACCGAATTTAGTTTCTAATCACATGTTAATCTTCGACCCCCAATTTCATACTTCTAACTTCTATAGTTTTGCTTGTTCTTAACTAATGGTTCAGCTAATCTTAGGATTTTTACTTCAAAATATCTACATTTCAGCTTGGTTTTCAAAAGTCACACGCCAAACATTTTTTCAAAGTGATATAGTCACTTCAAATACACTGTGGTGTCATTCCTAAGATTAGGAAATGGATCAAAATGTTGATTGACTCTTTTATAAATTATAAATGTTTATTTCTACCACATTTTTCTTTTTAAAATAAAGCTGGTAATTCCTCTAGTTTCGTGATACTGTAAAGTCCTTCCATAAACTATATGTAAAAATTGAATACTTAAAACAATAATCAACTTTACAAAAATATATAAAAAAAAGTATTAATTTATATGTAATAGGTATTTTTGTTTAAAAAACAAATGTATGGGAGAACAGTCTATCTGGCCAATCTCAAAAATGTCAACATCAGCACACTTTAAACTTTAAACGATTGCGTAGAGATAGTGAACTCAAATGACGCCACTGAAAATTATACAGACAATTAATATTGTTATACTTATAGATACTTCAATAGTTCAATATAACATTTCTAATACTTATAAATACCTAACATCAAATTATTCGTATATATAAACATTAAATATTTTATTTAAAGCAATTTAGTATTATATGAATTTAAAATGGTCAAAATATTGATAATGACACACATTCTTAATTATTAGAACAAATTTTTAGATTTAGTTGTCATATTATGACAAATAAAATATTACAGTTTAAAGGTAGGTCTGATTGGGCTCATGCACTCAAACAATACCATTCACATTTGAGTCCTAGCTCATTAGATGTGAAGCACTTGCGTTCATGAGTTATACATATTGGAATAATTCTGATTGTCCTGATTCTCAGTATTTATTTTATTTATTTATGGATCTGTGAGATATTAAACACTAAAGTTAAATTCATAATTTAAATAAAGGTATTTAATTTTTATACACGTTTATTTTTACTCACATACTCTATAAACTATATTACCTTTATAATAAAATCATTTATTTATATCAGTTTAGTAAAAAAAAAATTGTATTAAACATCTCGTGTACCTATTCTACCTGTTTATAAAATAGCTTCAATTTTACTTATTGCTAAAATAAGCTATGTCCGAAATGATTTTTTAAGAACTATTGTTCCTCAGTTCCTATAGGAATCCTATTATAATATTGTTTTTCCCATATTAAGATAGCTAAAATCTCAAATAAATCTAGGTATTTAGTTACCTACGTTTATTTAACGTTTACGTGCATATAAATAAAAGATATTGTTCCATTTCTCAAAGTTCAATTTGTAAAACGCTCATTAAAATGTGTTGATATTTTTGAATAATTTTTTTAGAATTTGCTTAAAAACCAAAGACACAAAGTAATTATTTCCAAAGTAAGTCTATTAATGTATTTGATTTTAAATATTTATGCTTGACATGAAAACAAGGGTCGGTATTATTATTAACAAATACATTTTTGTGTAGGTATATAAAACATGATATTTTGTAATAATGTAAATAAACAAATTATAACTAATATAATTGGCTTGATCCCTATATTGTAAGTATCACTGCTGTCTGCTATCTATGATTAATAATAATTAATATTGTATATATATATAGCTATTTTTCACTGATATCAAAATATTTGATACCCTTACTTAACCTTAACTTTAATACCTATACTTAAAAATTCAATATGCCTAAAAATATATATGTGCAATTAAATGTTATACATTTAAGAGTTAACAACCATTAAGTATTTTTAATATTTTTTTACTTTGTTGACATATATTTTTATATAATTGTTATCATTCCTAAACAACATTTTTGATAAAAATAATTTATCGTTATCAAATTCTCAGTTTTTGCTTTTTTAAACGACAATATATATTTCATATTTCTTAAAAAATTCCTAGTTACTCAGTAACGTCGTAAAATGAACTTCCCAAAGTGTGTGAAAAAAAAAATTGTGTGTTAATCGGGACTATTTGTTGTACTATTATGTTTTACTTGATAGATCGTGTGAGTTGGTGTCAAGATCATGGATGACTATTTACTTTCAAGTATTGTGTCCTATAAAACTTGTTAATAAAACATGTCTTCAAAAATTGCCAACTTTTATTCTAGAGAAGGGGGAAACGGGGGACATGCACGAGCAGTCTTTCGAAACTTGTATAATGACATTGTGTGTGGAAAGGAAGCCATTTTTAGCTGCAAGTTGCAACTATGCGTGTTATAACTGTAGGCGTATTACATGAGTCATTGCCATTTGTCAATAATATATATTGCATATTGATTATCATTGCATTATTATTATTTATTACCATCATGTTATATTTTATTTGGTCAAGCATTTTGATTTTTTTTTTTATCCATCTATAGGTTAAACCACACGAGGTTTTTTTGTGCTCGAAAATTTGTCACTTGATTAATTCGTTAATTATATATGTAAATTAGGAGTTAAGGTCTTTGGCGTCGTACAAATGAGTCTTAACGTCTTCACTGTACTAAGATAGATGATTTGGAGACGGCGAAAAACCTTATTATTCAGTCTTTAAGGCAGTTTATTAGAGTTGATATTTATTATTTTATCGTCTGAAAATTTGACTAATGACTGTATGTATAATGAACAAAGTTAAAGACATTTTTATAATCATACAATAAAATATGTAGGATGGTCCAAGCTTTTTTTTTTGGCCCTCCTTAGAAGACATATATTAATTAATTTTAGTGTTTATAAGTGTGAGGAATTTATAAAAAAATCTAAGGTGGTGGGAGATGGCGTGGTGGCAGTACAATACATACATATTCCTTAATATAATAACTCTAGTATTATAATATGTTGGTTATAAAATAAAATACAAATAAAAATATTTTTTCTTTCCCCCCCCCCCCCAAATTGGATCATCCTGTGTTAGTATTTACCATAAAAAACCGATCGCTAAACTTTGGACAGTATTTTTATTTTTGACAGCGTATCACACTAAATACTCATATGAAATCGTATGAAATCATTGTTGTGTTTTGTTTTTAAAGGATTTGCCTACAGTCTTCGATAACACCGGCACCAGATCTACTAATACGGTGTGTGTTCTTGTAATAATTTAGTTATAACTAGTGTTTGGATTTTTATGTTTTTGCACAACTTCATAGAGTGTATATCACAAACTAAGATCTACAGGACTGAAAACGATCTGATCAGTTCAATGCGTGAGATAGGTCAGAAATTGTCTAGCTAATCGTACTTATTAATTTTGAGTGCCATCTATATTACAACAAAATGTTACCTAATCACCAAGTTAATTTTTGATTTGCGGTTACAAATGCTATATAACTTACTTAAATATAAATGTGAGTTTATGATTTGATAACCATTTTTTCATTCGGTGTTTTAAAAGTGTATGTACATCTAACTTTAATATATTATACAGTTTAATTGAAAAATATACGTACCTATTAAAAAAAGTACATACTACTTATTAGATATTTAGATTTTTAATTCATTGTTGTTTTCTTATTTTCTTATTGCTTACAATTTATTATCAAATTTCGAAAACATTAAAATTATAATTTCTAATCTATTGACATCAAGAATCGTTGTGTACCGTTATTGAGTCAATTGGGTTCCCTATGATATTTGGCAGTTTCCAGTCCTGTACCTACGTATATCTCAGTTCGTGGTATATACCTATGAAGTTTGATAGCAGTAAAAAAATTATAAATGATATATAAATGTTTTTTTTTTTTACATATTTAAAAATATTTCAAGGGTTAGAGTACCTATTATATTTACTAGTACCTATATCATGTATTTCGCAGTAATTTTTATAATAATCGGAAAAAATATATATGAACATTAATTATTATTATCTATTAAAGTAGCTTTTTGGTAACCATGCAGCTTAGTGATTACCAAAAATTTAAACTGTTTTCGATCAGGATCGTTTTTCGTTTAAATTAAAATTGTACACTTCCATTATAGTGACATACTCATTAACTATAATTCACTTAACCCTAATGTATACTGTTACTGTAGTAGAGATACCTACTTAAAGAATTTTTTTTGAAAGTTGTTTTTGGTTGGTTTCATTCTTTGTACATCCAATAGTTTTTTACCCACTCAGTTTAATTTTCAAGTTGTATGCTGTTTTTCATGTTTAAGTTTTTGCTAATTTTTTGATTTGCTTATTAAAGCAAAATATTTTTAAGTTCATTGATTATTTTTCTCATTTTTAAGATTGAATATCTGTAGATTTTTTACAGTTTATTATCATCATATTTTTTAAAAAATTTGCATAAACCCCGGACTCTAGTTAAAACATTGTGGCATGTGCGAACTTTCATTTTTTTAACACTTTAATTTCATTGTTTAATATTAATATTATTTGGCTTAATGTAAATAATTTACACATACGCATAAGGTAATGTATTGGTGTATATATACACTTTATTAATTTTTAAAAACATTTTAGTACCTTCATATAAATATAATACTGCTCTTGTTAGTATATTTTAATGCACTACATGCAAGCTACATCTAAGCATGTAAATTTGCAAATTTCTCTAATTTTTTGACATACGAAGTCTTCGGAAATTATACAGTGGTACGCAGAAATAACGATATCAAATCGATCGGTTGCACAATATTACTTTAAAATTCTTTAACGTCGTACATCTTATCTTATAGGAACCGGGATTTCTAGAGGACCGTTTCAGAGATGATGTGGAAGACGACGTCGGAAGTGGCGACAGTACGAATGGAAAAAAGGCGAACAACGGAGATGCCACACTGCCCACTTAACTTACAATCCACCACCATACGACCACGACCACAACTATAATATTACTAAACTTTTACCATGCTGGGGCCGCACCACCTTTTCTGTTTGTGCGCACGCCGTCAGAAACAACTGTGTTTCTGCAGTGGAGGTCGTAATGAAGAAGGCATTGTCCACGCACTAAAAATAAAAATAATTAATTACCCATTATTATTATGTATTGTTTCCGTATTGGGGAAGGGGTAAAATGGTGAATTTTGATTATTTTTTTTATATATAATTTAATATTTAAGAAATATATATATTTGTGTGTTTGTGTGTTTGTGTGTGTGTGTGTGTGTGTGTGTGAATGAATGATATCAATATGTAAACATATTGATATTTATATATATATATATAAACAGCGACAAACTATCCGAATTTGACTAATATACCTGTGTATATATTTTATTTTAATAATATATGTATATACATGTTTACAATTTCTTTTTCAATTTTTAAGATTTTTAAAACGCTACTTAATTATTACACAATATTGTAAATACAATTTTACTTTATTATAGCCAGATTTACATTGTATAATATGAGTAACATATGCATAACCACACATTACCATTAAAATATTTTTTATCGGTACCTTACAAAATTTACTGGATTTTTTTTAATTCCTTAGTTACGAAACATAATTTACTATTATTATAAGGAAATTGTCTGTTTTATTGTATAAGCTTAAGTTTTAATAAATGGAAAAATTTTAATATTTTTTCAAAACCATTCTTCAAATAAACATGATATACCGCCTATACTATAGCATAAATGATTGCGTTAAACCAATACATTTTATTGTGATATTTACGGAAAACGACTGTAAATTTTTCATTTTTTGTTTTTGTATACCAACTGTTTCTTCATAATAAATAATGTTTGTTTTTTGTTTTAAATCTATTTTACGTTGGAATAAATCGTTAAGTAGGTGCCTAAAATATTTGTACACACACATGTACCTATTGTACCTACTCGATTATATCGATAACAGGCCTTTTTTCTAGCGTCATCATCTGCAGTACAAGTGAACCGAATTGTTTGCACATTGATTGATCGATCCCCTTGTAGCATCGTTTATAGTGTTTATATAATAATATATACAACGTTAGATGATCCTTAAAGAGCCCGAGTTTACTTTCCTTAATATGTACTAGTTAACTACTAGTATGTGTATTGTGTATGCATCATAGACTCAAGGGTGCACAATGTGGTGGGCATTTGGTTGAACCCGAAGGAGATATATAGACAAGAGGGTCCCGCCTTAACCCCTTACACATTGTACAATTATTTAGATGGTCGAAATACCATTGGGACCAATATCTTCTCCTAAGCCAGACATCTCGAGATAAGCGATTTATTCCTGAGCCAGCCCTGGCCAGACGCTGTGGCGATTCATGCTTGGTTAGGCATGCAACCTCAGCTTGGCGTTTTGGATGAGACTTCACAATAAACAAGTCTAGCTGTCATAGGTATACCAACTTAATGTATTAACTATCACGATATTCCGAACATTTTAAAAATATTTTATAATTCCATTTACGTCTTAGACTTTTATTTTTTTTTCGTGAAATACTTATGTTTCGCATGGAGAGCGCTCAACACTTCAACGTGATTGCCACCACTTGGCGTTGCTCAATGATTTTGAATCCCCCCGTACTCATAAAATATTTTGGAAGAATCGTGTAACTGAGAAACTAGCAGTTTCCAATTAACGATGCATACCTATATAGGCTATAATTTAAACATATCTATGTCTAATTATTACTAACTATATATAAATATTATCTCGAGTTATAAAAACTCGGAACACCACTCGCATGTGCAGTTTACAATAATTATTATTGTACGCTCAACGTTCAACGACACCACTAAAATAACTAAATCCCCCATCGGCGTCCGCCATCGTAGGTAAATTATATTATTAATATTACATCATAGATCCATGGTTTTTTAATGGATGGTCTATGCATCATATATTATATATATTATGACGTCGTTCTTTTATTTGTGGCGACAGTAAAACGTAAATAATTTTACCGAATTTTAGTTGCTGCCGCAGCCGCTGGCTTAATATACTTGCTTTTCGGATTTGTAATTTTTATTGTTGGGCGTGCTTGTTTTTCTCTACAATGCACTGGTATAATAGTATTTTTTAGTGCGAACGACTCTGTTCGTTTAACAAAACTATTATAGTAAAATACATTTTACGATTCCACAGTCATAGAGGCTGTTGGTAATTTGGTAATGTGATTTATTTTTTGACGGCATAGGTATTCTATGGGTACACAAATTAAAACTCTGAACTCGTATTCTAGTTTTTGACGCCTAAGCAGTGTACGGACGTTTAAAGTATAGTTTTCTGGTCATCAGTTACCGGACTCGAATTATATCATATAATATAATATTTTTATGATTCTAAAACTATGATACCTCGGCATTGTATACGGCTATCAAACGCACATTATTATTATCGGCGGTTCTGTACGATAGAAGTCTATTGTGTGACTTGACGTCATGCATTTTAAGTTTTAACTATGTATTTTGTTTACATAGTACATAAAAATCATCGTTACGAAATTTTGATTCGTATAGATATAACATTATATAGCTATTATTATCATCCGATTGGAGTATGGACAGATGCTACTTATTTATTGAAATCATAAGTTGTGGGTATATTACGATCTGCTTTGCTGTAGAACGTATATAGAAACCAAACGATCAACGATGCAGACCTTTGGCAACTATTCAGCATAATGGTGAGTAAATAATATGAAAAAATTCTCATTCAAACATCTGTACACCACTAATACTAATATGCAACTATGATGGTCAATTGTAGACTATTAGAGGTCAATTTTTAATACCTATATAAAAATATCAGAATCTTCAACATTTGAAATTAAATCAATATGATGGTATCAAATTGTTCAAATTTAAAAAATGTAATAAAAATACTTGAAACATAATTTACTATGTAAAATATAATAAGATAATTTTTGCACAATATTGTGCTATTATAAATATATTTATGAGTTATGATTGTACATTAAGTTTAAGTATCTACACTAAAAAAATACATACAATATTTACTTATATAACGAGTGTACATATTCATACGCAAATCGCCATATTATACATAATATACGAGTAAGTACACTAACTTCATAAGAGTACCTATAGCGCACACGTTGATGTTTATGATATCATTGCAGATGACTGATGAGTACACAAATATCCATTCAGTAAATAGATTAATATTTTTTCCAGGGCAGGTTTATTACATCTCAAAATGGATTTTTCAACCGACGGTATGATAGTAAAATATACATTTTTAGAGTAGGTACCCACAGGGCCGTCCTGATGGGGGGGTGTAGGGGGTGGGCCACCCCCCCACGACAGTTATAGTTGGGCCCAGTTGGCACAATGGCTCATCAATAGGTCATTGAGTCGGCAATTTAATAATATTTTAAGTATTTTATTATAATATTTAACTATAAATTGTATTTATATTATACAATAAAATTCATAGTTTAAGTATTTTCCTATGAAAAAAAAATATCTACTTTATTTATAATATTGTAGATATAAGAATATCATACAATAACTATGGGTAATATTAATATTATAACTTACTGATAAGTAAAAATAAAAATAATAATAAAATGACAATGAAATACTGTCGTTCCGCGAAAGTGCTTACTTAAGATTATGTCCTAAACGAATTGACTCAAGACCATCAACTGAGGTTGAATTTACAATACATTTATTTTATCGAAGAGAATTTAAGTTAGTTCTTGATACACTGATCACATTATCAAATAGCAACTTAAAACAATGTATTTCTTCTATTCAGCCATTGTTCAAATTATTTTCACAACCTTTAGACAAATCAAATATTACTCTTGAAAACATCACAAATTCACTCTCTTTATTTCCACCAGATAGTATAGATTCCAATCTAAAAGATCTAGATTTAGTCCAGGCTCAATTAGAGATATTATTTAACATGTTACCAAATGAATCAAACAATTTTAAATGTTTAATGGAAAAGTCTGAAGAAGTCAAACATATTTTACCATGTGCTAATTTATTATGTCGTTTGGCTTTAACTTCTCCAGTGACTGTAGCATCGAATGAAAGGACATTCAGTAAATTGAAATTAGTTAAGACATTTCTCAGATCGACAATGAAGGATGACCGATTAAATTCCTTAGTAATATTAGGAATAGAAAAAGATATTGTGGACCAATTGGACATTAATAAATTAGCACAACAGTGGTCAAAATTGAAAGAACGCAGAATAGAAATTTAACTGTTAATATTTTACAAGTTTAATTTTTAATAAAAAAAAAAATTGTTTATGTTTTTTATATTTATTATATATTATATTTGTATGTTTAACATGTATTAAAATATTTTTATTTGAATACCTGTTCATCAAAATTATATTCTATTGTTTTATAATAAAATGTAGATTTATTATTTTGTACTATATACAATATACCTACTATATAATGATTTATAATATCAACATAATAAAAAATAATATTTTGGCATTTATACTACTATTTGCATTTGATATCAAAGAGAATAATAACAATATTTTCTTTTATTTAAATTTATAAAACTTAAAAAGTATGTGTTTTTTTTAAACGCAAAGCAAATAAAAATGATAAAATAACATTATAAGATAATATTGTTCGAGCGAAGCGAGAAAATTTTTTTTACTCAATGAGTTGGCAATTAGTTAGTCTACACCCCCCCATAGTTTTTTTTTCGGGACGGCCCTGGGTACCCACATTAACATTTTACATTTATATTGTTACTATATTACCTACATATTACTATATAATGCTACTTATATTGTTTACTACAAGCCAAGTTAATTTTAATTAATTAATTCAATGAATTGTTTGATTTTCAAAAATATTTTCATATTGTTAGGTCTTAACTCTTAATGTATAAAATTGATTTGGGTGAAAGTAATTTTTCCATTTTTAAATAGGCTGGTTGTCAGTAGGTACCAATATTAATTAGCTATATAGTGTGAAATTTTCTTTTTAATTAATATTTCAATGAAAATATTTGGTCCCAGCAATGACTTTAGAATAAATAAATAAATTACTAGCATACCTATATTAATATGAATGTATTGTAAACTAAGTATGTTGGTACCTATATCTAAGTAGTTACCTATATATTTGAGTTGGTACCTATTTGATCAATCATTAATTGTAAGATTAATATGTTCTTAAAACTGTGCTTATTCTTGTTGTGATAATAATAACAATAATGATATAATATTTAATATTATAAATGTTGTATTATATAGGTAGTAGGTACTACCAGCATAATTAAACGGTACTATTTAAGAATTGTGATATTGAGAGGAGTGTTTGGTTTTTATATTTAAAGACAATATGTCTGCTATTTAATATCAAAGGATCAATGACGTTGACTGGTAAGACAATAGGCGTTCATATAATAAATCACGGTTTGCTAGGTAACAAGGTCGTATGTACCTATTTTATATTTTTAACTCACAACTTACCCAACAAATATGTTAATTATGTTTTAGAAATAATTCATTACAATATAATCATAAGAACAGTTTAAATTTTTAAATTTAAGGGATGATTGTTTGAAGTAGAATAGTGCCGTAGGCCGTGAGGGTTTATCTAAATATTTACTCTGTGCAATTTTTTTTTTTAACTCTGTGCACTAGGTGCGCTATATTCTTATTAAACAAGTATTTTACTGCAGTTTCTGACTCACTTCAAATCTATTATAATAGGCCTCTATACCTATTCATTATTTGTTATGACAATATTGAAATTGTTAAGCGTATACAGTTGTACCGACAAAAAAAATCTTTATTATTTTAGCAATAACACTAATAACTAATTAACAATAACTAGTTATTCAATCTTATTGATTCTAAAAGCGATTTTTATTTTTATATTTTTTTTATTAACAAAGATTAGCTTGTTATAGATATCATGTTGAAATAAATACCTACCAAGCGGTAATAGATAAGCAAAGAGTACCTTAAAAAAACAATAATAAATATAACAAACATATTTCAGTCACACTTCAAAATCGTATTGAGAAGATGTATTACACGTGCGGGCAAGGACGGACACCGCCGGGGTCGCCGATGACCTCTTCATCATTCGTACCGACGTCCACTGTCGATGCCACACGCAACAGGTGGTCGATCGCGGTGTCCGGTCCTATCTTGCAATTAGTGCTATACGTTCCGACCAGATTCGGCAAATGCTGCAGAACGTGAACGTAAAGTGCGCAGAGTCGCTGCAGCTGCATGTGCACGTCGCCGAACAGCACTGCAGCAGACTTGTCACTCCTCGGCAAAGGCATTAGCTATACCACCTTGTATTGCACTATTGCAGCGGAACGCGTACACGTTGGACGCGTTGGATGTTCTCGCCTTCTCGGAGTTCCGGTGTGCGAAATAGTTTGGGTTCGATGGCTGGATGCGCCAGCAGGTTCTCGTACAGCATTCGGCGCCACCCGTCTGCCGGCCACACAGCTGTTTGGGACGCAAGTACGCAACATCAGTATCCTGCACGACTCACCTGCTGCGACGGGTATACCGCGCGATTTTATAGTACCTGAATCCTGATCCACGATCGCAGTCCGAGTTTTCACAGAACTGTTTTGGAGAATGAACTCGCCCGACGGGTCCGCGTAAATAGCTTCTATATACATCATACGCATGTATATATATATATATATATATATATATGCAATGCGTGTTAACAAACGACAGGTACTCTTCCGCTGATCGTTGGCGCAGAGCTTTACTGGTTCCCTAATGCAACGGTGGACCGCGGCCGCTGCCGTAAACATAAAGGTAAATGTTTTGAACGTGTGATGGGATAGTAACGTTAGACCTAGCGGTATACCACACGGTCTAGGCCACCGACGCCGTACACTCTTAGCGGCCTTAGCATTCAGCATTTTAGCAGCATGGAGTTCACCGTTGGAAAACCGTATATTCGAGTCACCGGCAAGCTGGCCGTAAATGTTGGGCCATTGCCTAATCGGTTGAAACTTTTCAGTCATGATGCCACACAGACTGGCCCACGGTGATCTGTCTGATAAACCCGTTCGAAGCAGCTGCAATGTCGTTGTCCAGCTCTTCGCTTCTCGCCGTGCGGCCACTAATGCTGTGGCCAGTGACGTGCACCACGCGTATTGCGATATGGACAGGAAACCTGCACCAAGCGCGTGATACTCGATCTTGGTTGCTTTTATTCTCGAACTTGAGTGAGTAGCGCAGCTCGACAGACAAGATCACACAACTTGGCACACCGATCGCTAGAACTGCCGGTTTCCTTTTCCCCCTCGTGCACCTTGGCCAAACAGTATATGTGAGGAGTCGGTGGACGGTGTGGCCATCTCGCGTGCGCGATGTCAGTCCACGTCAGACATCAACAACAAGTTGTCAACGAACGACGACCGCACGTTCGGCATTATAGGTATCTATTGTCACCACAGAATATAATAAAGTTGTTTTTTGTTAGCTGTCACTAATCAAATATGCAGCTGGCCACCATACTGGCAGGTTACCAATAGTGCCCCCTCCTATATACAATGCAATGTGTTGGTTATTAACATTGTTAATAATTTTTTGAATAGTATTTTTGATCAGTTTTTATACTTGTATTAACACAATAATCAAATTGCATTTCAATCATTTAAATGTTTGTTGATATTATATTACCTACTATAATGTAGTCTATACAGCAAGTATATACCTATATGTCTGTACATATAATACAATTACAGAGAACTAACTATTAATGCTCCTTTAATTAAGTTCACGAGATTTTTCATAGCTAATGAGATCCAAACTGATCTATTTAATTTTATTAATTTTGTAATTATATCATTAAATATATTATCAGTAATTTATGTTTTTATTATATTCAATAATTTATTGTACTTTATTATTTTTTACTTGTTATTCAATTCTTCTGTTTCATAAATTCACTTTAATATTAATACACGTATGATTATAACTTGTAATGGACATTTTCCCGTTTAAATTAACAATAAATAAATCATAGACCTAATCGTTATTAGTACACAAAATAAAATAACTCAACAACGATTTGTTCGAATTTTTATTATGATATCTACTACCTAGTAACTACGTCATAGTTTTCAGAGAAATTATTTGCTGAATATTTTACAACAGAAAACGGCTTGTATATCCATAGAGAACTTCGAATAAGTTTATTACTTATACAATAAGTATTCTCAAAAATTAGAAAATATGTTCTATTACTTACTTATAACTGATAAATTAATTTAAAGATTCCAACAATCAGATTTTGAATAACTACAATCTTGGCGGGTAGACCTTAAATTATCCATAAATGTATAATTATTATTATTTTAACTAAAATTAAAATTATTTGATTTAGAGAGCCGTGTTTCGTATTTAATAAATTAGCATTGATGATTCAACCAACAAAATTTCCAAACAAAAAAGACTATAAGTTCCTTAAAGAAATCCACAAAAAAATGTTATTTACTATTTAAAAAATTAAGTTGATTTTTTAGTTGATAAAATTGTGTGCTTAAAAAATTTGCTGTTCAATAGAAATGAAGATGTCAGTTTTTATATATTTTTTTAAATTTATATCTTTTCGATAATTTTATATTGATCCGGAATTATTAAAGAAAAACACGTACATCGTACATCGCATTCCATCACATTCACTCCGTAGAGTATTTAGAGCAATGTGTTGTTTTTAGGTATTAAAACAAACATTATTGTGATACATAACTGTATATGGTATAAATACTATTATTCCTAAGCTAATATATGTGACTTGATTACGTAGATAACATTATATAAGATAATATATTAATACACTATATATAGCATATTAGGATCAGTTGACGTAGATATGTACGTTAAGTGGGGTCTCCCACAATAGCTAATTTAATTTGAAATTATTTAGTGATCTTATCTAATTAGTTTTAGAATTTTCAAATAATTTTCCAGTATAAAATAAAGTGTTAATGGCAAGATTCACGCATCTTCTCCTCTAAACAGGCTCCCGAAAGTCCGCTAATGTCTTGGCTAAATGGTTTTTAAAACCGCTATAAAACGTGTTAAAAAAATGCAATGATGGATCTGTAGGTATTCTATAATGTGTATTGCTTTAACTTTTCGCAATTTTTTACCGATAAATGGGTGTATCAAGACACATAGTACAGCATACCTCCGTATAAACTAACCATTGTAATTACCATGTTCTTACACCAATTGATGACTATAGATAAATTGCATGATATAAAAAATTTGTACATAATTAACCCCGCCATCAAATAGTTTAATATTTGACAAAATGTTTATGGAAAATAGTCGAGGGAAAATAAAAGCTCGACGATAAACATATTTCACATTTTGTATCTATATACATTATATTATACAACTATTATACAAGAATACTGTGTTCTTAACTCCTTTTGTATTGTATTATTGTTGCCATATTGATATCCCTGTGCTTTGGATTTATTACTTTTGTAATAAAATTATGTCAAGGATATCGAGATTCTTTTTTTTTCTTTAGATAGAAAACAATAGGATTACGGTGACTCTGCTGGTCTCTTTAGTAGCTGGGCATTACTCGCGCAGCACCGGCTAGGTGCTGTTACTAGACTGATACTTCAAATCGAACACGGAAAGACAATCGAAATCGACTTTTGGGATCACTGAACATGATTTAATCTAACTTCGGAGTATTTATATTATTGTCATGATTAAAAATAATAATTACTACACGGCCGGAAATTTACATATTGGGCGTAGCTACATATATATTACGGTATTGTGAGTACGCCAACTGCATTAGCAACTATACATAATACAGTAGCACTCCGATTAAAGTATTGTGATAACTGATTAGTAATATCCTGCAATATCCATTGTATTTTAAAAAAGTCATACAATTACAATATACATATAATACAAAAATGTATAATTAGTTATCATTGACAAAATTTAAATCTGAAGCTTATTTTTAGTACAGCAGAAATCTGGAATGCGTTATACTAATACTTATACCTACCCATAATACATTTAGTTAAAATTTTTTGTTTTTATCATTAATTGACACAATGAATATAATAAATAGTAACATTATACATATACCTACATGAAATTAATTATATCGACAGAAAGACGATACAATAATACATATTTAAGTTACTGACTTTTCAACACAACCATATAAAAATTTTAACTATGTATAGCCAACTCATAAATAGATTTTCCAGTGCAAGCATTTATCTTTTGCTTTTTAGACTTACCGTTACCACTAAGTAATATATTATGCCTATAACCTTCTACTCCCCAACAAAATATCTTACACTATGAACTGTGGATTCCAGAACCCTCTTCCTGAAGTAAAATATTGGATGTGTCATTGTGTCGTACCTAATTACAGTACCTCCCACATAAAAGAATATAATAATATAATACCACCGTATAGAACATATTATATAAGATATAAACAAAATAGTCGAAATGTATAACAAACAAATATTATATTATATTGTATTTAAGTTTTTTTACTTCAATAACAAATCGTTGATTAAATAACGTTTGTTTTTTATAAATAAATATTTAAAAGTCATTCGAAAATAACTTGTCCATGTATTATACACAGTTTTTAAAAAGAAACCTTTAATCGAAGGCCATTTCAATAATTTGAGTCTAAAATAAACATCCTTGCGCTATACGCTATTAAATTATATTCTTGCAGGTGAAATTCAAAAAAAAATTTTTTTTAACGCTTATTGAATAGGTAGAATTTTGCAGTTCATTATTTATTAATTGTAATCAAACGACAAATATTACAAAGTAATATACTATTAACGTTTTTTATGGCTTCGTTACATTATTTGATTGTAGTTTTTAAACGTTTTAAGTTATTACCTACTTACATAACAATATATATATGTCATAGAGTAGCTCAATGGCATTAGGGTTGGGAGTGTCGATCACCAAGGGCCGCCAATAATAAATATTTACCGACTAAGGAGGCCCCGGCCAAACCAACAATATTCTATTTCCGTATTTGATTTTATATTTAAAAGTGAATATCAAAATCATAATAGATATTATATTGCATTAAAAATATCAAGAAATACGGTCCAATACGACAATATGAAATATTAATAAAATGTATTCCAGGCACAATACAAAAAATTATAATAAGTATACAAATACGAGCACCTACCTATATTATAAGTATGTCAAATTATTCTATCTATAAATAGCATTCAATCAATGTGTTGCTAAAAAAATGGTTAGGTATATGTATACTAAATACATATTTTTTGCTAGAATTTTAGGTAAATTAGATTGTAACACAATTACATAACTTTATTATCAAGTCAAAAATACATTTTACTTTTTCACATTGGATTATATATACAAATCAAAAATTTATCTAAATACAAAAAACCCTTAAATCAAATATTTTGTTTAGGCACTAATATATAGTAGTATATATAATATATAATATATATAATATATATAATATGAATTTATATGATATATAATAGTAGCCTAACTTAACACGAGTGTATTTAATATAAATAATACCTATGTTAATAAAAATAATACTAAACCTCTTATAACGATATTACCTTTATAATTTATATAATACGTATACATTTTGTTTAATCTGAAAAAATGTTTAGATATTCTATTGATATCATAAAATCAGTTAGAATTTTAAATTTATTTACCCTAATATTGTGTTTACAATTACAAGGATATTTATAGACTTAAAAAAGCTTAAGAGCCACTTCATTAAAAGTGATACCGGAGCCCTATTTATAGACATTTGAAGTTTTCCGTTTTTTAGTTTTTTATTCTATAAATGTCAATACAATTTTATTCAGTGAGTTAAAAAACTTGAAAATTTAATACAAAGTTCCCCATAATTTTGATATAATAGCAGTTGGAAAAATATAAAGGCATGTTTTTTTTATAACCATTTAAAGATCAAATTTTGATAAAATTTGTCAATTAAAAATTTACAAATTCTTTAATGGTTAAAAATGTATAAAACTTATAGCTTTTATAGTTAAAATGTATAGCTTAAATTTAAAACAATGTTCAACATAAGTAGTTAATTCTGTGGCAAAAAAATCTAAAAACTATACAAACCTTGGTTTTTTTTATAGTTATTATAAGTTCAAAATCGGATGAAATTATATATTAAATAACCAAAAATAACAACTTTGGTTATATTATTGTAATTTAAAAATATTATTCGTGGGTACTTCAATAGTATACCTACTTTATATTCTATAATATTAATAGTTAATGCCATTAATTACTTATGTTAATACTTTATAATACATTTTTATACCATAAATTACTGAATGAGTCGTGTACATAATGAATCTGATTGGATTAATTTTTAATTTATTTTATGGGTGGGTAGGTACTTTTTATCTGAAATAATAGCGATATAATTAATATAGTATATTAGTATATATAACTATAAAATATCCTAGACAGGCAAAACGTCTTCGCTCAGAATCGTTTTTCGTATACGATGATATTATATCATTGAATTCAAATTTAATACCATCTATTACAGTAACCCACTTGTAACCTACTGTACAGCAGAGTGATAGCTACTTACCCACTTTTATTTTTATTTTTGTCCTTTAGAAATGGATAAAAGTCGGTAACATACTAACATGCGAATAATAATAATTAATAACTACAATAATTAGTTAGTTATTTATAGGTACTAGTTACTACTATTGTAAGTACTAAGTAGATTAATAAATAATAATTGATATATTTGTGTTGCTAATCTTAAACTAATAAAGTCTTTCTATATATGTCTAACTACTCTAACTACATATTATACAATGATGTCGAAAGATAAAATCATTAAAATATCTTACAACTATTAGCAATTGGCTAATACTGTAATGTAAAGAATATTCATTATTCTAATTTTGAATGTATTGATTTACGAACGTCATTATTTTTATTTTACACATTTTAAGCCGTCTAGACGATAAAAAATGATTGAGAAGTATATTAATAATGTCCATTGTCCATGCATTTTAAGTTAAGTAAACGCTTTAGTTAGAAGTAAACTTTATTCAATTATACGATTGTCGATTTTACAGTAAATATAAATTACATTTAATATTTAGAGATACCTTGTACTTACTGCTATATATAGATACTACAGTGAGGTGTTTTCGCCTAATAGACTTATGACTCTGTCGATAGAATAATTAATATACATCATAACTGAAAAATTCTTCAATTAATCAACTTGAAATGTATTAAACAAATTGCAAATAATATAAAAAGTATGTATAATTAATGAAATTAAAATTATTTTGTATATATTGATTTGTGAATAATATAAACAATTTTAAATTTTAAATAGTATCGTGCAGTCATGCTAGAAAACTTAACTTACGGAACAACATATAAAATTCTATAGACGTTACATTATATTGTATAGGTACCTATTTAATTCGCGGAAGTATTGATAACGCTCTCCCGTGGCTTAGGCGGTTCAAATATGTAAAAAAAAGTTACCTTTATATTGCTATATAATATATTCATTACTTTTCTTAAACAACTTCACAATGTGAAAACAATCATTTCAAGATTAATAATATGATAAGCCTGGTATAATAATGATTAATAGACATAAGAGACTCACTGCACTAAATGTATTTTGTTTAATTTAATAGGTACTTTTTTGAGTTATAGTCGTTGAAAAGACGAATCTTTTAAGTGCAACAAATCGATTATGTTGTTCCTTAAACGAGTAAGTTAAATACATGCATGTATTTAATTCAAAGTTTTAGGTGATTTTAAATTGTTAACCTTAACCTATTATGATGAAATTTGTTATTTCTTTTAATTGTATTTTTAACCACCATCGCCTTATTTGTAAACGCTAGAATCCATAATAATAAATTGACATAATGAAGACGGCGAGTACAAAGGCGGTTAGTTTTATGAAAGGCATTACAGACAAATGGTTTTTAAGTAGAATATCACCGGTATAGTGGAATATAGGTATAATAAAAAAATATGTATTTAAGGAAAATAAACCTTGTTCTATCCATTTAGACAGCTCACAGCTCATACTTGAGCGGGAAGGGATTTACTTAACCATGCACTGCTTCAAAATTCATAAGATTACGCAAATCGGTTATTGGAAATGTTTTGACTAGCGCAAGAATATTAAAGTTCAAAACAGATTTATTAGCTTAATCTGGAAAAAAATAGTCAAAAAATACACGTTCGAAATCATTCCTGTCTACTGATAATATTTAGATTTAGTTAGGTACTTATCTATATTAAAGTAGGTATTTAAAAAAAATTATAATTTTATATATGACATGTATACCAATGTCAGTAGATATATTATGCATTTTGGCTTACGAAGAAGATCGACGTGAACAATAAAACACATGGCCATCGGGTTCTTAATACGATTGTCATTATGGCATTATATTTTAGTCCGTCATAGAATGCGACTCAAGCATTTCAATTGGATATTCGGATGGGTTTAAACGTGTCGAGCGTAATAAATGGTTGTGTATATTTTATGTCAAAATAAGTTCTAACCTATAGTCTATACAGTGAATGTGTTTCCTTATATAATTGCGCTGGTTCGTATTCGCGGACAAGTCACGTAGAATACGATGTATTCCTAGACATCTAGTACTTCACACATCCAACATTGTAAATAATATATATGATGTAAAATATAACACAACCAACACACACTCACATATTTGTATATAAAAAGTAGCATCTCTGGGAATTAAGTATACAAGAAAACAAATACCTTAATGTTGTATAACAATAATGATTTGCAACAACGTGTCGATTTATATTTAGATTATACTTCCTTTTATTTTTATATTATGTATTATGTTACTAATAACTATATTATAATGTAGACCTTTTTTAATTTTAAGAATCATTTAAAAATGTCACAATGTTTATGAAATAAGTAAATAACAAAATCGGTCTTGCAAAAAAATTTTTGTTTTTTCTTAATAATTTAATTTTTTTCCCAATTATATTAAAAAATATAGTGAATTTTTACTTTTAACCATCAAAATCTCAACTCAATCTAATTATTCTACCAGAAATCACACTCAAAGTTGAAAATGACACCATTTTTTCTACTACAGAAAAAGTGTCTAAGACGCATCATTATAAAATTAATATTCATCGCCCCGCTTAGAATTTGAAATATCTATTAAAAAATAGTCAAGTTTAATTATACAATACAACCGAAACTGTATGATCTATATAAAACAACTGGCCTGCAGGCTGTAGGATGTTATTAGTTTCGTCGACACCCCCCAATGGCTATATCGTGGATACTTTAGATACTATTTATTTTTTATTAGAACTAATACACGATTATATAATACTACTAGCTGACCCAGCCACGCGTTGCTGTGGCTCAGTAATTATAATACATTGAATCAATTTTTTGCTAAATCTTTGGTACAATCAAATTATTATTTTCTAAAAAAAATTAAAAATTCATATGAGATTGAAAATAAAACGTTTCGCCAAAATTTAAAAGTAATAGGTAAAGTATCGAAATGTTGAAATAAAGCTCAAACCAACATATATACTTTCTGAATTTACATTTTATTCATCTTGTATTTAATTATTGTTATTGTATTCTAGATTTATTGTCATCATCTGTTGAAATTAAAATCTTTAAACCTTTAAGCTACCCTCGAACACAAAACTTGTCATTACAACAGGTACAAATGGTACACTGTTTTCTCATTCTTATTATGTGTATTAACGATTAGTTGGTACGCATAATCATAGCACTTATTATTCCAACTTATCCTATAATACAATATAATGGGTATATTATGTTCGTCAAGTTAATTCAGCTGATCGATTTGAGTTGTGCGAGTTAGAATAAGGCCTCGTGTGGACCTTAGCAATATTCGTTGCTCCTGCGTTCTGACCAGCTGCATTCGATCGTGACGATCATAAACGAAATATGTTTCAATGTTTTACTATTATTTACCCACGTCCCACAGGCCACGACTGGCAAGTGGCAACAATATATTTTATAAGCACGACACGGTATAATATTGTTATTGCGGCAAAGCCGCGTCGAATAGATCCGTCGACGGGCGCGCGTTGGCAACACTGATTTTCCCGCCAAACTGGTAGTGTGTCGCCGCCACCGGTGACCGGTGCCAGTCGCGTTCCTGCATACACCACGGCAGACAACTGGTACCATAATACCGTCACAATAATATTATTGTCGTTTCGCCGTGCTCCCGGCGAGCGATTGGGTACCGAAGTCGATATATTATTAAAACGTTTATCGTAATATATTACAATACAGTTTTGCGCTGCAAGCAGTGTTATAATATTAATCTTGCTGGGCTAGGGTCGAGTGCCCGTCCGTTTTTCTCCGGTGATTACCGATCGTAATACCGCGACTTGTTCGCGTCTACTTTCCCGCCGTAGCACGCCGACACCGTCAAAGTCGCTGGTGGTGCGCGTACTTGCCAGCCAACCGTTGGTCCTTCAGATGTGCACCGCTGCGGAGTGACAACGACGACGAGTGACGACAATGGCGCAAGAACGCAAAAACAGCGGACAGAACTTAGAGATGCAAGATAAACATGACGGTTGCCTGTCAGCGACCGACGAAGAACGCGAACCCTGTCTGAAGGCGTCCGCCGACCCGTCGCCGGTGACCGAAAAGAACAACGGCACGATAACCGCGCCTCCGCCGTCCGCGGACAACAACAACGGCACCAGTAACGGAAAGTTCCACGCGTTCGCGGCCGCCACCAGCCTGGAGCAGAAGCTCCGGGACAAGACCGGCTTCTCCAGAACAGGTCTGGCCGTGGCCGTGGCCGCGCTGCTCCTGTGCGTTGTCCTGTTCATCACGTTGGTCGTGCTCCTCATCTTGTGGCCCGCACCGCCGCGCTACTTCCCCGTCTGCCGGAGGGCTGCCTGTCTCCGAGCTTCAGCCGAGGTGAGTTATTGTCAAACTTCAGTCGAAATATAATATACTATTATCACACTAGGTTCTGGTTGGCGACTTTAATACCGTCTAGCGCAATAACTTATGGATCGTGATGTAGGTAGGTACTAATATCTGTGTCATCATTGAAGTTTGTTGGTCTCCGCGGTAAAAATTAAAATTCGGACCAAATACCAACGTTGGCGCTTAGAGGGATAAACGATCGACGGCTATTATTCGTTGTTTTACAAAACTTTTGTGAACGAAAAGTCTTATTTCCCGGAATTTTTTCCAGCATCTCGCGTCGTCCTAAACGTAATGCGCAATTCAGCGTCAATTAGTAAGACTTTTCAGTATAATTTTATCGGGCCGATTAAAAAAAAAAAAAAATCCTGACACAAACAGTTTTTTTTCCATCGTGTGACATGGGATCTTATATAATCATTATAAAATACCGTGGTTGTAAGAGTCTTGTAAAGAGGAATTTTTTTTTTTTTTAGGTTTGCATTTTTGTCAAGTTTATTGTTTGTCTAGGTATATTATTATTTATTCCTGCGCCGATGGATGGTCGCATTTCATATTATTTACTGTGAAATGCTAATTTTATGCTAATTTCTCGTGCTGCTTAGCGACACGACGGTTGGCCAGGCCTCGGTGTTTTTGACCGAGAACGTTTTTCCCAATCAAACATCGCATTTGAATAATTTAGCATTTGATGTGTAATACCGTACTGGCGTACGAACGATGTTTTAAAAGTTTTCTCTTAAATACCTATAATTCGGTTCGAAGCGATACGACGTTGAATTAAATTGCAATCGCAGAGTACCTATATAGTATAATATAGTGTACGGTTAATATCTCCTATATGTGTATGTGTGTGTGTGTGTTTGTTAATACGAAATTATCTTTGGACTTAAACCAGACTACCACGTGTAGCCCTTGTAGGTTCTATGTATACTGGATCACGTGTAGGTACGACCTTTTCGACGTGCAAAAAGACAACAATATTGTGCGGTGCATTCCAGGAACACGAATATTATATATTATATTATTATATCGAAACGTTGGAGAGAAAACGTCGGTAAATGGCGTCGACGGTGGCCGTAACAACCCCTCTTGGATCGACACAAAAGACCACTGCCGCCGCCGCCGCCGCCACAGGACCCGTCAGTATGCTGTGCACGCCTGCACACGATCGGTGCAGGTATAAAGGGTCGGACGTCGTTTTTTTTTCCTTCGTTCTTCCCGTCCTCCGCCGGTTTTACGATCGTCGTAAAAACTACCTTTGGTCTGTATAATAATATTACTACATACATATATACGCTTGTATTATTGAATAAGAATTTTACACCGACGTAGGTGATAACATTATGTGTAACGTGTATTATAATATTTCGACGTTCGATCGTGTTGTGTATGGTATTGGTATATTACGTATTTACGCGCGTACCCATTTCGTAGATTTACCGACGAAAATGACTATCAAACGGTCGTCGAAAAAATACAACAATATTATATTATCATTTGAGTGTACAAAATTGTACATGTCATCATCTAAGTATGGATTGATAAAAACACTGAGCCGCGTTTCGACTGAACATTTCATTTAAAAAAATGTTTCTTTCGACTAATCCGAGTTAAATATTATATTAATATATTAGATAGGTATATAATGTAAGCTCCTGCGTATAAAACGCTGCACGTACTACGGTTTCCGCTCGATTACGCTTCCGATCGGCCGAATCCTTATATTTACGATTCGCACACGTTGTACTTATACATATATTATTATTATTATTATTATATTGTGTCCTGTCGTTGTTATTCCGGTAATTCGATATGTGTGTCGTGTGTCCGCACACGCGGTCTCTGGAAAACGACTCGCTGCAGGATATCGTCATCCAGAAGGATAATGTACAGCAGGTGTTTACGGATAACGAAGAATTTCTGTCTGTATATTGTACTCGCCACATTGTACTGACGTGCGCATATTATTATTATGTATAATATGTTTTTAGTATTTGAAATTTGCCACTCACGTACATTTCATAATATAGATCTGTAGATTTTTCTTCACTGGTATACTTATGCGGACAGCCCGCACAATATTACATAGGAAATTCACTCGTTTGGAATAGTATTCTCGGAAAAAATAAAAACGATGACGGTACGGTTCGTTTTTATCGGGCAAATCAAATTCCGTCATGTCCTCTAGTGTACATTACCATGTTGTTATGTCGTATAGTTGAGTTAAATTTGAAACAATATTCAAAACCTGTTGAATAATTTTAGACGATCTGTCAACCTTTTAAAAGTACCTAGGTAGAGATATTAATTATACGTTTTTACGAACTATGAATAATAAAATTTTTTTTTTATTTAGTTGCCCTCAATAACAAAACATAATATGGTAGGTATATCGTACACAGATACGTTGGTTTGTTATTACACATATACAATAGATACTAGGTATTCCCGAAAACACTTAAAACGAGTTCTTTTTGTTTTTTCCCGTTGTTCAACATTAATTTTGACGCTAATAAAATATGCAGAAATGCTGGTTATTTTTTCTAAAACTATCTCGATATAGTGTTAATACTTATTATGATATTCACTGCGTAAGACGCAAACATCAACGTGTACATAATAAAGTTTACACTATATTATTATATAAATTTTAGGTAATGCCATCGATATATAATATGCATTATTTTCGGATACACGTGTGCTTGTCATTATTACAGACGTTTGATGTACTTATTCCGTTTGTTGTATTTAAATGTTTTATAGGTCGTTCGTTTAGTCTACGACAGATGTAATGAACGAATAAAATTGTCATTTGTATAATCGGCAGACGCTTCGAATCAAAGACTGCACGTGTTCGTTGTCTGTAGAGCGTGTAGACTGAATATACATTTACATACTTTGTACGTTCGTGTTTTACGGATTGTTGCAACGGTAAATATTTCATTTGAACTCATTTTGCGTATCCTTACTCTGTTTTACAAAATTCTAATAATATAATAATAATATAACATAGTTGATACCTTCCAATTTTACGTAGGTGTATAAACTAATATTTATCATTTCGTAGGTAGATTGATTATAGTCCCAAAGCGTTTTTGGCGTCTTGTACGGACAGGAGTTGGTTAAATAATATTGCTGTGTAATACCATTATACATTTAATGGAAATAACGTACTTACGCCCACTGGCTAAGGTGTGGACATCGCATCGCTCACACTGTATACGGATTTTGCGTTATTCGATATGCAAAAATAAAAATGTATGCAAGTACCTAATAGACGCAGTGTAATTTTTTAAATATAGAAAAAATGCGATTATTTTAATAAATTACAATACACCTCTAAAGCAATTACACTATGTTTTTAATAATGCATACCTACTCTAAATCATAACAGTAATACGTAATTATTAGGTAGGTATTCATTACTATATTACTTATTTATGATTACATAATTTTAGTAATAATTATTATTGGCGTATAAGTTTGGTTATTAATTCAGCCCGTAATGAAAAACATTAATATTTTTATTTTACAATTTTGTACATGAATTTAAGTGCATTGAATTGACCGTTTTATTAAAAATAATTCATTATTCCATTTTCCATGGTACGTCGATATCTATTCGGTCGGATGTGTAAAAAAGACCAAAATAATCTGCAATTAAACCATCATCAATATAACCAACTGTACACTTATTATATTATATCATATATTTATATATTAAATATATATATTTACCAGTAAACATTATTTAAATTAACGTCTGTTTGGAATTTTGGATGAATCAACATTTATTACGAGTATTAATATTATCATCCATTAGCGCGTAATGAGGAATACCTTACCTATTATGTATTATATATTCATACATGATACATTATAATTATTATTTTAAAGCTGAGGTGACATATTCTAAAATCTAAAATATCATACTATATAAACATCACTAAGATTTATCCAAATAACATAAGAGCTACTAGGGCTAGCAATAATTCATAACGTTTCTATGATCGCTTTTTTGTCGTCATACCGTACTTGCGATGAATACAAATTTGAGACAAACCATCTCACATTTCAAATAAAACCCCTATCTTAATGCACTTAATGAAAAAAAAAAATCTTATATGATGTATTATGTGTGTATTTAATATAATATATTGATAATATAACGCATGATCAGCCAACGCTATTGTGTGGTATTGAATCACATTTTTGTTGATCAATAAAAAAAAAATCGTTAAACGTACATTGGTTTATGAAATGTGCAGGCTGCGGGACAATAATAATTGTTATTATTTATTAATTTCGATCGATGTCTCGCTAAAATCCCATGTACGGTTTCCAATATTATGTCGACGTAAAACACAATGTGTATATTTATAAAAAATTATTATAAAATAATAATATAGCTACAGATTACTACATACTAGTATGGAATACGCAAAGTGCTCGTGTATTTATTTTTTCTATATTATACGATCAGATAAACAACAATAAATCTTGGCGTTGTCCGAATTTTATGGTATTTTAAAGATTTTCCATAATTTCATTTACTCGCTTATCTCGCTTAATATACGTTATTGGGATTCAAGATAATTGGTTCTCGGTGAAAAGTTCTGTACGCAGACATTTGCCGTCCCCATCATCGTAATTTTATACACTGCTAATTTTTTACTTATTCTTATTATTAGACGAATTTATACAAGAAAACCATTCGGCATCTTATTGCCAATAAAAGACATAATATTTATCAATGGACATTTAATTATTGATTGAGATTTGAGATAATAAGATAGGTATATGAGGAATATCTCTGAAGAGTGTAGACAGTGTGCAATCTGGTGCCAAAGAATTTAGATCATTTTAGTGTATAATTCAAGACAGTTTCAAGACTAGTTAGTCTTAACTCCTAAGTTATGATTAAAATCCCTTCAAAATTCGAATCATCTTATCATATTTAACAGTAGGTACGCCTCATTTTCTGGTACATCGTGTTGGTTAGTGACACTAAGTGATATCTCTGCAGTTAATATTTTTCTAAATTTATAATGCTGCTGCTACTGCAAAACAAAAAATCTCCAATAAAATGTGTCGCAGAAAAATAAAATCATGACATTAGCCAATTTCCCGTTTACCACGTTGTCATATTATGTACACAAAGATATGCCTACATATATTTTATATACCCTTAGGTATACTAGCTCTCCTTATAATAGTTACACGGTTTGTGAACATACACAGGCTCTGGTCGTGTTCGGTTACCACGGTTATTGTTCTGCGTGCATAATATGATGAATATATCGTCGCCGACGTACGGAGAAATATATTTTATATTATCTCGTTTTGTTAACCGGAACCTAGAACTGACTAAACACACACTCGGCCATATATACAGCTATGTGCGCGTCTGCGCTGACTACTTTTATAACACAATTGTTTTTTTTTCTTTATCCTGAACCAAGCGTGAGAAGACTTCTAAGGCAGGAGAAAGATAAAAAAAAAGAACTCACGATCATCTGGTAGTGTGTTTCATCAACTTGGTGCGTGAATGAGGATTTTCTCGTAAAAAAAGGCTATCAACTTTTAAAAGTGTCGATGACACGTTCACATTGTGATGTATACGGAGGTCGATTCGTCATACCCGAAAAGCGAGTCATTGTTGATTTCGGCACGATTTGTTGTCAACACGATTTCCATTCATTATTTCCGATATCGCACGATAGTCGTAACGATACGCTGTCGATGACAATATTATAATTAAAGCCATAAAAAAATGTACGAAGGAACGAGTCGATTTTTAAAACCTACGTCATCATCTGAAATATTTTTAATTAAGTACCTATATAAATTTGAATATTTTCATCGATACTAAGGACGATACGGGTTTTTAAATAAAAATGCTGCTTTGAAAAGCGCTTAAATATACTGAAAAATTGATATGTTATTAAATAAAAATCAACTAGATGAGTTGAAGTAGGGCGCGGTGTTTTTTTTATTGATTTTGTTCTCTATCCGTACATTGTGGTGATGTTTCTGTCTACTGCAATATAGTTTTGCATTTCTTGCACGATATTACTCCATAATTCCATCTTGGGACTGTCCTATTCAGCTCGTCACGCGATTGACTATGATCCTGTATATTATCATATTATAATATGCGTATACCATGTCTACGAATAACAAAATTTGTCCTTGGACGATCTCGTATTTCTTTTTACTCTGCTCTATCCTATTGTCTCTGTGTTTTGGTAGAGCGTACGATCTATATTTATTAAATATTATGACTTATGAGTCTTAAGAAGATTAATTCGACATGGAGGTACATTGAATACAGGCCATACTACACAGAATTTTTCTGATAATCTGGTCAGGACTCGAGTAAGGGCACAATTAAAAATACTCTGCGTAGAGGAAATAATCAAACTAAAAATTATTACCAACGCACGGAAGCAAAATAAAACGGTTGGTCGGTTACGGTGTACGCTCTCTGTATATATATATTTAAAAAAATACAACGGGTTTCGTGATGAATCACGATGTAGTAATTATAATAATACTTAATATAAAGGTATGTACTATTCGTGTTGTATACACATTAATTGTATACACATTAAAAAACATTAATAACACGTTTCTGTCAGTAATATTATGTAGTTTAGGAATAAAAAAAATGCTATGTGAAAAATGGAGGGTTGACTATATTATCTAATGCATGCTTAGAAAATTTATTGATTACCTATACTTTATCCCGCCCAAGTCTTCATATCAAAATTATTAAAATCATTGTGAAACGATGACTGATTGTGTCGTAAATCGCAATCGCTCTAGAATTAACAAAACTTACGTGCAGATAATAAGAATAAAAAAAAACATTTCTTTATTATTATATTATATCATTATTTATTTTAGTAAACCTTTAATAAATGTATGGAATATCTATGAATCTGTAATATAGGTTCGCCGTACATTTAAAAATATTCCAATGAAATAAAATAAAACCATTTGAGATCTCATTTTTGCTTGATTCTATATTAGATGTAAACCCAACTGTATCAATTTATTAATCGAATTGATGGGTACCTAACTATTAATATAATAATAATCGGTCTGGTAGATTTTTTGCACACTTTGAAGATACAGTATATGTCTTCTCGTAGTTAAAAATAACATTAAAGAAGTACAGTTAACTATCGTTACCAAGGTCGAAACATTCGCGTGTATTATAATATATGGTTTACACAACTATACAGGTCTGCACAACATAATTTTAAACCCGGCCCAGCCAATTTTGATTTACAATCTGACTCGGTATCTATTATTTATTTTGATCCAATACCTAATAATGTATTAATCTATAAATTATAATACCCTTTATAATATATTCCCTAACTTTAATTCGTACCTAGTATTTTAAAATGCTTTTTTTTAATACAAAATCTGACAATTCTACACTACATAAAATTATACTATAAAATACAAATAGACGTAAGAACCGGAGGAAGAACAATTAAACCGTAAATAATTGTTATAATAAATAATTAACTTAGACTTAGGCTTAAATATGGTTCGTGCAATGTCGGGTCTTGGGTGATTTTTAATATTAAATTACGGACATAGAATACAGAATAATATACATCATATTAAAAATACTATTTCGTGACAAATAAAATACGATAATTAAGCTTACCTAATGACGTAGTAACCAAATTCTCATTGTTTTATTATACATATCGAAATAATATTGTACATCAGAGATGAGTACATTATATTATATATCAAGTATTTTTAGACGATCGATGAAAACAAGAATAACACGTGGCTCAGTTTTCTCTAGTGGCGTCTCCCCTGCAACCACCGTCTGCCCCGGTCTCCGCAAGCGGCATAACATTAAACAGCACGTGGCCATCTTCACCGCAACTCCATATCTCGAAATTACTATGTTCTCGAAAATTCTTATATTATAGCTTGTTCCATTAGGAGGAGTAGTATTACATTGTAGGTAGTATTCTATTATGTAGAACAATTTTTTCTATGACACCTATTTGCCGCTTTCCGTCTTACTCGAACTGGCTGGCTGTCCGCCTGTGATTCTCCGGCCTCCGTGGTTCCGGAGAGTTCCAAAAGAATAAAAGATTTTTATGCCGCCGCGCCAACCTCACACTGGTGTTAATAATAACAATAATAATAATACATAAACGTAATGAGTGCGTGCACCAAATATAAACCTGTATGGTTATAGCCTATATGTATACATAATATATATTTCCATATAGGTAGGTACACGCGCAGGCAGTCTGCGGCCCACGCAATTTTGCTTGAAGAAGTGCCCTGACGAGTTAGTCCATTCTAATAATGTGTAGGTACTAGGTTGTATACAAATTTGTTCCGAAACGTAAAGTATATTATGTTTAATGTTTATACAGCTATTTACACGTTTTAAACATTTGGTTACAGAATTTCATAATCAAATCCATAACCTTTAGTTACTCAATATTGAAACAAATGTTTTTGTTTTGTTTTTATCAGTGTGTATAGATAGTCTTATTGGGAACTCGGGGTAGCGTGATGATATTATATCCGTTTTCATTATTGAGATTATGTCATAATTTTATTTAAAAGTTTTATTCGGTATGATACTTGATCGTCGATCACCCAGAGCGATTCAAAAGAAAAGGTTAAAAGTTTGCGTCTGAAATTTGAAAATGAAATCAAAATTCCACAGATCCGCTCAAACTGAACTCACAAGATGCTGCTGATCCGTCGTACGTATGTTACACTTTTTATGACCAATTTTCGCGATAAACACATATGAAAATTGTTTTGACAAAATATTACGTTTTTCGATTCTAAATGTTTAGATTTGTTGACTCAATGTTTGAGCAACATCATACGCAGTGTATGGTCAGTACTCAGTCGTAGTGTTTGGACGTGGTTTTTAAATACTGGCGCGGTTTTTGTTGTAAATTTCGCTAAATTTATTTGTGGATGTTTAATTTTACCTTCATATGGTATAATACGCAATATGCGTGTATAATAAATACGTATTATTATATATTACACTTATGTTTTTATGAGAACTACGTTTTTTGCTCCATTGTTTATTTTAAATGCTAGTTTTATGGAAGCTATATACTTAACTGGATCCTATTTCATTGAAACCACGAACGACTCAACTAAACTGTATTTTATGACGGATTTGGCATTTTAAGATTTTTATCGATAATACAATTTTATTAAATTGTTTTTTAATTTAGCTGCTTGTATAAAACTTGCAGATTGCCCTTATATTTCGAGGTGTATTATATAGAATAAAAAATAATATCATTGATTCTAATTTGTCATAATATTTATGCAAACTGCACTAATGTTCTTACAATTTACATCATGATAAAAGCAACGAAAAAAATGTAGTTTATTACATAAAACTTGATCGAATTAGTGGCTATAAAACGTGTCTAGGGCAAAGACCTAAACTGTTTGACCGCGGGCATAACATCATAAACTATAAAGGATTCCATTTAATATATACGTAAATAACCTTGATAGTTACGAGACTCATGAAATTATAATTTAATTATACTATATATTATGATTCTTTTTTCAATAAAGGTACACAATCTGCACTGTAAGAAGTTTAAGATCATTAACGATAACGAATTTTTGATGTGCCATCAAATATGTATCATCGGTTATTAATTTAAAAAAAATAGTATTGTTGTACAACGGCAAAATTTGAACAATCCACGCGTAAAATCTGTGTTATTTTATTAACTGTTTTTGACACGTTCATTTTAAATCCTGTGTTCGGAACTATTTTTCATCGATATATAAATCAAAAAATATTTTTGTTTAGACTTTTAAACATTTAAATTGTATATTGTATTTGTTACTTATAGTTTATACGTATTATTATACGCACTGTTGTCTGTTAACGCAAATCATTTTTGCAGCAGATTGTAACATATGTGTAGAATAATATAAATAACCTATAATATTGTAGATGTCGAATATGACGTATATGTTACTACGCACTGAAGTGGTTTAACTGGAGCTGTAACAGTTTAGAGTGTATTGATAAAATACGTTTTCTACACCACCGAAAATCGATTTGAAGAAAATCAACCTGCTCGCCACCTATAACCACGGTCCACAATCAATGAGTTATCTCTCGTGGTTCCAAACAAGCTCAGGTTTCGCGCGAACAAAAAATAAGTGACGAAATAGAGGCGTGACTTGTGTACAAGAATAGTAAATATACTGGTATCGCGACGGATATATAAAAAAAATAAAATCTCCTATAATATATACAGTGACCGCTTTGAATCCGTTGGCTAAAACGATATCGCGAAACGGTTCTTTTCCCTTTGTGGGACGCAGACGCATTCGCTGCAGTGCAAGTATGTAGATATTATATATGGTAGGTAAGTCGTGCTCGTACACAGCCGACAATAATAGGTACCTGTTCGGAATGATTTATATTATAAATATATATACATATGTAATATATGTATGTGCAGCGATATATATATAATGTATATTGTTTATACTATATTATGTTGTATCCATTTTACGTCTGTGTATAGGTACACGACGAATCAGGCGGATTGTGCTTTAGGGTGACCTCGTTTTTTTTCATTCTTTTTTTCTTCTTCTTCAAGTCAAGAGAACTTTGATATGATATTAGAACAGCGTTTTTTAACCTGTGTTCTGTGGAACCCTAGGGTTCCGTGAAGATCACTGATGGGTTCTGCAAAGCTTAAAATCGTAAGAGTGAGAGAGACCGCCGGCAGCCGGTACGATAAATTTGGTTTTCAGTGATATCAAAAAGGTTGAGAAACACTGTATTAAAACGTATATGGTTCCAATCCTATCATCCATAGGGGGAAAAGACAACGTCGAACAGTATCTGTTTTATAAAAATAATAATAGCAAAATATAGGTTAGAGATATAACGATAGACCGCGACGACGTGCCGGCGATATGCGTTAACGGTAAAAACGGAAAATCGCGTGCCTTTTGCATCTGGTTGTAGAATTGTAGACGTTTTGTTTAATACATTATATTATATAGGTATACTTATATGACTTGAAGACAATGAAACAATAGAATTGATATTTTAAAGCTGCATTCGATATAAACGAAATAATAGAATTTTCTATATAATTTATAATAGGTTTTACAGCCTAATTTTAAGTGAAGGGTATCTAATATTATATAATAATTTATGTTTTTTCAAAAAATGTTATTTGAAAGTAAGACTTATGTCGTTAATTTATATCTACCGCTAGTCCGCAACCGTTTGTTTACGATGTATGTTTTGTAGTTTCGTACAATATTCCATCCCGCAATGAAGAAGATTATATACACAGACACACAGTGTGCGTTTTGTACATCAAAAACATTCTCTTCCATTTCTGACCTATCGTGTTACGTACCTAGCGTGATATGTTAGAGGATTACACATTTTTGTCTAAATATTGTCAAATAATTCACTATGTGATTTTACTCAAAGATTTCTTAAAAATACAATTTCGCATGACAAAATATCTATTTAAATTTAAATAAATATATACTGCGCTGACCAATTCGTGAAACAGGTCATGTCCTAGTCCTACTAAAATATAATATTATTCTAAAAGTTGGCTCTTAGTGATTTTGAATTCCATTTCAAAGGGAATAAAACATATTAAAAATAAGTAGTATAATCAAAATCGGGATAAAAACATACACTTATTATTGTTGTGTGATGGTTTTATTGAAGGAATTTATTGTTATTAAAAATTTCATGTTAGTACACATTTTTAAGGTTCAAGTTCGATTGTATGTACCTACATAATATTAAAAATATTATGAATATCATAACAACATATGGTCTGGTCTGGACTAAATGAAATTGTTTGAAAATCAACATAGAGCTACTGCATGTCGCTACTGGTGGTGCCGCATGTAGTGGCCACGTGGGGATTAAATTGCAGCCTGATACGGTATGCAATTAATTACGACATAATTTCGTTTCTTTTTTTTTTGTGTGTCCTTGGCAAAGAATTTTTCATATTACTGTTACGCAGCGTTACGTTCAAAGAAATAATTTTTTTGCCATCGCCACAAAACGAAATTAAATCACAGGTTATCAATGTGCATTTATACAAATAATATTTATGTTATACATTTTCGTCTGTGACCTATACTTAGTATAGTATATAATGTTAAGCAACAATATATACCTATATAGTATATGAATATAATTATTTAAAAAAAGTTTAATTTCCTCCTTCCATAGCCGTTTTTGTATAATATTATATAATACGTTATTCACTACCTATTTATTGACTGAAGTTAACTTATGATTCAATTAATAACTTTATCTTCAAGTGTACTCGAATAGAACTATGATGCATAAGTAATAAGTATACTGTGCGTAGTACTTACCTATTGTAGATTGTAGGTCCCTATGTGATATAACTGAAGATTATTATGAATTATAATATATTAATATTATTTACGATATTTTATACGACAATCAACAACATGTTACCTATATGTTTTTAAAAATCATAAGAAAACCGTTACCTTATAGCAACTTATATTTGTAAAAAGTTACTGTTTTATATTTACTTTATAGGTGCACACGATTTATATTTATGAGTTATTCAATTATAATTTATATTCTAATATGGTCGTAGTCTATGCACCTACGAATCTCAAGATTATGGCGTTTTACCAATAATTTTTAATAAATTTAAGAGTAAGAATAAAATACAACTATTATAACAGTATCTAACTACAATTATTTTAAAGAGAATTTTGAAAGATAAATTTCTATTTTAATAAATTGTATCTCATCAGTTTGTATAAAGTAAATCGTATAAACGCAATGAACTGTGATGTTAGTAAAATTAAATTAAATACAATATTTTGTTTTGGCATTGTGTTTTGTGATTTATTTTTTGTTCTATAATCTAAACAACTGACGTATTACGAATACAATTTAAAAACCTACTGTTGATTAAGTTTTATTGCACCATAAATGTTTTTTGACTGTCACAATTGTTGAAGTTATTTGCTGCGTGTGCACTATAATGAAATTATTAAGATTTACTCGTCAGACTACTGTTCATAGGGGTACACTAACTACTAAGAATATTATTGAATTATTATTTCGTTTGAAAACGAAATATTCAAATCAAACTATAACAGACAATCAAAATATTTAATTATATTGTATCTCCGTTCCTCCGTGGCTAAACACAACTTAATTAATTTTGCCTATTTTTTGTGTTCTGGCTTCAATAAACTATGATATTTCGAATTCGTTTTAGTTTCCTTTGAAAATTTGAACCACTTGAAATAAAGTAATAACGATGACTCTTGCGTGCACAGATTCCCGCGTATTTTCAGCCTCTGTTAATCGCTGATCCGATAAACCACAGATTTGAAAAATTCGTTGTGCATTTAAAATTAAATGAAAATACAAATCATCGTGTATTACAGTTGAAACCATAGAGTAATAAATTAATAACTAATAATATAAACAAACACACTGTATGTAATACGTAAGCGTATGTGCGCGTTACATTTATCAGTAAAATTTTTTAAACAAAAAATATGTTATCGCGCTGGAATAATGACGGATAGGTAACGTAACTATCTTATGGCATATTAATATGGCCAAATAAAATATTATACACGGTGTCGTATAAATCACGGACATTTTCACGTGGTTTTGCCTGGTTTTAAAGTGCAGCTTGCCAGCTTTGCACATAAGCGCAACCCCGCAAGACCGTGAGAGAGTGAGATAACAACGATAGTTATGTAGGTACTAGGTATACCTAAACACACACACACACTCACAGAAGCAATACACTTTTTTATCATGCATGTTATAATATTATTATTATCATTATTCGTTTGTTTACCCACGCACACACAAACTTTTATACAAGACGTTTACCTATATACAATATACAAATATAGGTACCGAACGTCATCGTAATCTATATAATATGTTTATATACTGCACTATATATAGTTAAACCATATCTTTACATAAAAAATACTCTCAAAATACTTGGTAGCGTTCGTTTCGTAACACACTCTCGAGTGTATATACATATTCATGTTTTTGTATAACACTCTAAGAAACTCGTGTATAATTCTTTTTTCTTACAACTTCGTAAACTCTCTGCCTACGTATACATTTAATATGCGAGTACGTATACCGTACCACACTGCACCTGCTGAAACACACAGAGAAGTATCTATCTATATAAAAGTAACATTTGAAAGAAAAATAATTTAAACCATATGATATCTCACAGTATTGTAGAGCGCACGCAAATAGATAAGATTAACATTAGGCTGTACAGTTTTTAAGATCATCCACAACGTTTTGAGAGCGACAGACGATACTCGGATATTGCAGTTGTTTTAACAATAAATATAATAATTAATACTATCATACCATTCCGTACTTACCTAGGTACCTGTCTAGTGCCTAGGTACCCGTGTATATAATAGCGTTTTTGCATCGTGAACAAATAATAATATGCGATCCAATGTCACCGCGGGTGCGTATGCTGTTCGCTCCGACGACTTTTCAGCGAGCTGTGAGCGTATAACTTTTCACCGCAACTTACAGAAACTGGATATTTTAACGGGCCGAGACAAATGCGAATAAAATTAGTGTTTGCTCACAAATAACGACACACGTTACCTGTATTATTACGAAAACATATTTATATATATATATATATAGGAAGAAAGTACAAAACCCACTGAAAAATTTTATGTACCGACAATGATGATGTGAGTGTTCATACTACCCCATGTCGAAATCAATTTTTAAATCATATTCATTATGTTATGTTGCTATGAATTTTAAAACGTGAAATAATTATTGAAGTAGATGATTCATACGCACTTACTTATATATATTATAGTATCTTGTTATAAGCTTCTTCCTGCCGAATCATATTTTTGAGTGGTGATATGGGTGCTTAATTTGAACCGCGGGCAAAACAAAAATGATTTTGTATTTATTGGTATAGTTATATAATGAGAAAAAAATATGTTGAATGATTGATGAATTAATCAATTATTTATGACACTTGAATTATATCTAAATATCAAAAGAATAGGGATTTGGGAAGATTGATGTTAAGTGGTTAAAAGGGATTGGGGTCACGGTATATAGAATATACGATGTGTTCTACATTAGCAAAATTTAAGACAAATGCATATCACACTGTTTAGGAGTTTCAATATTCTTATATTAGTAAAAATGTGAGCTGTTTATACCACGTTGGTTTGTATATTATATTTTTGTCACTATAGTAAATAGCGATAGTTACATACCTACACTTGTATACATAATACTGATGCGCTCAAGCTTGTATATATAATATCAACAAATACAATATATTATATATACCTCAATATTTCAATGTATGAATATGAACTGTAACCGTCGTTTGAATTTATCGCGTGAACATTTTTAAACATGTTGTATTTTTATTTTTCCAATTTCGTTTTGAGTTTTTAGGACCACCGCTAGAAAAATGCATACCTAAACGTATCCTTATTTTATAATTTTGGTTTATTGGGTTGTATAATGGTATATATTTTTTTCGAACTAAATGTTTTGTTATAAATTATAATTTTACGTTATTTTCGGTTAAATCGGACGGTTGAGTTGTTCAGTATAAAATGTTAGGTATATGTTTCAGTTGAATACTAGCATACAATGCATACAATCCATTCCTACCGCTGGAGACGGAGTTTGTATACAATAGGTAGATATATGGGCCCGTTGAAATATGGCTTTTTGGATTTATTACCGCATCAACTACATTACGATTTTCGAAACTGCGGGTGTCCGATTCCATATTATAATCGTAAATGTAACATAAGCATATAATGAAAATACTACTTATATATAGTATTTAGTTTGAGCGCCAACCGGTTCTTAGGAAATCTCGTGTAACTAGCAGCCCATCGTCAAATGGATTTTACGAGGGCATTATTACATATTGTAAATGTGTTCGTATTAGCTGCGGTCGTATTCTATTTACTATAATATATCATATAGTACTATTTATAGTTAATATTCTAGTTGTTACTAAAAATATAATTTTATATACTATAGTGATAATATATATAACACGCTGTTTACCTATATTTTATACATGCATCGGTATTGGATGTCATTTCACTGTAGACGTTGAGTAGGTACATATTGGCGTTTTTAAACCACAAAAAAAAATAGAAAAAAATTAGGGTGATTGCTTTTTCGGTCGCCTGTTTGAATACTCACACTTGCCGGATATCTGCCACACAAGCGTGGTCGGTAGGTATAGGAAACGTTTTTCGGGTCGTCTACCTCCGCACCGCCACTGGAACCAGATGTAGTTACACATGATGTACGTCGTTCTATGGACGCGCGCAACAGGTATGCCTAAATATGCATCAAACATCGCGACGTACTATTGTTTCACAACCACCAGCTATAATATTATAATTATTCTCCCGCGTGTGTCGCCGTATTATTATTTTAGTTTTCCGTCCGCCAACGCGGCGTAATCTTGGTTTGATCTCGGTGCATGGTGTGTGTGTGTAAGATTGTTAGAATATTAATGCTTGCGTTTGTATGAGTGTGTAAGTGCATGTATTGTGTGCTGCAGAGCACGCGCATTCTTGTGCGCAGGGAGACTGCTGGACCAGATACTCTGCCGAGTCGGCGACTGTCCGGCCGGAGGGTCAGTTGCATAGAGGAGAGAGAGAGAGATATTGAATGAGTGTCTGTATGTATGTATGTGTGTGTGAGAGAGAAAGACGATAATTTAGCGGTACGTCGTACGTGTCCACATTATTCTCAACTGGTTTCCTCTTCCCCTTTCCCACTACACCATTACCGACATCACTCGTACAATATAATATACTTTATTCGCAATGGTTCTCAGACCTATTCTAATTTACCCCCCGCCCATAACTCTTATGCGTGCGGAGAACTCTATACACAAACAACTAACGTATTCGTTTGTATCGTTATAATTTACATGTAAAACTAATATATTTGAAATATCCGCCAAATACCATGTATGAAATTTATAGTGTTTTCTGTATGAAATCGTACATGAGAGTCATGAGATGGGTTAAAAAAAAGAAGATTAAGAGATGGGCAGGCACTGTTCCGTTGGAAATAGATATTCATTTCGTCGATTGTTTTGTTCCCGAGAGTTGAGTTGAGAATTCAAATTTCTCGTTATGCATCACTCTGGAGGCTTTATAATATACTTTATTGTTAACGGTTTTGCCTTTGTGATTGAAAGTTATCAATCATCGACAATTGCAATACTTAGTTGTGTTATACATTCGTGCTTATAAGATTCTAGCCAAAAAAAAAATAAAATAAAAATTCTTTAAACAAAGCTTATGTTGAAACAATCAAAGTTTAATAAATGAAAACTAAAAAGATTCATTCTATAGCCTTGCAAAATAAGTGGTGCTGTAATGCTGTATATTTTTTGGTTACGAACAAAAAAACTATATTTTAGGGGAAATCGTATATTCGTTTAATATGTTATAATTTACTTATAGTGAATTGTTTTTGGGTAAAAACATTTTATCAACAAGAAACTAATACATTGAATGTATTGGCAGATAATTGTTAATCAGTTTGAATTGAAGTATCGTGGTTTTTATATTGATATTATGGTACATGTATTGTGCGACGAAATATTTGTTGTTTATCGTTGAGTTCCAAGTAGATACGTATATATATAGTTATAATTATTTCAAACACTGTTATCATCATACAATACATGACTTCACAAGGTCCTGCAATCGGAAACTAGGATTTAAAAATTTAATTTTGCTTTACCATGGTAATGCATGCATTGTCACATCACATTGGAATGTTTTAGTGACGTATAAATAAAACAATAATCAATAAATAATCAAATAAGCAATATTTTTATCAATGTAGTTTATTTATTACAAATGATTGGCAGAATTCAGTAGATTAGACACACGGTGTGGAGTTGAAAAATTGAATTCATGAAATCACAAACGTGTAAAAAAACAATTTGTTTTGGTGTATTTGTTGTTAAATACTTACCTAGTAATTGATAATAGTAAAACACTATAGTACAGCGGTTCTCAAACTGAGCTCCGCGGATACCTAGGGCTCCGCGAGAATAGTCTAGGGGCTCTGTGGCTCCCCGAGAATATCTGTATTAATTAAATTTAAATTATTAATATTAATTAAATAATTTGTATATATTCGTATTTTACAGAAAATAAAATAAAAAGCAAATCATTTACAATTTACATCATTTTTTATAAATTTTTGTTGTGTCATATAGACAATTCTGATTTTTGGGGCTCCGTAATGTTTTTTTAGGAATATAAGGGCTCCGTGAACAAAAAAGTTTGAGAACCGCTGCTATAGTGAAAATTGTTGAATTTAAATACCCTTTTTCAGTGGCTTACTCTGCAGGTATTTCAATGCAAGGGGTTATAATATTATATGGAAAAAAATTATGTGTATCCATATATATAATTATATATATCAAAATATTTTTTAAGTTTTATTCATTTTATTATATGCATAGTGAAAAATGCCAAAAGTGGTTTGAACACCCTCCACTTGCCACCATGTGTATACTATTGTGTGTTTAGGCTAATATTATTATTTTTTTCATCTATGTTTTACATATAAATAATGTATGATTATTTCTATTAATAATGGGATAAAAATATGTACCCACATAGTTTGCTTAAGATTTTTAAACTTTAATGTACTTCCAAAAAACTATACAACAACAATTTTAATGAAAAAATAGAATTGAATGTATTAAGTATGTCTTTTCTATGCTGTCCTTGATTGTCAATACAAATTAAAGAAATTTTATGGTTTTTTTTTTTTTTTATGATAAAGTATTGAAGCTACTACTAATATTGTACATATTGATAATTTTTTATTGGTGATATTTCTTTGTACCATCAGTTGTAAATTTGTAATAGTTATTATTATCGTCATAGGTACATATAGTGTTAAATGTTTCGTCGTTTATTGTTGTAAAATTTCAATATCTTGCTTTGATATTCATATAATTCTGCCTTTTTGTAGAGCAAATATATGAATTGAAGGCGCTTAAAACTATTTTTTGTTTGCAATATTGTATACTTTAATATATTTTATCACTTTTTGGAGTGCAACGCATACGTGCACGTGCTGTAAACTTGTTGTACGGTCGCGCGAACGATGCTTGACAAAATATAATTATTTATGCTGCGTTATATACGCGATTTAGGGGGAAAACACCGTCACCGCATATATGTATGCTTAATGCACAGGATTTGAAACGCTACAGTCGTTATGCTGTTTCCGATCTCATATTACTGCTATTATACCTTCATGTTATTTACGCTGAGTAAATGTACATAAAAATGTATATATACGACCGTATGGCATATACTACATTTCACTATAGACTAGACGATATATTGTACAAAAATAATATATTCCATACGGTTGTGCTGGTGGCGAGGGCTTTCAAGTCAATGGTGGTTGATGAACACCTAAAAGTTGAAAAAATTACAACCGCAGAAAGAGAGCGTGATACGCAGAAAATTCGACATAACTTATGTATACAACATTCACGATACGACACTCGCTATCAACGACTTGACGTTATTATTATTATGGATATTTTCTACTGTGTGTCACGCTGGTACATCTCCATAGATGGTGTAATAGGTACATAATAGTTTGCTTATACGTGGGCCGGACACGCTGGACGAGATCACTCATCGTCTGTGTATAGAGAGGCCTATATACATAGCTGTGACGAATTCAATTATATGAAAACACTCGCTCGTACAGGTATACATATAAATATATTATATATTATGCAGGGTATAAGATTACCCGTGGAGAACATAATATTATAATGTGTAATGTGTGCGTCCTTCACCTTGCCTATTGTCGAACGCGGCCACGAACTTCTATACAGTGAAAGTATACGAGTATAATAATATCGTATCGTTTTATTGTGCACCCGTACTGTGTTACTACGAGGACTAGAAAACAAAACGAAATATATATCTGACCGTGAATTCGTAAATTTATATAAGTATATATATATATATATATATATATTATATAGGGCGCGTGTGCTCTATCAGAGTGAGGCACTCCTGTGCATTTTTTACGGTCTATGCAACGTATGTTATTATATTATCGTCATTATCATTAATAATTGTATCGTATAAACTGCTGCAGTAATACGTCGTCCGGATTCGAGGGTGAGGCTCGGGTGACGACGAAGCCAAGCCCACTTCCATTGAACGCCAACACGGTTCATTAATCCCTCACAGGGGTTACGCATTGACATTATCGGGGTAAAAAATAGAAATTAAAAATACCTAAATCATGTGCACGCGGAATATATATTAACATATCGTGATAATTACGTGACGAGCTGCACGGACGACAGTGATGCAGCGTTTATTTTCGTCTCGACGGTCGTTTGACGTTAGGTGGACCGGAACGCCTCTCGTCCGTATCGAAAACCCCTTTTATCGTGAGCCGCACATATTATTACAGTGGATATAGTGGTCTGCGTGCGCGTATGGAAGAAGCTACGTCTAACATCGCTCTGCAGTAGGTAGTAAACAACGCAGATGCCGCGAATTTCTACAATATTAATTGTCTATACGGTGTTTTTCTTTATTGAATTTTATTATTATTGATTGTATTTTTTTATTTTTATTTTTTGAAGATCTCGCCGGATATGATGTATTTTAAATTATAACCAAAATAATAATAATAATAGTATTGCCAATATTTAATAGGTAATAAACATGTGCGTAATCTAAAGTTCAAACAAAGGCGGTAATACATGGTGGGTGTACGATGTTCATTGTTCATGCATTTTTGTGGCTAGTGTCTTGTCTCATGAACTAAAATTGGGTATCCTCGGTTCTTATGTTTTCTTTGCTACTACAGTGTGTGATTATTTTAAGTCATTCATAAAAATCTGAATATATACGCGCAACAGGTAGAATGGAAATAAGGTTTTTTGAGTGGGTGTTGACGATGACTGATTCCCTTAATGGTGGGTATAAATGTATAATATATGGTATATTATATTATATACCATTTGCGGCTACGTTTTAAAAATAACGAGAGTATCTATACTTACTTGGTCCAGAAAACAGTAAAATATTCACTTGTGATTGATTTATGTATTTTTTCTTTTAAAATTGATTTCGTGGACTTTAACTGTCTTTAATGGTCATGGCAATTTTGAACTGCTTACTCGTTTCTGAAATATACGCCTGATAATTGCAGGATAGTGGTATTCGTTATAACTTATAATTTATAGCAATATTAATTGAAATGTGATAGGTATTAAATAATATGATATAATTTTTATATAATGTGTCTACGAAATACTACCTACTACTTGTAATTTGTTAGAAAGTTTTATACGCCGAATTCCAATTTACCTATAGTTTCCATACTTTATTTTACTTAAACCGATACAAAATGTTTTCGTATAAATTTCACAGGAAAAAATCATAATAATCCTTCACGGTTAACCCTTAACCACCAATAGTTTTAACATAATATTTTCTCGTGACTGGAATACCACATAATATACTAGTTAGCACCCTACGGGATACGTTTACGAGGTTAACTCAGTTAACAAAAATTGTCGTGACAAACTAGAAAAGAAAATTTTGTCATTATTCATCATCACCGAGCCGGGAAAATAATTTTAGTATGGCCAATAACATTCATTGTTTTATCATTAATGAAAACAATATTGTTTTTCTACAAGAAATTTTTAGTAAAAGACAAAATGTTTACATTATTGAAGTTAAGTTCCAAGACAATTGTTGGTCGTCCGGAAACAATATCGGAACTACGTACCATGACGCTACCAGTCCACTGATCACTCCTGACCAAATCGGGACGTATGGCACCTTAAATTTTAATTGATCGACGATGAAATCTAAATCTTAATTTCATTTACGTTTTGTCGTAAAGATGTACTTTTATAATGACTATTATTATGCGTGTCTAACATGAATCCTATCCCTATCTATTGTTTAGGTATCGAGGTATTATTGTAACAATGAATCTAACCTAAAATGCTATGTTTTATATTCAGAGCTAAATGATCGTTGTAAGTCGTCTGTTTGTAAAAAAATAAATGATTCTCAACACTATTGTAATAGCGTTCAGATGTTATTGCGGTTCGTATGATGTTGAACAACGCCCATGACGTTTCTTTAGGTTTTAAAATCGAATTAAAGCAATAAAGCGTAGAGTTAACGATCCGCAACCGAAATGTATTACAGGAAACTCTTTGTAACTTTACGTTTAAATTTTAAACATATTTTATATATATAATATATATGGGCTTGTATTTATATGATATACATTTTTGTTTAAAGGTTCTACCCAAAATTAACTTTACTCAACATCCGTGCGAAAATTTTAGAGAATACTCTTGTGGAGGATGGCTGCAGACCAATGACTTGCCGGCTTACATGAGTTCGTGGAGTTTGAAAAAACGGATTCAACAAGATCGTAAGTACATCGAGTGCATATTATACGTGTTAGAATTATGCATTTTAAAATAAATATTGAAATTTAAACCGTACTTATTGAATTTGTATAGAAAAAATAAAGATCAGGAACATGGTTGTTACGCTGAGAAACGTTGCCAGTTCCACCTCGTTGAACTGGAAGATGAAGCATTTCTACGAATCGTGTATGAACCTAGACAATATCGAAACAGATGAAGGAAAACCTTTGAAGAAGATTATTAGTACAATCCTAGGTACGTTTTGTTCCACGTCTCTCGGGTGGTCCATAGTTAATGATTTTCTTTATGTGTACTTAACAATATAATATTATTCAATTATGTTTATAATATACATTAGGTGGCTGGCATGTCTTAAAAGATTTTAACGTTCATGAGTGGGACGTGACTAGTACTATTGTACAATTGCACTCCAAATACAACGTGAGTCCGTTTTTCAAGATAGACGTTGTTCCTGACGATAAGGTTTCAGGCCAAAACATAATTCAGGTATTATTATCGGTGCTCTTATTGTGTCATTAGTCATTACTTTGGTAGTTGGTCGTATAAAATATTAAATGATTTCACTATTTCAGATATCTCCTGCAGGACTAGGCTTACCCGACCGAAGATATTATTACAGGCAGCAAGACAACAGAGTAAGTTTGTGTGCACAATAATTAAGATAATATTTATAATACAACGATAACAATTAGAATAATCATGTTAGTAAGCATTAGATTACAGATGTATTATATTATAAATACGTGCTTTGATGAATATTTGCAGATTGTGGCAGCGTACAAACAGTACATGGTGGACGTATCGCAATTACTGGGCGCCACCAGTGGTGACGCATCGATATTCAGCAACGACATGTTCCACTACGAGAAACGTATCGCGGAAATTACCCCAGCTAGCAAACAAGAGGACCCATTTAACTCTCACAGACGATTCAAGTTGTCGAAACTGAAAGAAATTGCTGGAATGGTACGAAGATACTATATGATCATATTATAATAAACAAACATATTATGTCGTAACGATTCCATACATATTATAGTTATTTATTATTAGTTTTGTATATCATATTATAAATTGATTTCGACTTTGTTTTAGATCCCACTTTTAGACATCTTGCAATCAAAGTTCCCAGAAAGTAACATTGGTGACGACACGTTCATCTCGGTTGTATCGCCGACCTATTTCAGTAACTTGTCTAATCTGATATCGTCGTCAGACCGCAGGTTAGTTTTTCGACATCGTGCATTCTGATAATTTCATTTCTAACAGAATACTATATAATTGTGTTTTTTCAAACAGTGGACTTAACGACTATTTTATGTGGAAAATGGCTGAAGCCTATGTCCCATATTTGTCGGTGAAGTTTAGAGAAATCGTTAAAATTTACACAGCCGAGCTTACGGGTGAGAAAGATTTGCCGCCTAGATGGGAGATTTGCGTTTCTTTGTTGCAAAAGTTTATGGGATTCGGTATAACTGCTACGCTGGAACCAAACATCGAAAAAAAAACTGAAGTTGTAGCTGTAGTGAAAGATGTTTTTGAGAACATTAAAGAGTCGATCATATCAAACGTTAAAAAAAATCAAGACTTAGGACCCGAATTGAGTGATCACGTTTTAAACAAGGTAATTGTTTATACCTCTAAATTATTAGGTTTGATTAGTGGATTATTTTTAACTCATTTCTGTTTTAGTTGAATTCACTGACAGTACAAATCGGGCTACCAGAAAATATGCTTCAAGAGAATTACGTGAATCAATTTTATAACCAGTTACCTATTCAAAAGCTTGACTTTTTCCAAAACGTAAATTATGCCATATCATTCATTAAAGATTACTCGCAGATCAAACTCAAATCCAAGAAAGAAGAATATGGGTAAGTCTAATATTATAATACCAAAATAGTTGACCATTCATAGCTTTAAATTTGTTCAGTTTTTTACTTAAAATACTGTGTCAACTTTAAGTGTAAGCGCCCAGCTAGTGTATTATTAATTATTGTTAAAATGTTAAGATATTGTTAAAATACATTTTAAAAAAAGGAATAGATTTATTATCATCAAGAAAAATTGTATTTATTTTAATAATTTTAATACATTATTTTAGTATAATTCAAAATTATATTATTAATTAATATTTGTCAGAGTAAATTGAATAAGCGTTTCATCATAAATTTAATAATAATAACAATAAGATACATTGCTTACTATTTATAAGCTTTTGTTATATGGCCATATAACTGAAAATATTGATAACAATTTGTATAACATTTTTTGAATATTTAAATATTTTTTAATTCACCTTCGTTCTATTCTACACAGGTGGTTAGATGACTTGGTGTCTGAAGATCCAAAAGTCACATACAACGTAGCCAGCAACAAAGTAATCGTTCCACTGTCATTGCTTTCGCCACCTTATTTCGAGATCGGTTATCCTGAGTAAGTCCCAAAAATATATAAAATATGTGTGTATGTTCACATAAACGTATATTTATCTAGAATCGATCTTGAGAATAACTCCTCTTCTGTTTCACAGGGCTTTGTTGTATGGAGGTTTGGGTGTAGAAATCAGCTCAGCCATTCTGTCCAGCGTGTATCCACCTGGAGTGGCTCACGGCACGGACGGAGTATTGTTACAAGCCCACTCGGCGGCCGTCAACCGAAGTATCGGCGCCACAATTGAGGCCCGCTCTTGCTTCGGTCAATTCCTAAAAGACCAACAGGTGGAGTACACTAACAATACTGTGTTAACAGCCATGTTATCAGTATCGAGTGTTCGGTTTGCCCTTCAGGTATGTTTATTAAATGATAATGATGTGTGGTAGTGATATTTATGTCATCCGCTTAATGATATCATAACTCATAATCGTAAGCCCGTCGTATAGTCCATACTCCATAGACGTTGTTTGCCGAGGAAAGGTTGGTCATCACAAATCTACTGTGTTCGTAAATCGACACTAAAATTTTTATGTGAATGTCAATCCTGTTGTCTTTGTATACGCTTGACGATTTGATGTTGTATATATATATTGTATATGTTTTATTACTTATTTTGTATGCGAAACCTCTATGATGGATATTGCGATCAAAAAGTTTCCCTTAGACATATTTAGGTATTTAAACGATTGGGTTTTTAACTTAACCTTACTGACTCATAAATATTCGATCATCACTATAAACTATACATTTTAGGTCTTAAAATCTATAGGTGATAAATTTCTAATTATTATTGTAATAATTTAAGTACAACTGTTTTATCATCACTCTATTATCGCCTTTTTACAATTGTAAATTATTTATTTTAAGCTTCGTTTGAAATCACGATGATCATATTTAATGCCTTATTTTCACAGAGCTTGACGCAAAAAACTCAAACTGAAACACATTACCATCAACCAGCCATGGAGTCATATGAATACGATGCGCTGTTCTTCATAGGATACGCACAAGTAAGAACATCAGCAGTACAATAATGACATAAAATTAATTCAGACATTAATAAATTTGATTTTTAAATGTTATTAAATTAATCCTTAATTAATTTCAACAGTTCTGTAAGAGTCTGAATATTAAATGATCTGTTATGTGTTTTAATGTTCTGTTAAATTTAATTAATTTAAAATTTAGTTTGAGACCTTTCTTGCGATAACTATACTTTTGTATGTACGGTTTTTACATCCAAGTTTCAAATTATAAAGAGCGTCTTTTTATAATTTGTTATCTGTATATTTAACATGATAATATCATTATTAATTATATCAAGGTACCTATGCCAATTTTAAAATAATAATATTTATCTTTTTTACAGTCTCTATGCACAATCAAATCTCCACAACAACAAGATTTGGACACTATGTACGACTTGATGTCTGACGAATCTCTTTTGTAAGTATAATAGTGTTATTATGTAACACGCGGCGTTCCATATAGGCAACACCGCAACACATTGTTATGTAAAGTGGCATAACGTTATTATTTAAGGCGTTCAAAGTTGCGCGTTGGCTCTTTCCATTTTTCGTCAAATTATTTTTCATGTTTGTTTTTATTTTTTGTACAGGTTGAAAACGATATCGGAACATTCAGAATCATTCACAAGCGCGTTCAACTGCATGGGAAGACCAACGAAAACATGTAAATACATCTATTGATTTTTGATGTTGTGAAACTAATATTATATCCGAGTGCATCCGGGTTCCCAGAAATTATGCACTCAACAACGAGTATTCGAACGTTTTTTTAGTGACTTATTTCTCGTTCATTATTATTATTACTTTAATTATTATCGATATCATTATTATTAACTATTATTATTATTATTATTATTACTATAACTATTGTTGTTTACGATAAAATTTGAGCAAATTGACCATGACATCATTTTATGGTTGGAGAGTTCATCGCCAATACTTATTAATTATAATATAAGTATTTTTTTATGTATTCTAAAATCACATTTGCGCACACATGTATCAAACAGTGTTAATGTTTTTAGTCTTAACATTGATGACTTTTTGACATACATCATGCAAGTGTGTTGTAAAGACTGGAAAAATGTGTGTGTATTTGTTTTAAATTGTTTTTACCTTACTGTTCAATTATTTTTTTTTTGGCGGAACTTCAATGACAAAATAATTTCATGATTGTAGTTGGTTTCACAAATTCACACACAGGGTATTAAAAAAAGTCAGTAGAAGATTTTGCATTTTTCTCTATTTGTCAAACCCATTGTATATAAAGTATACACATACTTTCAATTTAAATCATATTTTGTTGTTGATATTAATATGCCTTTAAAATGTAAATACAACATTTTTTTTGTACCTTAACATTTTTATTTAAATTTATTGTGTAAAACTGATAGCAAAATTGTGAACTATATATTTAAAATTAAATAAAAACACTATAGTCTTAAGGATTTTCCATTAAATTAAGATATTTTTATAAATTGTTGTTTTTTATGCAGTTTGCGCTTTCCTTACAGCCAACATTCATATTGTTATTTGTGCATCATCTAAACATTGATAGTTGAATTTCAAATGTCGTCACATTTATATCATACCATGTAAATTATTTTTTTAAATGGCCAAGACATACTAAACAATTATTATTTAATGGGTTGAGTTTTAAAAAAAATGTTTGCACAAAAACACTTATCTTATAATTACACACTGATAAAACACAATAAATAATGTTTATAATTTTTAGTAAGGTATTTTAATTATAAATGATATAACATATACACCCATGTATTTATTTTTATTATAATATGTTAGTGGTGAGTTTAAAATTAATAAAAGCATTGTAAAAACAAACATATGTTGAAACAAAAAAATTTATAATTTATTGGTCTTGATTCAAGTATGCTAAAATCATTGAAATACTAAATCACTATTAACTAATAACTTGAGTTTGCAATATCAAAATTTGATTTTTTTTTTTTGTATCGTTAACCAATGAAATATCATAATTCTACATTTTACATTAAATAATGTTTGTACCTAGTGTTCAGTATACAGTGGATACTATTTCAGTTTTTTCCCGAATGACAAGTCGCCAAGTACAAGCAATTTTTAGTATAAATTCAAACAAAAAAGTAGACGTATTAGTGATTCATTTTCTCTAACTGTTTAAACTTTGGTAATCGTAGAAGAAAATAATTTGATTGATGTTTTCTATAAAATAATCTATTAATATAACATAAAAATTACTTTTCTTATTTCTTAAAATAAAGCTAATTAATAATTTACATTAATATTAAAATTGTATATTTTATAATTACTTTTGCTATAGATACCAGGAAAACCGACCACTAACTATAACACACGATTAACGTGATATTAGAAAAAAAATCAATTCTGGCCGATAAAAAGTACATATGTATATATTGTTTCCTGTACGCAACAAATACCACGTGATAATGTGGACACCGATAAGACGGTGTACAATTTAAATGCGAAAACAAAAACAATACTGCATGTATCGAGATAACGTTAAAGGAAACGTCGATAAAAATACGGGTTTATACGGAAGAACGTTCCTGGTTATACGCCATGATACCAAAACAGAAATTAAGTTAGTATTGTGCGTGGCATAATAATTAATATTTACTGGACAAAAGCTCTCTTACGATTTCATTGAAAATTCAGCAATTGTTGATTGAGTTTTTACCCGAGGTCATGGGCAACTTTAACTCAGCAATTCACCAGATAGTTTTCAAAAAAATGTACTTGTAATATAATAAAACATATTTACACACATTATACCTACCTATTTTCCCATATCCCATTCTCTATAACTGTTAACATATCTCTGAAAATATTCGTCTAAACGATCCAAATATGCTGATTAAATCTATTTCGCTGAGAAAAACCGGCTAGTATTCGTAATAAATTTTTATATATTTTTAAACCAGTACTATAATATACATTATACCTATTATCTCCGACCGTAATAACGGTTTTCGTCTTAAATTCTATAATAAAACCTGATATATTTAACCTTTCGTGGTGGTCTATAGACCACTTATTGAACATCATTTTAAATAGAAATGTCTGAATAAATGTCCTACATTGGAAATATTGTATTAGCTAGGTGTCTATAAAAAAAAAATGGGTATTATATATAAAATATTCTAAGCTCGGTGAGGTATTATTATGGTATTTATCTATAGTTATGAGCAGGGCCGGATTGGTATATATCAGCCCATCGAGATTTTCACTTCTAAGCGGCCCATTTACATATTCACTGGCCCAGAATTTGGGTCTATTGTTTTGTATTGGTTTATTACGTCTAAAATCGTTACGAACTTATTTACTTATCCTAACATGTATTTATTTTCACCCACACTCAGATACTACCGGCCCACCGAGATTTTCTCGGCAGCTCGCCTAACCAATCCGGCCCTGGTTATGAGTTAAGATATTATTTTACGAATTCACTTGCCACAATAGTTGTTATTGTCATTCATTCCCATCGAATAGCAGTGATCGTAATAATAAGTATATAACATTTAACAATTTTGGTTAGGTTGATGTTAGTGGTGAGATTTATATTTTTTTAACTGCGGTGATCTCTGAAACGGACTTAAAGTAAACGATTGGTGTCAATATGATGACAATAATAATACATTATTACCAGACTTTGTTGATAATCTGGCTGAAATTCACGAGTGATGTAACGATATAATATGATGTACGTTATATAATGTATTACCTACTTGTACTCGGTGGGAATGGATACCAAGTTACGCGTTACATAGCACATGGCATTAGAGTATAGCTAGTTTTAAAACGACGCACAAAACTTGTGAAATACAATATTTAAAAATATAACATAATAACAACATATTTTAATAGTTTCAGGCACTGGGTGGGTACATTTTAATGCATTATTCGTGGGTGTTCTATTAAACGGCACCAAGAATTTTCGCGAAACTGCCACTGTTTCGTGTAGGTTGTCGTCGGACATCATATCCAATAACTAATCGTACCTGTATTATTCTGATATTCATACATAATTTGCCATCGTCGGGGGGACTTTCGAACATTGGCATACATCACTATATTATAATGAACGTATTATCCGATATCGTAGCGGGGTTCACGTGGCTTAAAACTATAGCCTTGGGGACTTTTACGACGAGCCATCAACGTGTTTGAATTATTTAAATCAAAACCGCGTACAATGCGAAACGTATAATTAATTTTGAAGATCAGCACTACCCAAACCTCTTGCACGTAGGTATTATAAATTATAATTTATAAAGTATATTATCTTTATACATTAACACTTATCGTCGTTGTATAATCAACCATTGTTGCGAAGTCTGTTACTAAAATAATAGGTATATGCACTACAACATTGTTACGATGCACTATTGCTATATCACAGGTAAATAGGTACGTATATGGTATATCAAGACGATAGACGGTTTCGGATTGATTTCCCGCAGTGCGCCAATATAATATTACTATACATATACGCGTGAGTATACCCAGCACGCTGCACATGACCGTATTAATCATAGTATGATGGCGGCAGTATAACATAATACACAATATATTATATTATTATAATGCAAATCGCGAACACTGCAAACCGGTACCATCAGATTCAAATCATCTCTGAAGGGATGTTTATATACTTACGAGTGGTTACGACATCAAATAAAAATATTATATTCGTTGCCATGATTTCGCTTCGATCTCATTTTATTATAACATCATCGTGACAATATATTAATATTATTACATAAGACGCATATAATACAGCGTCGTATTCGATAAAGGTTCTATATATTATTAAGGTATCCATCTCATGTGATACAATCCAAACAAGAAACATTACCTCAATATTCTTCCAAATACTTTTGATCGGTTTTATAGGGTTTGTTACTGGAATAAGTAGGTACTGGATATTATACGTCAACGTCCAGCATGACATATATATATAGCGTGCACGCGCGTATTTATGAAGAAAAAAAAAACAATTCGATTAGTTTTAAAACGGTATAATGATATAACACCATATAATTTTATCGCCTGCATCATTCACGTATATACCACTCGTACATAATAGTATTTATTAACATAATACTATGTTATTAAATCAAATTACAATTTAATATTTTTATGGATGAGTATAAATTACTTTATTTTTTAGGTTAACGGGAGATTGCATTCCGCACAGTCGTAGGTATTTGACTTAATCACAAGAGCAATTAATGTTATATTATTATGTCATTACGATACGTGTAGTTAATATAGTTTCGCCAAGATCTTAACGGTCGACTACGGTATACTTGACATAATATGATCATAACGCGATGTCGTGCAAGTTGTTTCCGCGAACCGTTGAGTGACACGCGTCGAATCGTCATCGCCGTTAGCAGCCCAATTGCTGTTACTTGCGAATTTTCGTGGTTTTTAATCGCGTCGCTACTTCAAACTTCAAAGCATTCCGTATTCGTCACAGAACAAACCACACATCATTTTATATTATTACCGTTTCCCTTCCGATATCCGAAGTATACCTTACCTATTAGGCTAAAAACCGATAGCACCTATATAATAAATACATTTGCAAACTGAAGTCACCTTGTCACACATATCATATTGAGCTATTGACAAAAATATAGATTTTAAAACCTACTACAATAACATTGCGAATATCACCTTCAAATTTTGACTTTGACAATGTTCGTATTTAAATAACAGTATACTTTATACTGTAGCTATACCTACATTATTATTACTCATCGTTTAGGTAAATATCACGAATTGTTGACAATAATATGGTGTATAGCCGTTTTGTTTGCCACTGCGTGAGGCACTTTTGTGGCTATTGTTATTTTCACTTGCGCATGGCGTTCATATTCTTAAAAATCAATAATTATTGACAATGACCGGAATAGTGAAATCATTCAAATACCGCGTTTGAAATAATTTTAAAATCATCGGTGAATCTAACGAATGTTTATATCAAAATATTAATCTCGGACACTCGCATCTCTTAGACACTGCCATTTTCGTGAAAAGTAAATACATTTTTTCGACTATCGCGATCGTACGTGAGATTTGAATGGAATATATTGTTCTCGTCGAAATGAGTTTTTAAATCAACATATTAGGGTGCGAATAAACTATATACCATACACTTGATATGCGCCGCGCTTTGTCCAACGACGTTGACATAATTATTATGAAGGGTGTGTCGGGCGTTGGAACACACCCTTGAGTGTGTCAAGTCTGTGTCGGTCTGACGGCAACTTCCGCCACCGTACGCCGCCACAGAGGGAGATTTACAATTCTCAGAAGGTCGGAAATCGTATACCTCTCTACAGTTCATTCGGAAACCACAACACGTCACTCAAAATGCCTACATTGTAGTTTTAGCTGGTACCTAACACGTCCTCGTTTTTGGATTTATTTACAGATCATCACTTCAGGACAGGACCAATGGAATGGGAACATTTTATTTTCGGTATAATGAATTTGAAATTTGTAAAAAAAAAAAAAAAAACCGCAATTATAATCGTGGAAAACGACCGGTTGTATTTACATATTATTATATTTACGTATATTCTGTAAAAAATGTATTATATAGTTAATCGATTTCCACTCCGGTCGACGAGTCTTATAACAGCCCAAATAAAGAATAATAAATCGCTTCGTGTGTAAAATATTCGTTATTCTGCGATACTTCACAACGCTGACTAGAATTTCACGAAATTCCAATGGATGTTTTCGTGCATTTTCTGCGTGTATGTCTGCTGCTGCAGTATCACATCCGGCCGATTCTCGTCTGAACATACTCGATGACGCGTAATTATTACTATACGATTCGTTCAATTAGACACATTCAACCGACACATATTACTTTACACACACAGGAACGTATAATATATTATTATGGCGATACTCGTCGTCTGCAGTACCATCATCGTGTATAAATAATAATATATTATGTGACACGAAACTGTGTCTGTTCAATCGGGTCCGTTTTCCATCACTATATATGTAATAATATATATATTATATTATATTATTTAAGTAATATTATTGTATGGTCGTTTCTTCCGCTGCTGTTAAAAACTGACAGTCAGTGACATAGTTACAATAATATTATATAGTTATTGTGGGCTTTTTGTTTACAGAGAAATATTTTGTACACACCAGGCGTCTAGAGTCTAGACGGTATACAGACTTTCTTTGGCAGAGAGGTGTTTCTAATCGTTTAGGCGTCTCCGGGACGGACACGTCAAGACAAACACGTCACACATATGCACACGAATTTCGATAAAACGCCTTATTATAATATAAATATTATATTATTATGTGTATATTATATTGCGGGGCTGTATCAGGAATTCGTGATACAAACGTCAGTGATGGGAGGATTATGTGTTTCCGTACTGGCCGATTTCATGATTTTCTCCAAAAACTTTTTCATATCGTCGACATGTATAATATTTTTTTGGTCGTCACTCATCGCTATCAAATCCAAAATTAATTGCAGACTTTTTCTTGAAAAATGCGATAAAATAAAATGAGGTTCGCAAGAACTAAACACATGAGACTACAAGTTGTTTAAATTAGTTTTAAATTAAACAACTTCACGATTTGATTTATTATGGCTATAAGCATATAGGATATACTATACATATGAACATGTTCAGTGGGATACATAATCTTCCAGGAGAATAAATAAATAAAAATATAATAATAATATAGAAACTATAGATTAAACTAAATAAAAATTTAAAAATTAATATTATATTTAATATAAAGGTACTAATGTACTATTATAAACTACGAACTCGGGGGTGAAAATCCAGTTAGAATAATTCATTTAGACTACTGAGATGATGACATATGGTTTTCAAAAAAAAATTCAGAACACCATCAAATGTTACTTATAGTATGTAATTTAATTTTTGTTGCCTATTTTAACACGGTAAATATGTGTATATATACATATATTTTTTAAGATTTTTGTCCATCTGAATGTGGATAATAAACAATAAATACTATATAAGGCCGAAACTGGTCTTCAGTGATGTTTTATATGTTGTAAAATAGAACATTTTACCAAAAATATTATATAAGTATTAACACAATGGTAGTTAGTAATTATTGGTTCGATATTACGATAAGTTGAATAGTAGATTTTCTTGAATAAAAGATATCTTAAACTATTTTGTACAATGATAAATTAATGAAATAGAAAAATAATATTAAATAATATCCATGATGATTTTTATGTAATTGAATATTTAACCACGTATAAAAATATACGATCAACTACAGAAACCTGTAAGCCGGAACTTGAAACGATAAAAATATACTTAAGTCATAAACTAAACATGTTTACTATTAAGATTTATACTAAGTAAAAAATAAAAATACAGAATAAACTTTATTATTTTATGGTATAGATAAATTATACTATGGTATTATACATTTGCTTCTATTTATTACTTTTGTGCGCTGTTAACGAAATTGGCTTTTCGTCTTAATGTTTCAATTAGGTGGGTACCTACATATTATATGCTCTAAGTATGATACATTGATAATTTTATGCAAAGATGTGAGTATGGCAATGACGTTAACGACGCGATAAATGTAAAATGTTGTAAAGGACGGTATGGTTGATAACTCAAAATTATTTTTCTTGTTTCATCGTACAAGGTATAACTAATATTTTTACAATATATTAACATTAAAAACACCTAGATAGGTACATACACCTAGTTTGGACAGAATGTCTATTCAATGAAAAATGTACGTCATCATAATATCTCCTAAATACAATTTGAAGGTAAACAAATTGCTGCGGAAATTCACAGTTATAAGTTATTACATCAACATAAGCTAATAGCAATATACATTGTACAGAAATACACAACAGTATGTATTGTATAGTGTATACAGTCTCAATGAAGTAGGTATCCGTAGTTTGAATCCCGCCTTGTTAACTACAATATTACGAAGGCATACCTATATACTTTATAATTATTATGAAGATATACACTTTGAGATTTTGCTAACTTTTGTGGATGAGTGCAATCACTTCGAAAACGGTTTTGTGGTCTACACATTCAAGTTTAATGTGAGAATAAAAAACCGTGATATACATGTTGTGTATACTTGTGTTATACTTCACTTATACTATATTTAACACATATGGAATTTAAACATCAATACTATCAATATAATTTATAATTAATGAAATTATTAACTTGACACTAAAATATTTTACTATTATTTTTGATTGATATTAAACCTATTTCTATGAACGGGGAACATTAAAAAAACGAAAGAAAATAGTTTAAAATATTACTTACAATAATATTTTTCCCTCCGCCGCTGAGTGTCAATGTGGTTGGATTTTCAAGATTTACGATATGTTATGCAAAAAATCATTAACTGTAATTAATAAAAGTAATTGATATGAGTGATTTTATATTTGAAAAGCTGTATAAATCGTTTATTGATTCGTAAACTACGATTTATTTTTTATAGTAATTACTTATACTAACCTATATAAAATAAGTTACAGAAAATGATATCTTATAACTTGGTCTAAAACTTGTCTCTCATAATATTGTTCTACATCCTATACTAGGTATTAAATACGAATAATACCTATTCGATGTGTATGGATTAAATTGAAAAAAAATATTTTTGATATGGTGAATCACTAAATACACATCACTACTCACACACATGATATTATTATTTATTATACTAAATAATATTGTATATTAGATTGTTAAATATTTTACAGATACTATAAGTATAGCTCACAGACTCACAGTGAGTCTTGAAAAAGTTCAAATTTTTGATGTTAATATTTATTGTATGCGTCGTAAACCAAACGAAAATTAAGTGTACAGTTATATTATACTAATACACGCACGGGAAATTGTAAGCTCGATTCCCGATAGTGTCATAAAAATGATTGCTAAAAGTCGGGGAACTCTGTAATTTATTACAGATATCGTTAGAAACACAGTCCGATACCACCGGATTATTTGAAAATTTATTTGTTTATGCTTCTGGCACCCATGCAAATGTTAACGTTTCGTTCACAAAGGTCTCAATTATTATACTATGGGAAATCTCTAGTCCCCAACTCAACATAATATTATCCCCTTTTGTAGATCGATTTTAATTGTAGTTTTCTCGGAGGGACATAAATCCGTCGCGTATCCTTAATGAGTCATCTGGGGTCTCTCTCCATTTTTCCGTCGAAGTCCTCTGAATCGTGCAGATGGTCCTATACGCCTAAACAGCATTATTTTTTATTATACACATTATATAATTATACATAGTATCGTCAAATGTACGTTGTTAGAGAATTTTTTTCTCACTTATAATTGGGGTGGCACCGTCGCTGGCAGCCAACATCATTAAATTTGGTGTGTATCATACATTATTCCAAATGATCGTTTTGACGGGACAAATAATGGTTGATAAAAAGTTAAAATCAAAGTATCAGGAAAACTTATCCACCTGAAGGCATCAAACTTGTGCGTTTTAGATTTGACTTCGTGAAAAAAATCAGTTATAGCGGAATACTCATGAAGTCTCGAAGAGCCAAAGATCAAGGATGCATAATATATTATTACCACCCACCATTACGGAATTCCATAAAAAAATTTATCAATTTTAATCGTTTACAATTTATTATTCAGATTGAAATACTGTGTATCTATATTAGGTAATTAAATAAGGATGTCTTGTTAGCCATTATACTAGCTTATATGGTACTTTGATCGAGTAAGCTACATATTTTAGGATAAATAATATGTAAAATGTGATTTGCCTAATAAATAACCACGCGAAAAAATAACCCTATAATAAAAATGATTCGTAAGTAATAAAGTATAAATTTGTAATACAATGTCAATAATATATAAATAAAAATATAATATGTTATAATATACCACTGTACCTAGTTATTGTATATCTGATCGATATGACAGACAGACCGTGCTCTTGATCGTTTTAAATCGTAGGTATACAATAATTTATCATTGAATTAAAAATTAATATTATTTGTGTGAATATAAAAATTGTACGTAGGTAATAGGACAATAGGTATTTTATACATTTTGTATTTGTATTGATTTGAGATTAATTTACAAAAACTCATATTATGGGGTTATTTTTTCGGGGTCTAAATTTCCGGGGTTATTTTTTCGCGGTACCATAAAATGTTTTACGTGTATAGACCGAAATATATTACAATGTAATAGAATCGTAATTTCATAATTTTATTTGTAGCGGTTTTTCATCATTCTTTTTTGACATTTATTTTTATTCGCATCAACAACAAATTCAACCCCTAAATCTAGGAATAAAATGAGGGTTACTAAGCGGATTTAAGTAAAGAACTATTGGTTTTAATCCAAAATAATGCCAACAATAGAAAATTAATGCACTCTAATTTTTATATTTTTTTCGTAATTCGCATAATACAATTTTATCATAAGAATACTATTCTTTAAAAAATATTTAGTAAATATATGACTTATTAATATTTCTATAAATATAAAATTCATCCATTACTTTTTAGTTTTCATCATAATAATATGTAGTTTATTATTATTTTGGCGAATCGTAGGCAAAATAAGTGTAGGTTTAGCATTATTTGACGTTAATATTGTTTGGTTTTATGTGTAAATTATTGTTGTTACTGCAATCAGTTTAAATAAAAAATATCTTCAAGTTAAAGTAATTTATCATGGTTGCCATATATATATATATATATATACATATATATTATAGTGTACACGTGTGCACTGTGCGCGTATATACCTATATGGCTGTAACACACGAATATAACAAAATGGAAAACATCGTCGTGCACACACAATTTATGGACGATAATCGTTCCCAAGAATATTGAAAAATCGTTAAAAATCAAAAAATCAGAGGTATAACGTCTGCGGACAAGTGAGTGCCCATATGTTATACATTTATAACTACCTACCTAATTCGAATGCACTGTTATGAAACGGCCGTTGGCGATTGTCTGTGGTCGTTTTGCGCTGCACACAGCACTATTGTAACGTTTATCATATCTATACAAACACATAATACAGGTAATATACCGTGCGCAAAGTGAAATCCGGCGACAGTGAAATAGGTACGTGAAATACGCCATTTTCGTGTATTATTGTATATCATATGGGTACCTACAACATCGTAAACAAATAAATACGAATAGAATGATAATAATATTATGCACTTACAACAGCAATATTGTGTGACTGCATGTAGAGTGTAGAGTGCACGTTACATTGCACGTATAGCGCTCAAGGTTGAGCCCGTTGGGAAATCGGACAGACGTACGTTCGCGGTCTCGCGGATATCTCCACCGAACATGCACCACCACGTGACCGCCGTAAGCCCGTAACTTTAATAATATTATTATTGTGTTCGCCACGTGTGTGTGGCCACGGGCTATCTATATAGGTACCTATACACATAGATGAGCGGCCGCAAAGATTGTCGTTGCCCACGTCACCGCCGTCGCGGACGTCGTTCGAGCGCGTTATGCGAATGGGCTCAGAATGTGCATAAAGTTGCGCCCCGCACCGCGCTTTGTCCGGTCGAATTCAAAGTACCACCAAATAATTATTCCGATATTATTATCCGTTAATCTGCCCCGGGGGAAAATTCGAACCAGTTATACATCGTACGACGACGACGACTGCGACGACGTTTTCCTCGTAAATTTAATGAAAATAATGTTACATTTATTATATAATACTGCATAACGTTTGGCGTTTTCGATTGGGGGCTGGAGCTCTAGAAGAGTATATACGTCGTTGTGCATCGTCTGTAATAATAATAATAATATAAATCGGGGCGACCGACCCACATCTGTCGCTTTTTTGGCCCGCGCCGCAAGTATAAAGCACGACACGCACGCCATTATACGTATATTATATTATATACATCGACAATATGATGATGATGATTGTTTGTTTGTTGTTTTTTTTTCTTCCGAATTTTAGGGTGTAAATAATATATCCGCCAGTTAGTAGATATATATTCGGTATATAATATAATGCTGCACCTGGACCGCAGGGTGAACGTGAACTGCACCACATATTATATTATTATTGTAATGCTCGTATACAGTTTGTTGTACACTTCTCATTATATCATATGTGTGGCGACCGTTGGAATACGCCGAGACGCACATGGATATAGTCGCACCTGGCGCAGATGAAGATAATATGATACTTCAGGTAGAAACGGTAGTAAAATAATGTTTTCACGAGGTTTCCACACAGAACCGTCTGATCTCGTTTTTTTTTTTTTTTTTGTTAAAAGCCGTTACGGAATGGAAGATACTAAATTTGACCACTAATATCACCATTAATATTGCTGTTAAATTTCCACTGCGCCGATCTTGTGCCATTGCAGACTGAAATAATATGGCACTCGCGATGAAATTATGACTCGTCACGTGTTTTTACCCGTTATTGATAATAATACCTACGTGTCATTATTTCTCTATTCACGTTTGAATGGCGTTTTATTTTAAAGTCTGATGTATAAACGCATGCCAATATTTCATATATTTAATATAATAATATGTAACCACTGTCCACTATAACACTTTCCAAATTCAAATTGGCTACAGAGACACGTTTGTACCGCGTTTTAAACGCACATTTCGGCCATGTAGAATTATTTTTTGGCTAATCCAAACATATTTATCAGTTTTTACCTTTAAAGTGTTCGATGTTTAAGATGTACAAAAAAACATTGAGTACACTAAAAAAATGTATTTAGTAAAATATTAAGCTAAGTTGCTTATATATAGTAAAATAAAACATATTTATTATTTTCTACTATTACCTATATAGATTAGTATATTTTAAATTTAAACCAACAGAAATTAATGAAACATCGTTTAGGTCCCGTGATGAAATTATTATAAAGTACTTCATCTATACGTATAGTATACATTTATACTGATATACGTCGTTATTGTTTCAGACAACTTTTTGTTATGTAGGTACGTATAATAGTAATCGTATTTGAATATTATTTTATTTATATTATTAAATAATAGTATCATTAAAAATATTCTGAAACTAACTATAGCATGCTGTATATATGAAAAAACTACAGGGTTAGAATCCATAAAACTATATGATGGAACTATATAAGGGTTAGCAATGTTAGCATGCAGCCGGCAGTATTCGTGTCTGTTTCCTTTTTAATATTCATACTGTATGAATCATACAGACACTTTTTCCGCACATTATAACAATATTAATAGGATAAACGTAACTACGTGACCACTTTTGTATTAGATAGTAGTTAGAAATGTTAAAAATGAAATCCATTTCAACTGTAGTCCGTGTTATATTGTAATTCGTTTTGGAGGCAGCATGTTTGAAAAACGTATTTTGAGCCTTTTGAGTATTGACCATTTTCTGTAACAATCTTTATAGTCTAGGGCGTGCGCAATATGATCAATTTCGAAATAAATATATTCACCCTCGACTTTTTTCCACCTTATATTTTATTTAATAAGGGTTGCAAAACGCCAACTAAATAATTTATCGTTTGTAGTTTTTTCTGCTTTAATAAAATAGTATAGATAAATGTTTAAAAAAATTCAGTACTAATAAAATTTATGAACATTTTAAAATTGTGAAAAAAACGTATATGAGTATAATATGTATTTATAAACTATTGTAAATTTGTTAGCTAGTTTTGGTTAAAAATATTTTATTTACACTCAATAATGATGTACATGACTCCAGCACATATTATCTTTAGACATATACGTGAAGTTCCCTACATAGTACATTGGAATATTGGAGTTTAGGACTTTTCGTACAAATACACGTTAATCATATGCTAAATATTTATTAAGAAAAAAAAATGTTAAACAAAATTGTTGATATTTATGATGGGGGAGGAGGTTGACATGTAAGTCACGCTGTGGAACAGAAATAACGTTTTACTGCATGGTATGCGATTATTATATATATCACCCGTGTAAATACACTCATTAGAAGTCATTATAGTATATTATACTACAGAGCATACCGAAGATTTGGTTTTTATTCTAACATAAGATATTACCAACACGTAGTATACTCGTAAAGTCGTATAGTATTATTCGTTGACAAAAACCAGTCGTTACATTTTACATTGAATTGGACATCAACTGTAAATGGTTACAATATTTATAGTTAATAATGAGCTATCATTGTTAACTTTCTACCATGATCTGAAATTATACAATTATTATAAAACGGTCTAATATGTGAACTCATTAAACTATAAAAATTAAAATTTTGTTGTGAATTAAAATATTTGTAAATTTCTTATTATTTAGTTGATTTTAATTTTAAATTTATAGCATAATATGCATAATATTATGCCGTTATTTTATAGAGATTGTTACATTACACAAATATATTATTTTAATCAGATTATAGTTATAGTTAAAATTAAAACAAAACTAGAATATATGTAATAATGAATTATTTGGAATCAAACGTCCATCACTGATTGATATCTATATTTTCTCTTGAAACACCAGTCGACGGCAGTAAATGCCGACTCAGTGACCCCGCGTGCCTATCTAAGGTATATCGGAAGGAGATCACGGAAGTGTCGTGGCCGTGGTGAGACTGCCGTGTGCCAGTATTGGCCGGACCACACCGGACGAGTCGTGTGTTAGTTGTTTTCTTTTCGCGTCACTTGATCTGTCCCAAATAAAAAGTCGAATACTAGCATGTGAACTAATACTTATTATTCTGGAAATGACACATACTTCGTGGCTTGTGTATATTTAATTGATTTCAATCTTTCATCTTTATTGTTTTAGTATGCCCATGTTTATCCAGTATTACAATATAAGGCATGACCACCAAACAGAGAGACTTAGTAATTTATTAATGTATTCATCAATACCGTATCACCTCTGTCCACCCACTACCGAGATATAACGGACCACGTCTATATCTATACTTTATATTATTATTATAACAGATTATATGCAGTTTATTTGATAAACTTTGACTTATACCTATATACTTAATATATTTAAACAATATAATTTTTATTATTATAGGTATATATGATACCGTCTCTGAACGAACGTGTATTTCACTATTATAAGACTTAATCTTCTTGAACTATAATTTTATAAAATTAATTTTAGTTTTATAGCAGAAAAAACTCGTAATTTATTTGGTTTTAATAGTAAATTTACTATGAATTATGATAATGTTTTAATATTACATTATTACCGTAATTAAAATTTTAACCGAACATTCCATGATTGAGATGCCCTTACCATCATTTTATGTATGTATAAATCATACACCCCTAAGTAAGTAAGCAAACTGCAACACTTTTATGTATAAAAAAAGTCTTGTATATAACTATATATAATGGTGTACGGAGAGTAAAAATTATAATAGAGCGATAAAACTATTTGGCATTTTGCCAGAACCTACTAGTTGGACCATAATAATATTTAAGATTATTATAATGTCTTGCATCTCTATGTACAAAATAGACTTTTTGAATGTCACATCAGTGTTATGTGAAATAATATAAGTTGCAAGGCTGGGCATTAACGAGTTAAAAAGTTAAAGTTAAGTTAAAAAGTTAATTTTATCTTAACTTTTTAACTTAACTAGTTACTTTTGGATATTCATTAACTTAACTATTAACTTATTAAATTTATTTTTTAATTAACGTGAAATTAACGAGTTGATTTTCATTTTATGGAATAAGTTAAGTTAATTTTAAAAAATTTTATATTTTTCTAATCACTCTGTACTCTAAAGGAACACCTGTATAGTGGTATACATCAGAAAATAATTAATAATAAAAGGTTTTATATTATTAAATTAATTATATCAAGTTACAATAAATATAATATAGACATAATATTGTCCCTTTATGACTATAATATATGGCATTATGGCTATACCTATATCATGCGGGTATATTAGTGTTATCGACGACCGAAGTCGTCATTTCGGGAAAAATAAATCCAACAAGTCTAAAAATAAACAAAAACCAATTATCGATATTTTGATTTTGTGTGATGTACTGATGTGGGCCTGACATTTTATCAGTATTCAGTTGTGAACTTGTGGTTGTACACGAACGTCAAATAATTTTTTAGTATAAAGATTAATGCTACCTATTTAAGTTTAAATTTATAGTTTAACTATATGAAATGTGTATGTTAAAATAATAAAATATTATCCAACTATTTCAACTTATTTATTATCTTTCTATTTAAATTATAATATGTTATATTTTAGTATTTTAGTATTTTAGTAAGTATATAGCCATATAGGTAATACCTAGTATCTATTTAATACAATATTTAGTGATTATTTATTAAACACAGTAATACTCTATTTCAAACACACACTCACAAATAGTATCTGTTTACAAGGCTTGATTAAATAATATTAATTCATTATTTTTAGGTATTTATTACTTGTTATATATAGGTAATTACTGTTCTTTTTTTAGAAATGAAAACTTCAATGAAATACAATAATATACTGTATAAAGCATAAACATTTGTTATATAGTCATAAAAATTAGTTTTGGGTTTCAGGGTTTGTAAAAAAAGAAAGTATGTGTAAAAAAAAAATTAACTTTTTTTTAACTTAATAAAAAGTTAAAAAAAAATGTGTATTAACTTTTAACTTAACTGAGTTAACCTATAATTAAATTAACTTTTAACTTTTAACTTTTTGTAATTGGTGCATATTAACTTAACTTAACTGTGTTAAAAAAAATCATTAACTTGCCCAGCCTTGATAAGTTGTATACAATATCATATACCTAAGCACTAAGGTATTTTAATATTATGATTCACAAGATAACTATTATCACATTTATATATGCACAACATTGTATATTACTTTTATTCTGAATAATATATACATATATATATTAGGTAGGTACTCCGTTTACACTCGTTAAATTTTGCTTTTATGCGCATTTTTCGAAATCGCATTTGTAACCAATACATTATACGCATATATTATATTATTATATTAATTGTTTAAATTTCAAACGCCGACCGCAATCAGTATGAACAGTATGTTCGGACTGTTCGGAGAATACAACGAAAAGTAAACTACTCACTAATATAATATATTAATATGACATATACGTATTAAAAGTTATATACATATTATGCTATATATTGTAATCAGGTACGCACAACGCAAACAATTGTATAACAATATACACCTTCGATGTCTCCTTCAAATTGTCCGTCAACCTCGACGACAACAACGAAGGAAATGTAAACATTTAGAGAGCGGTTGCACGAAAACGTGATATTATATTATTATTTTTTACTATATTATATTCATCGTGGTAGTCCGATCGTAGTGTGCAGTCAGAACTAGGCATGATTTCGAATAAATGAATTTCAAAAATCCAATTATGGATTCCGGTTTTATAATCCTTTTGTTAGAGATAAAAAAAAGACCTTATGAAATATAGAGAAAATAATTGTAGCACGAACTTTTTGATTTTAATTTAATTTGTGAATGTACTTTTCATACTATATCGTAACTACGAAGGTATCACAAATTTTACCGTGAACACACAACCATCGATAATATAATTTATATTTGAATAATTTTTTTCAAACTCTTATGCTACCAAAGTGTTTTGTGGCAATTTTTAGATTTCATATTTAAAAAATACTGTTTATAGTGAATATAGATCGATACTTAAAAAATCTATTTTCTAATGAGGTTTTACACTTTTGCATAACTACTAAACTAGTAATAATATAATATTAATAATTGCCGCATCATCGTGTGTTTAATAATATTTTTAAGTTTACACATGACCTGTGGACAATGGAAATAAAATAAATTGATAATCCAAATCAAATTAGCGTATACGATATCGTCCAAACACGCGAATAATATAAATTAAATTTATGTAATAGGTGTATACGAGGGAGTTTTCGATCGCTGTTGCAGATGTCGCATCCCGTTTTGGCAGTGTCTGAGTATAGAATGTAAGTGTGTGTTGGTGGGTCGGCCCTATGTCTTGACCCTATTTCGGATAATGTGGATTCTAGTGGACAATGCGCGAACCCTAGGTACACATCGGATACCAGCGATGGGGTGATAATGTTTTAGTTTTGATTTTTCCCCAACGTTTTCCGAATAATCTGTGGCGACAATCTACAGCCCCCTACCTCCGTACAATTATAAGAATCATAATAAAAATCTCTAAGGACGATAATAATATGTATTATTATAATATTTTATACTTTTTCTGTTGTGTTTTTTTTTCAGTAACTTGTCGGATTATTCATACCAGAAACTCGAGAGTGATAATATTATATTTATAATCATGTAGGTATACAACGACCGTAATCTGATATTATTACAATAGATATTTTATGTCTGGCATGTTTTCGCAATCGAGAAAGAGTGTCTATAACTATTTCGAATCGTGAATAGTTATTAAAAAAAATTCGTAACGATGTTTGTAGACATTTATTAGGCTCTTCAGCAATTCTAATTATTTGTTTTGTGGTTAGAAACTTGAAAATGAATATATTATTATGTTAAAACATGTTATGAATAGTATATTTTGTTGTTGTTTTTATTGCTGATTCGCGTCATCGTTTAGAGTCTAAATCAATAATCAAAACGTTACGAAAATCGATGAAAAAATAAGTTTTATCCAGTCTCAAAACACCTAAATTAAAATGTTTTGCTTTTGCTTTAGTCAATAACTGTTGTAGTTGTATAGACTGTAGCCAATAGTTTTTCACCCACAGCTACTGTATAAATATCATGTCTCCCGCCACATATTAAACAATATTGTAAATTGTAATATCCATCAGTGGATACTGGATACTGTAATTTGTCGTTTCCTGTACCTATATAATAATATGTATAATTATATTGCACATACAGACGCGTGTATTGTGGAATAAAATCACGTTTCATTTATGAAAATATCCAATTTTAGAAAGGAGAGGGGTTTTCACAGCCCCATAGTTCAAAACACCAGGCGGTGCCGCCGTTCAGCTGCAGATGTGGCACAGCCTGTTCACTGCACGTCCGCACTATGCATTTACGGCCCGCTGTCGTAATAATTTATATTATAATTTAAAATATATTTGTATACCTACAATAACAATATAATATAATAATAGACCGTATAACATCGTGCATTAATTATAATTTATAGTATTATTGCCGTAGCCATATATAATATTAACATTAGTAACGATACGCCAACGGTGTTGTAAAAATAAATCTAAAGTATCTACCTACAATATTATACTACTATAATAATAATAATACTGGTCCGAAACTTGTTGATTTCTTGCGGGATGATTAGAGCGCGTGGTATGGTAGTTTCAAGCACGTCAGCAGAGTAACAAATAATACAATAAAGGTAATAAGTGTATAACAGCTAGTTGGAGCTGTAGTTATCGATATTATAATATGTCATAATAGGTTGATCATCGATAACTGCATAGGAGACGCAGTGCGTATAATGGAATAGCGACTATAATTTATAATAATATGTAACAAAAAAAATGATAATGTATTATATTATATAAACATGTTCAAACCGCGAGTGCTGCGAACAGTATATTTATAGTTCGGCCATGTCTCATACATTATAATGCAATAAATTACCATAATATCGCTCGAGTGCTACACTGCAATCGGATGTATACAATGGTTGCATGCGATTTAATGGGGCCCAACCGACACCTGGAAGTTATGGTTTCCTAAAATAGTTAATGGTTCGAGTGGTCGACACATATGTGAGCGATTTGAGTCTTGCGCGCGTGCGTTACTTTTCTTTATTGTTTTTTTTTTTTTTTTTTGGAATGAGATCGCTTTTTCTTCAGTATACAATACTATATACAGGGTGAGTCATTAGCATGCTCACCTCCAGTTTTTTTAAATGCTGATTTTTTGAATTGTTAAATACACTTAAGGCCATATTTTCAATTTTTTGTGAATTTTTGTATTACTAAAGGAGTGTGTTGTGGCGATATAAAGTTTTGTCGTTAAAATGAGAACCTACCTTTTTTGTTGAACTCAATTTAGTGAATAATTGTTTAGAAAATGTTGATGTGCTTAGTTCGAAATTCGATCGACTAGTTTTTCAATTACCTACTAAAAAGATTATACTAAGCATAAAAAATTCATTAAAAATGGTTTTAAAAAAATATAAAATATATGTAATACATAAATGTAGTATTTATTATACTTTGGCCATTCTTACAAATTATAAATGTTGTTCTAAAATATTCACATCACTATAGCGGCTAACATCCAAATATTCCAAACTCATTGTCATGGATATATTTTTATTATCCTGAATATTCTTGGTAAACAAAGTTAAGTCACTAAAAAATTCTTCATTAATACTTCCAGAATAATTAGATCATTAGATTATAAAATTAAATTACAAAATCAGTAAGCTACAAAAATATGATTAATTTTAAGCCAGCTAAATTATAGCAACGATTTGCTTAAGCTTATATAGTTTGTTATATTTAATTTGATAGGTATTTTGAGTAAATTCTCAAAAATAGCATTCCATTTCAATACCAGTTTCATGTTTTCCAAAATGGCATGCGAAAAGACCTCGCAAAGTCGTTAAGAAATATTTTAAACTATATGTCTTCATATCGAAGTATTTTGAAAATCATGACTGTACAAAAACTTACTATTATAACAGTGAGGTAATCTATTATATATTAATTATAACATGCGAATTTAAATTATTTTAGACATATTTTTTATTTAAGCAATTTATTTACGAAAATTAAATTATCATACCTATATAATTTTGATGTAGCCAATAATGAAAATTATAAGACTGGTCCTAAATTTTATATCATATCCATAAAATACCTTCTTAATTATATTATTAATCGCCCACAACAGCGACGAAAATACAGATACCGGTCATTATTTATTATATATTATTACTGTATGTAGGACGATTTTATAATAATTATTTATTATTGTTATTAGCCATTTCGAATAATAATTATCCTACTCAGGGAGTTTACTACCACCTATATAAGTCGACTAGATTTCTTCCGGTTTTGATAAGGCATAGAGATAATTATATTGTAATGTATACTTATTACTCGTAAGTAATAATATAATATACAATACTATATTCCTATATGGCCGTGTATTATAATATTATAACATTTGTCATGCATAATTTAAATTAAAAATGCCACATTACCACCGGCTTCCGCGTGGTATTTTCCATGTTTAGCAGATAAAATATTTTTAAACGTTTCCAAATGTACATATATAATAATGCGATTTAATGATGATTTATTTTTTTATACTGCCTAAAGTATTGTTGAACAATTGTTAAATGTCAACAATTTCACGTCTAACAAAGTATCGTATGCAGGGAAGTTCTACTTGAACTATACTCGATCGTATAGGAACTGGTAAGTAATTTCAGGAAAGAAATACATACACTGGCCACAATCATACAACCGATTATGGGTGATTATGTTTCTGTATAAGTGTATATAAATATAATATAATGTGAGTTTTTTTTGTGTGGAAGTTTTCTACAAGTAAAAAACCTAATCTATCTAATTTGGTCTTAAAATTACCGATAGCATTTTTCTTACAGGGGATAGTTCATTTGTATTTGGCTATTTTTTTTACGTATGTTTTTATTAAAAAAATTTTATTTTGTTTTGTAGATTAAAATGTAGTGTAAATATGGCTATATTGACTTGAATGTATAATCTAAAATGTTTATTAGAAGTTAATAATTTGATGTATATAAATTATGGACACCAATAATAATGAAAACAATTCGCATGCGTTTAAAGACCGCTAGAAATATTATAATTTATACTTCATATTTTTTTTTCACAAGAAACAAAGACCATCGTCATCACGTCTATTTAATTACAGAATAATTATTTTGTTATTCTGTGATATAATACTAGTCATTACAGTGAATTAATTAAAAAATAGTTGACGTTTTTGTCAACGAGACATGTGAACAAACTTACAGTATGTGAAGTTTAACGATTTTTACCACGCGCGCTTATCGATTTTGGTAAACGCAGCAATGAATGATGATCCTTTTTAATTAAACAACGTTATTATCTGCGCAGAGTTGAAGGCCGATAAAATATAAACAACATTCTGAGAGAAAAAAAAAACAATAAAATTATTTCTGTTCAATATAGGTTTGAGTGTAGCAGATGAACCCTATAATAATATGCATCTCTCATAATATACAAACACTGGCGTTCAATAGTTTTATTTTATTAAAATTTTTCTCACGGATAATACTGGGTCCTATCGTAAAAAACACTAACATACACATTACAACATAACAACAAACTAGTAGAATTTTATGAACTAAAAAATGTAAAAACCGACATAGGTTGACGTTAAATGAGAAAAGAGCACGAGTAAACATTTAGTTTAATATTTAATGGTCACGAATTATTTAAGAAAAAATATGATTCTAATCGGTCAAATATAAATAATTATAATAAAAAAATTCGTTATTATTCATACATACAACACAACAACACCTAAACATCAAAAATCTTTCAAGTAGCGATCAATATCTACGTGTAAAACAAGTTTAATAGGCGTTTATAAGATATGCAGTAAAAATGAAATGCATTATGCATGTTAAGGAAAAATCATCAAACACATGGATTTAAGTATAAGAATATTTACACAGAACTAAGTTTGTTGCGTGCGGATGAAAACTGCTGTTTTTACTTTATTCCAAATTTCAAACTGCTATTAAAACAAAGCGGGTACCTATTACGTAAAAAATAAGAATATAAATTATTAATTCTTTTGTGGTTCATAAGGAAATCACGAGTTTTATACAATGTTCTTTACTCTTGTCGTTTTTAAATACACCCCCTTCACCGATTAATGATTTAAAAAATGTTTATACCACCATATTATATAATCATATATGTATACGCCTCCGTGTATTTAATATAACTTACTATTATTCATCAAAATATATTATAACGATTGCCACGCAATGCAACGCAATAATAGATTCATCGTTTGTATAAATGAGTGTATAACATTAAATGATAGACAAAAATATGAACAAATCATTTGTTATAATATAACTAAAACCGATTGACATTCCGATGGGAAAAAAATAACAAGTTTTAGAATACATGTACGACAATAAATATTAATGTTATGTCTTGTGTACATGTAGTCGACGGGCTACAATGTATGTTTATTGTATTATTACGAAATTATAATCATATATTGTCGTAATTGAAAGGAAAAAGATAAAGAAAAATCTATTAAATCATCGGAAGGTAGGCGCAAAATGTATTAATGTGCGCACCTTTTATGCTTTTCTTTTTACTAGACGTGTTTTCTCATTAAAACATAACATAACAATGAACGTGTCGAAGAATAAACGGCGCAAAAATAATTATAGGTAGGTTGTAGGCACATCATTAAATAGTATCATTTCATAATGTATATACGAATGTATACACATACAAATCGATTTGTAATTATTTTTGTTATTAATTTGTCCTCGAATTTATTATAAGAATCTAAAACGTAAGAAAGTTTGATTACATTTTATTAAGAAAAAATAACACTCCCCGAAAAAAAAAACATGAATTCTTATAAAAGTGATATCTGTAACGTTTGAAAATTGAATTTCACAGACAATTTCAACTTTAAATCTATATAATTATTGTTATTGATGAGTTTACTGAAGGTTTTTGATTGCACTTTCATATTAAACAGTGTTATATTATATGGTAGAATTTTTAAAACGTTATTAACTAAAAGGCAAACATAGTATACCTAAATTATTTGTCGATAAAATAATCGTAATGATTTTGCTAGAAAATTAATAGGACTTTGTTTTAGATTAAATGATAAATATTATTACTCTGGTAAATACTTTGCTAATGCCTGAAAAAAATTGTTACAACATAATAGGTTCAGTAGGTTCACATGAGCATCGCAATAGCGTTTTCGCAGTATTTTCAAGAAATAGCACGCGAATATTTCTATAATACACGGCGAGTACACTTTTATTATGTAACGTTGTATCACAATATTAAGCTTCGTCATATTATTGCACTGATTTTCGCAAAAATAATAATATTACAAATGAATGTGAAACGTTGCGATGACATGCCAGAGTCAGATGTGCGTGCGTGATGATGAATTGATGAACCTGCAGAACATAATATAAAAGCAATACGACGACAATATTCTTATTATCGTCTATTGCAGAAAGAATTTCCGGAATCGTTTTGAGGAGAATCCACCAGTGAGAAGGAAATCTTATTGAAATACCGATAATTATAATATATAGGTATATGACTTATATGAGTCTTATTAGCCGTGTTTACAACCTTTTGGTGACCGTGCAACGTAATGATAAGCAACGAGCATTCGGAGAATCGACACGATTCATGTTATAATGTAACGCATAGGGTTTTTTTTTCATAAAAAATTTAATTGGAACGCGTCCGTTTCGCGATTAATTTGACTCGACGCAACGCCGGAAACGTTAAAACTATACGCGTGATGACTATTGTCCTATACATGTATAAAGTGATGATTATATTACACTACTCGTGTGTCAAAGACACCGCAAGTACAGGGAACTCGGGTAGCCGGCCGGTGTATATAGGATCCGAATACAATATTAATTTTGCATTGGTGTACGTATTATAATATTATAATATTGTATTATAAAAATTATACTACCTAAGCTTGTAATTTATCGTTTTCTCATATCGTGAATTAATAAAAACCGCATATAAAAACATAAATCACAAAAGTTCAGCTATATTGTGTATAGTATTGTACATTACTCAATGGATGGTTTTCTACGACTATCAATGTATTGCAAAAAAATGGCTTCATGTTACTCACATCCTTTAAGCTTGTGTATAATAATTTCTAATTTTATAGCGAATAAGTTGCGTCCCAAATGTTCAGATGCGACTTACCTATCGTACTGATAGACTAGCCGTAATCCAGAACGATAATTTCGTATCGATATAATTTTTCAAAATGATTGGAGTAGTAAAGAAGATGCAATTTAAATCATTAAAACTCAACAATAACTATAATGTCTGTCATACGTTTTACCCAATATTAACTTAAAACAATGTTCAACATTTTCTAAACTATTAAATATGAAAATATAATATATAACATTTTTTTCTATCTTGTATCTTACTACAAATATTATATCGATATTCGATACGGAAGTATCATTCTGAAATACCCCGTCCATAAATACGACAGGGAAGTTGCGTTTGAATTTTTCCTTCTATTAGTTCTCTTATAAATTTTTAACTTAAATATAGTATGCATCGAAAAAAATAGAGAGTACAACGTATAAAAAATGAAAATATTTTTAAAGAATAGTATAATGTGTATGTGATGGTTTAAAATAAAATAATTTGACAATTTTAACCAATTACTTATACATTTTTTTTTTAAATTATTAGATTTAATAGGCTGACGATCTACTTAAACAATCTTATTCAGATTTTCGTACGGCATAACTGTCCGGTTTTTACGATTTAACATCGTATGTAATATCAACTACCGGATTTAGTTTATCAACGTAGATTTGTTTATCAAACACTTACGAGTAAGTTGTCGGTATCATTAAATTTCTCATGATCGAAATTATAAACAATAACGTCAACTCGTACGAAATAAACCATACACTATTAACTCTATTATTACATATTACATATTATATATTATAATACTAAAGACGTATATTATTTTTTTCCGACCAACGCGCGTGGGGACTTATTGCGACGGAACACGCGCCACATTATTATATTATTTACCCGCAGAACGACGTGACAGTTCAATTAACCGCAGCTGCTGAGGTACATGAACATATTATTATTATTATTATACCTATATAGGACGTATGCCGCCCGATCGGGACGATTGCAGCTGAGCCGACTTGTATATGTCGCACCGTCGTCTATTGTCCTCGCAACGTCAATGTCTCATCATTCATTTCCGCCACTGTGTTTCGAACCGGCGCGGTGGTCGAGTGTAGAATAAATATTTGGTTTTGCGTAGGTATACGTCTTATACTGTACTTGCGTATACAATACGTGCACATATTATACTTTATAATTAATTTACCTCCTGTACGCGGTTGGTAAACACAAGAGAAAAACGTCATGGGCCCACGGCGAGTGCAAAGTCGATTTAGTGAGCTGCGCAAACACCGCCGTGCGACGGTACCGAGACGGTTTGCAAATGATACCGAAGTTTCTCCACCAAGCACCGAATTATCACGATAAATAATTATACATAATTTAAAACCAGATTGCAAACGGCATATTATGAAGTACATTGGGCTAAGTCACATATATAGGCGTATCCATAATAATAATACACTTAAGTCCTAGTCTTGATCACAACGATACCTATGCAGGTTCTTCAATCTTTACTGTACAGTTAGTATTATGGGCGGAGGTCGTTTGGGTGAAGGTAATCATTTTTACCAAAAAATAATAGTGCATTTGGGCGACTATCATTTGTATTGTTTTGCTGAGTGAAATTATTTTTACCTGTGCGAGGTAAAAACCGGGGGACAGATACTGATGATATTATTGCTAATCGTTATTAATCACTATTATCGAAAATAAAATTACGATTCAGACATGCTGTCCAAATTGTACATAATAACACTGTAGTGTGCTATGTGATGGCTACTATAGTTGCGATCAGCGGTAAAAATGTCTTCCTAATAATTGCGGCCCGAGTTTTTTTGGGGTGCATACGAATTGCGCCCCGAGTTTTTTTGAGTAACATATGAATTCCGTCCCGGAATTCAAAATTAAATTAATTACATGTATGTAATAAATAATTATATTTTATTATGTTATAATATACATGCATTTATGCATTGATTTTCATTCAAATATGCAAAAATATGCAATCAAAAATGCATGTTAATTAAACGTACCATTTACTGAGTTGTTATCAATTATGCCAGCTGACAATAATGAATGTGTACAATTTTCCGATCATGTCTTGGACACCTACATAGATGAAAACTCAGAGTTCCCCCCCCCCCTAATTTGTGGGCGTCATCACCAATATTTGACTATCCCAGAACCAAAGTGTAATATTATTGTATATACTATTTCTACTACCAGCCTGTATGTACATTACATAGGTTGTAGATAATAATATTATAATTCATATATTATTGACATAAATTGGTGCAGTATAATATTATGAGTATTAACGACATGATATATATTATAATGATTTTTTCACTATAGTTTTGTAAATTTCATTTTAAAGTCCTAGGTCTTAAGAAATACCATACGTTGTTGTACATTGAAATGATTCCAAAGATATGATTCCATTTCATTGACGGTCAATACATGCAGTTAGTGACGTTCATAATCTGGCTTCGTTGTCAAGTTAAGCCATATTATGTTACATTAGTATTGTACAAAATATTATGACGGTAAGAAAATACGAGTTGTTCACGTCCAAGTGAATATCTACAGCATAATATAATATTATTAATATTTAATAATATTAATAGAGCATAAGTAGAATACATAAGTACATACTACCTAATAGTACATCAGTAAACAGAGTTTATAAACAATAATAAATTCGACGAATACAACTGTGTAGATTAAAAAATATAAATTTAATAATTGAGGGGGAAAACAAAATTGCGTTCTTTGAAAACGAGTTCGCCACCAGGTTCGATACTTCCGTTGTCATTGCGCTGATGGGGGACAGGATATTACATACGTCGATACGAGTGAATCGGTTCACGTGCATATTGATATAATGTATACCTGCTGTACGCATTGTATATATTATAATAATAATTATAGAGTCAATTTTTGTTGTGCATTGCCAGCTACGGCAGGACTATCCACTATAATATGAATGTGGTAATAGCTACTGTTCGGTTTTTTTTTGTCGACGAAAATCCCGATATTCACTTCCGATATTCACTATAGCCCTATAGGACCTGCTATTACGTAATAATATACTAATAGTATTGTACTTTATGAAACAATGGCTACACGCCATTGTGTAATACACCTTTTACAAGTACCTAAGTACGTTTTAAATTTGAATAACAAACGGACTGATGATAAGCTGCAGTGTATAATATTATAATGCTGGTAATGATTAGTCGCGCGCGTCTAAATGAAAACTGTCGCTATTCATTATGCATATAATATATTAAACATGTACGATATGTGGATAGGTACGCGTATACCTATTATATGTATATAATATTATTATAATATATATCGTTGGTAAATACTGCACCAAACGAAACAATTGTTTACGCCGTCGATATTATGATTATTTTCTTACACGTGCGTCGTGTATTACAAAAAAAAAAAAAAAACATTATTCACGGATAATTTTTGTCGTAAAGCGGGGAAACTTTTATAATATAGGTACGTATACGAAATGTTATATATATTTATTTTATGCAATTCATGCGCATCGCCGTGGATGTACTGTAATAGCAGCGGACGTTGCGTGACACGATTTGCGGAAATGTTCCTAGACGCGATATATTACATGATTTTGTCATTAATATATGTGTTTAATTCATAATATTATATAATATAACATTTTAGGTACCTACTAGGTATATGGTATATGATGGCTATATAGATCGACCAATGAGTATAATATATATATATATATATATATATATATATATATCAGTAAGGCGTTATGGACGTTATAGGAATCTCGTGGAGCACCCCTTGAAACCACACTCATTTCCTCATATATTTTAGGATATTTAATATTTGCTCAACGTTTAAAATAACATGTTTTCTTTTAGTTTTAATTTCGTAAGTTGAGGTTTATAACTTCGATATTATCTCCGTGGTCTTCGTGGCACGTTCGAGTATATGTACCTATATATCTACGTGTCGAAATTCATATGTTGTTTCTAAAGTACTTATGTATTAATATTACATTATATATATATATATATATATATATATATGATATAGAGAGATATAGATATTTATAATATATACATGCATATTATAGACGCGGAGCAAAGCAATCGTCCACGTTAGTTAAAAAAGTTAAGGATGGTGCGGCGTACCATATGATAATATTGTTTGTATGCAAATTGCGTGCACTTCGAAATAGTCGTATATTTTTATGTTACAGTCTCGCGCGATGGCGTAACCGTTGGCGCCACCAAATGTTAGTATGTTACAGTATAAGTACTTAGATATATGTGTATATACCTAATACGCGTCGGCCAGGTGAGATATTACAGTCGGCACCGACACACATACGGACATAATACACATACTCAAAAGTTATTGGCCACAGTTGAGAGTGGTGTGCGTGTGTTTAAGTTTAAATATATATGTATAGGCTAGTTTAGGTATAATAATATACTTCGGCGACGTTCCGCTAATAACCTCTAACATACCTCAGTATACGTTTTATAATTTGTAATGCTGCGCGTACATGGAAGAAATACATAAATAACGAAATTACAATACAATAATATTATGTTGTACATTTATACGCCTCGGCGGTAAAGGCGTGCGAATGACGCTGGGACGGGTCCGAGGTCGCGTTTATGTGACGGATTATTCTGGATAGTGCCTACAATAATCATCGTGATCACTGATCATTGTGCAGATCTACCGAGTAGTACACTGTATTGCACTGTTGCATATATAATGTGTATGCTATACGCCACCCATCGATTTATATACGATAATCATTAATCTGCAGGTATAGTGCAGACACTCGACGATTTTCCTAAATAATTTCTCGTAAGTGCGTATACGTGCCGGACAAGAGAGTAGGTAAGCGTAAATTTTTTATTTTATTCTTTTACATTTTACACATGTGTCATACCGTCGTTGTCACCCTGGAACCGATGTAATAGTGAAACCTCTCTCGTGCACGTATATGCGAGTGTAATTAAAATTGGTACGTGGGATTCAATTAGCCCGGTCGTATTGCGTACACACATATGTGATATGTACAAACATACACACACACAACACATACACACAGACACACCTCTTCCTCTGTACCGAACAAAAGAATTAGAGAAAGATTATTTGACATTATTTTGACACACTTTCGCACGGTGTTGTAGATATATATATATTGTGTTCTTTGCTGGGTTATGTAGTATTATACAGTGTATTGTGTATAATATATTATATTATGTATTTAAAACTTACTTAATAATAATAATTCATCCCAAAAGATTGAAGGCAAACTTGTAATTATAATTTACAATTCAAGCTTAATCAAAGTAAAAAATAATGCATTTTAATATAAAATATGGTATTGCGTTGTTCGTGGTTTCTTTATTCGTGATTTGTGAGTCTTGAATACCAAAATAAAATTATATAAATAAAACGTTGTAATAATAATAATAATTAATAATGTTGTGTTTTTTAATAAAACTACTCTCAAAATTTTACCTATACACCAACGACCTCTCCAGTTTCAATATATCACGTACACAACATGTCAATATAGATGCGGCACAAGGACCTATAACCAGATTCTCGACACCAAATTATGACGTATTTTTTTTTTAAGAAAGCAAGTTTGTACAATGAAATCTCACCTAGTTTAAATGTATTATTGTAGATATAAATAATTAATTGTGAAAAAAATTAGGCGAGTCATTGCCTATATTAAAAAAAAAATTATTTTATACATACTGCATATCTTATAAATGTATTTATGTATTAACTATTAACTATTATTAAAAACGGTGTATATATATAATAGTCGTGAGTTGTACCTGAGTAAAAAACTTTTCGATTTTTAAACGATAAAAATTGTCTATATGCACCATTAAACATTGATACGAGCCGTTAACGTCGTACTGGTCAATTATTCAAACCATTATGTATACACTATATTATATAGGTGTACAATAGATAATAATATAGGTACATATTTATAATAGGAATAACAATCATTATCTTCGCTCGCCATTCATCGCTCATGTTACATATCAAACATGGGGAGCTGAATCTTGTGAGGGATCTCGAATTAGTTTATGCACATCAATGCTAGAGACCGGAGTTAAATATATTTGTGTACAGACTATGCTCGTCTTATGCTACTTTGACAGTTGCGAGACTTCGGACGTCGGACACTTCTGATGACGGGATTCCTACGTATATACTCTTTTGCACAGTAAAACGTTAAGTGTCACGAAAAATGACTAACAAAATATCGGCGAACTGTACACAATATTGTTATATTGTAATTCTTTATTTTTTGTGTATCCTACTGATGATAATATCTCCTCAACAAATCGATAACACGTAAATAATATGAAATACAACGCAAACTTACAGAATTAATACTATGAAAAGAAATTTAGGTCGCATTTTATTCGAATTTTTGATTCATAGAGTACTATATATAGTACCTATTTTGCTTTTGTATATTGTATTTTACTATAGTTATGTGCGTGCTAAATATAGGTTCTATAGGCTTCTATCGGTACTTCATTATTATATACCTATTATACCTGCAGTATATACCGGAGGCACTAACGAGCACCAATAGTATTTTGTATTTTTGTGATGGGACAAATGAATGGTCTAATATGAACAAATTTATAGCCATTATACTTTTGTATAAAATAATTCGAATGTAATATACAAAGTGGTTCACGAAATCACGAAGCATGCTCATCCCCAATTTTTATTTTAATAATTAATTAATTCAAACTCTGCAGATATCTGGTATAACTATATATATTTATTACATTAGCACTATATTTTAACAAATGCTCACTATAACACATAGATCATATCAGGGGCGTATTTAGATTTTTTTTTTTTTTTTTTGGGGGGGGGGGGGGTTGTGGTATTTTCTCCAACTGAAATTATTCCCAATTTAGCCTATATGAGTTAGAAAATTTACATCTGATAGGACATAATAAGCAGACTTAATAAACAATTCCTGGATTTCGGGAGGGGGGACTGAAGCCCCTTCAGCCACTCCCATAAATACGCCCCTGGATCATATTATACCATTAAGAATTAGTATTTTCGTGATGGTACAAACATTTATTTTTTCAAATTACTTGTGAGAACAAACTTTTTTTAATGTGGATATTATATATTAGTAGATATTGATATTTTTATAAACGTTGAACTAATCGTATATTGAGATCAACAATTTAATTTCGCTGGTACTGATTGATATACTGGCGCGTTACTGGCAGACAGCTAGTACTGGTGCCACTTATGACATATATAGAAGATGATAATGTTTTCCAGTACTGGTTTTCCAGTACTGGTTTTACAGTATTTAGGTGGTGCTCGCATTCAGTACTTGCCCAATGGAAAAAAGTTTGATCAAAATGTTTTAAGACCATATTTAAATGTCAACAGCTTTTTTTGTACACACTATACAATATGACAACTAAACTGTAGATTCAAACAATTCAGAAGTTTCAATAAGCAGTTTTGCATATTTTGTGTGAACAAATATTTTAAAATTTTCAAAAATAAATAAATATTGAGACTAAACAATTTATATTTATATTAATCCTCAATGATTTGATTTATAACGTTAGAAATATATTCGGTTGTGTCTTGTGTATAGCCAGACATTTTATTTTTACAATTTTCACATTTTGACGTTCACACGCTTAGACGTGTCCATATATTAATATATCTTTAAAACTCATATATTTAAATTGTATATGATCATTTATGATATGACTGAATCGCTGAACTAATTATAAAATTCGATTTTTTTTGTTTATATTTAAACAAACAGCGTTCTACCACTTAGATTGAAAATTAAGTGGTATAAAAAATACTATGGTTACTGTGTAGCATTTTTTTTCTTCAAAATTGATGTATTTTATAGTAATAAATTCACGTTAAGTTCAAGTTTTTTTTTCATTTTACATTAAAATAACTAAATTTAATAAAAGTATAAATTATTATTCATACTGATAAATTGATTTCACTATACTTTATCGTAATATTATTAATTTACCGTTCGAAGTTACAGGCGGCCAATGCACCGGGACATCGCGCACACTTCATCGTTATAACATAATATTATGCATCGATTGCATTGTAGTTCCGATTTCCATAATCCATTTGTAATACCTATACATTCCTACGCCTACGAGGCACTTATTAAATATGTAGCCCGTGGAATCACAATAAAACCTACGAATAATGATAGTTAGTATTAATAACTTGGCTAAAGTTGTATTCCAAAAATAATCGAACTATTCACGATCACGATATAATGATCAATGAAAAATACAGAGTTGAGCCCAACACCGTAAGTACCGATTAATATTAATTGTTTACCATAATCCAGACGACCACAGAATATTTTAGAATAGAATGAATCTTACATGATTGTTTAGTATAATAATATACTTCTTGATTTATTATTATTCTTTTAATTTGAATAACCATTATGATAACGACTACGGTGCTTAGGATAAATGAATAAAATAAATGTAAAGATAATATGTGCGAAAAAAAAATAGAACAATTTCGATTAAAAAAAAATAATAAATATATGTTATAAAACGTCGGTCTGGTCGTCTATTCATTTTGCACTAATTTCTTATCTCACTCAAATGTCCGCTGTACAAAATCAATAAATATTTGTGAATGGTTGTTTTTAGTGTACGATATACATAATATGCATGAAATCTGTCTACATAATCGACTTCACCAAGTGGTCGCTTGACTCGCATCGTTGACGCACTGCCGTGTTCCGTTGTTGTCCCGTTACCCGTAATTGTTCGGCCACCTTTGCGCGGGCGACAAAATTATTGCTCCCGCTTCGTCGATTCTGCTACTCTCGGATTTCCGTTCATCATTGGTATCCAGCAATAACACTTCGACAAATTGGGCAGTGCAGTCCTTGCCGGTTGCCGGCGGTAATTTAGTTACCTTCAGATGAACAGGACGGATACGCGGAATTTTTGTCTTGTTTTCATTCCTTTTGTCATGGGTGACACAAACAATTATCGGTCGACAAATTCATGAATTACAAAAGTCAATAAAAATATCATTACTATAATATGGTGTATTTGTATTCCCGTTGCCGTGTACCGACACGATAATAATATTGTGTTCATAATAAGAACCAGACGGCAGATACACACATAGGTCAAAGGGAACATTTGTTGCCGCTACTTGTTTTTGGTAGGTTTGTTCAAAAAGACTAAAGTTATAAGCATCTATAATTATATTTCATTTAAACAAACACGATACAGTTGCTATTTTATTACGCTGACACGGACACGATGATGTCACTTCCACGTCCAACT